>NC_138771.1:613873495-614308495 GCF_965119305.1 Pelophylax lessonae | reverse complement strand
GCTATCTGCTTCCATAACTTCGGTATTTATTGTCAAAGTAGCGACGTAAATACACGATGGGCGGTCCGGAAGTGAATGGACTCCTTGTGATTCTCTGTCCAGCAGGTAGATCTGTATGAAGTTGTTTTCACATAATAAATGTATTATATTTTATATATTTTCCTTATTTGGATTATGGAGCCCCTTCAACTGATGCTTTATGAATAAAGGATATCAAAGGGATTGTAAATAACAAACATCTCTATACTTACATGCTCTGTGCAATGGAATTGCACTGGAGTGGCCCCAAACCTCCTCTTCTCGTGTCTCCCTCCTCCCTGTCCAGTGCCCCCATGGGAAGCCGCTTCCCATGCTCACTTCCAAGTCCCGCTGCTGCATCCACTGACACAGACAACAGGAGGCGGCCCCACCCCCGCCCCCTCATCACTGGCTTTGATTGACAGCACTGGGAGCCAATGACTTTCGGTGTCCCAGCAAAGCTAGTGAGACACGGAATTGAGGGGAGATAAGAGCTGTAGATGTGCACAGCGCTGGATCGAATGAGAGCTCAAGTAGATATGGAGAGGGGGGCAAAATTTGATGCCTACATTTTTTCTTTCCATCTTAACCGCTTGCTTACCCCCCCCCCCCCCCAGGTCAGTTTTCAGCTTTCAGTGCTCTCACACTTTGAATGACAATTGTGCGGTCATGCGACACTGTACCCATATGACATTTATATACATTTTTTCACACAAATTGAGCTTTTATTTTGGTGATATTTTATTTTTTTAAAATTTTTGCTAAACAAAACAAAAAAGACCAAAAATTTTGAAAAGAAAAGTTTATATTTTGTTATAAAATTTTGCAAACAGGTAATTTTTCTCCTTTACTGATGTGCACTCATAGGCTGCACTGATGGACACTGATGGGCACTGTTGAGAAGGCATTGGTAGGCACTTATCAGGAGGCACTGATGAGGCTGCACTGATGGGTGGCACTGGTAGGCAGCACTGATAAGTGGCACTGATGATGAGGCACTGATTGGCATTGATTGGAAGCACTGATGGGCACTGATAGGTGGCACTAGTGGGCACTGATTAGCAGTACTGATAGGCACTAATAATCAGCACTCGAGGGCACTGATTAGCACTGGTGGGCAGTAAGGGTAGCGATGTCCCTCTAACAGAAACCAGTTAATGGCTTTCTGCTTTTCTTCATGGTAACTGCGTGAGAGGAAGGCCTGCTGTGATTGGCCTTTTACCCTGATCTGTGATCAGCCAAGAATGGGAGGACGCCCATGTATGCCCTCCCGGCATTTTAAGGTTGCGATGTAGCCATCTTTTGGCTATAGCGTGGGCACTAAGTGGTTATTGAAAGGAATGTAAAAAATTGTTTAGGCTTTAGAACCACTTTAAAGCTCAATTTAGGTCTCACTCTTTAATCTCTTCAGATTCCTGTATCCAACATATGATTTTTAACTGCTTTTGGTTTGCAAATGCAGCATCTTTATCTCTCTGTGAAAATGCCACTTCCTCCCCTCACACTGAAGTGCTCTATGTGGCAGAGTACTAGCCACACCCCCAAGCATCCACAAACAGACTTATATTGCAAAGATGGGGAGGGGGCACATTTGACCTGGGCTATCAAAATTCAGAGAGCACTGGGTTTAACTCTGGTATCCTTTGGACTGCACAGTCATACATAGGCAGTTAGGCACCCTGCAAAACTGCTGTAACAAGAAATTTTACATAGGTCTGGGAAAATTAGGAATGTCCTTACATGATCTTTATGAATGTATATCTAGTTCTATTACCTAAAATGTATCTTTAGGAAGACCTGCATTAAGAGAAACTGATGATATTGACCCATCCTTCTGAAAATGTTAACTGCCTGGCTGTGGTACTGGTGCCTGACCTCAAGTAGCTTACAATCTAAGGTTTAAATCCCACATATGCATACTAGGTCAGCTTAGACGGAGCCAATTAACCTGCCAGCATGTCTTTGGAGGATGAACATGCAAACTCTATGCAGATAGTGTGTCCTGGTTGGGATCTGAACTGAGGAACCCAGTGCTGAAAGGTAGGAGTGCTAACCCCTATGCCACTTTACTACCAGAGCATGAGATGGAATAAATTAAAGTAGATGTGTTAAATTTGAAGCTTGGCTATCTTGCAAGATTGGTAGTGGTTTTTCTATAATGGATCTCAGCCACTCAGAGAACACAAAGTGGGTGGGGGATGTCCCACAGAAGTGGGACTCACCCAGCTTGAGGTATTTTGCATGACCAGAAGGGACCAAGCACCCAATGATCAATCCTAAAGTCCATATATCCTTTAGTAAGCTAATGTAGTTAATGTGCGGGGGGCATCAGGTCTGATACTGGTTGTTATAGTTCTATTGTGGACTGCAGTTTACCCTCCTGGACAGAGATCTCAGAAAGGGAAAAATTAGCAGCTGTGTGGAACTCAATGACTGCGTTGCTGATGTCCACTTTTGAATTGATCATTTGGCGCTTGGTTCTCTCAATGTGGGTTCTGCTATAATGATTTACAGAGATTTATACTTATATCTGACCATATGACACCAACAAAAACTCTCCCAAACACAAACTGTGGAGCAAAGAACCCTGTTTATTGTTGTAGTAAATCAGTCTATTTTTACAATGGACATAAAAGAACATTGGTGAAGTGTGGTTTAATTAGGACAGCCTTGAAATTGCAGCTCCTCTGAAAAGTTGGTAAGTTCTTCACACAGTTGTTCATACTCGGCATCTTGACACTGCCTAGCACCTGGCCACATCTCGATCCAAGTATCCTTGGTCACCATGTAGGAGTACCTGGAGGGAGATAATGGAGGTTAAGCTTAATGGAGGTTAAGCTTTAAGTATAGCTAAAAGCAAAACAGTTTTTAATATTTTGTATAGAGTGGAGAGGGATTAGAACACCTTTCAGGTTTTTATTGCTGTCTATGTCAACGTGAATTCACCCCCTCTTTTTGTCCTGCTTACCATTATCATCAAACGCAAAAGACATTCCTAAACTGAGTTGTCACAAGAAAATCTTTCAATGGGGCACTGGTTTCATGACCCTGTTGACAACCAGGAATTCCCTCTCACTTATTGTTTTGGCTATTGGACAGGAAGTGAAGAGAAATCTTTCCAATGGGGAATAGATTGCAAAAAAAAAAAAAAAACCTGACAGGGGTATGTAACCATCCCTTACTATATGCATATAGTAATATAATAATATGATAACAATGACTTTTTGGAACCCCAAAGAAATTCTCAAATTCATTGGTCACCAAACTAGTGGCCCCTTTCTGGTCTTTTTCTGGCTCTTTGGGCACTGTTCATTCCACTGTTACAAGACAGTATTTCTTCCACTGACACCAATGATGGGGAACTATTCCTCTAACTAATACCAATGATGGGACACTATTTCTCCCAAAAATAAAAATGATGGCTCACTATTCCTCTCACCAATACAAATGATGGCTCACTATTCCTCCCACCAATACAAATTATGGCTCACTATTGCTCCAACTAATACCATTTATGTGGTGCTATTCCTTCCACTGGTACCAATGATGGGGTGCTATTTCTTTCACTAATGCCAAGAATGGGGCACTTTTCCTCCCACTAACACCAGTGATGGGGCACTATTCTTCCCAGTAATGCAAATGGTGGGCACTATTCCTCCCACTGATACCAATGATGGGGCACTATTCTTCCCAGTAATGCAAATGATGGGCACTATTCCTCCCACTAATACCAATGATGGGGCACTATTCCTCCCACTAATACCAATGATGGGGCACTATTCTTCCCACTAATACCAATGATGGGGCACTATTCCTCCCACTAGTACCAATGATGGGGCACTAATTCTCCCACTAATACTAATGATACTAATGATGAGGCACTATTCTTCCAACGAATACCAATAATGGGGAACTAGCCTTCCAACTTATACCAGTGATGGAACACTCTTACTAGCCCACCTCTCGACTCATTTACATTTTGAGATCATTCCACATTATTAAGTCCAGCATTTGTTTCTCTCCATCATTCACCAGGGCCTAATAAAGAGGCCCATTAGCCCCCCAAAAAAGGTTGCTGTGAGAATAAATTCTGGACATAATGGGGTTTATTTATAAAACACTATGGACAAATGTCACACACATTTATGCAGGCTGGATGAATGCTCCCTGTTTTTCAGTAATAGATTATTTACTAATTACTATGATCCATCTAATGGCCACAATGTGTGTTCTTTTATGTAATTTTCCTGTTGCACTGAACTGCACCAGGTTAATATTGTTCAGTAGTATGCTTGCATTGGGTGGAGGTTTTACAAATTGTTTGCTATGTGATTTTGTTTTCCTCTCTGTCACCCTCTCCAGTTTGGTGCTAATTAGTTCAGTCCCATCTAGACCTTTCTCAATTCTTCCATGCTCCTTCAGTCAGTGTTAGTTATATGCAGAGGCAAGGTTTAGGAAATCCATCATCTTCTTACTCTTCAAAAGATTCTAAAAACATCCTCTGTACTGCAATTAGCTGAAGTAAAATTATGTTGGATTCAACTTCTGTGTCTTATTGAAGATACGATGGTGCCAGTTCAGTGGGTGACTGCACTGCCAGACAGACTGAGTCTAAGGAGGTATGTCAATGCATAAAGTGGCATTTGAAACAGAACAATGCAGTATAGTTGTTTCTTTAAAAAATATCTCAAGGATAAAATACAGTATGCCATATTTTGGTCACTAGATGGAGCTGACAATCAAAGGACTTAATCTTTTACAGAAAATATGTGGAACATTTGTCCAGCCTGCACAAATGTGTATGGCATTCGTTCAATGAATGTTTTTTTAAATAAGACCCCATTGTGTCTTTCTTTCCTCACAAAAAAAAAAGTTGGCAGGGGTTCTAGTCTGTTAAAAATGAATTTTTAATAACAGGGGTTTTACTCCTTCCAAATCCATCCAATACTATAAAAAGAGGTTTTGGCTTGACATACACTTAAATATACCTTTCCTGTCACTTACCCAGAGCCCAGGTTCCACAGATCTTTGGCAACTCCCCACACCACATAATCTTGGCCAACCACCAGATTTAGAGCTTTGTGGCACTTTGCATGGCTAATAAAATTGCGTTTATCATCTTTCTGAACCACATCCGTTCCTGGTGATCGAAAAATAAATACATATCAAATCCTAGTCCATGTATACAACCATAACTTTTTAAAGTATAAGCAAACCTGGCCACTAAAATCTCATAAAAGCTTAACCATGTTAGTGTCTTTTCAAAAGTATTCTCTACCATTCTGTACTTAAGTTCCTGTGAGCCAGACATTACGGGGCCAGAAAATAATTGATAATCGTCCATGACAGGTGTGAGGGATTAGCTCGGTGGTAGGCGTATGGGTGACCCCTTTGGGGGTGCGTTTTCACAGAGAGATAGCCGATTAGAGGTTGAAAACAAGACTGATTTATTCATGCAATTTACTTTTCACAATTGCAAGCATCAAAACAGCCAAAATAAAATAAAAGACAAAATAAATCCTTGCCTCTGTGGGCGGCTACCTTCTCACGCTGGAACCTACCTAAGAAGTCTTTCCAACCTACTGTTGGGCCGACACTGCTGATCCTACAGCAGACACTCAAATGTCCATTTGTTTGCTTTTCACACAGCACAAACATTGTCCATTGAACATGTCCCTTTGTTTCTTTCACATCAACACATGTTCATTTATAACAGGATCCTTTACTCTTCAGATTCTTCACATTGAACACAGTTCATTTAACAGGTCCCTTTACTCTTCACACTCTTCACATGGAACACTTTGTCTTCTCACCTTTGAGACGTCTTCACTCGTGGTTACCCTCCTTAGCTTCACATCGCTTTAGGGGGTCTTCTCCCATGCTCACCAGCTTGTCGGGAGGCACACATCCGACTGTCCCCCTCTCCCAGCCCACACGGCGACAGGCGGCAGCAGTCCTTCTCCCATGCCCACACGGCGTCGGGAGGTACACGTATGTCTGTCCTCCTCTCCCAGCCTACACGGCGACAGGAGGCAGCACTCAATAGATTTTCTCTGGACAAATTATAGAGGCCTTGATCTCCTCATTCTGAACAGCTGAATGGTTTTCAACTTCCTGCTGGCTCTTTTTGCAGCCAACACCCTATAGTATCAGTGAATTTTTCAAAGCAGGTGGGAATGTATCTCCTTCCTGTGACTACATTCCCAGATTTACCTGACTTCCTGTCACATACCCCCCCCTCTTGTTTCAACCCTAGGGTTGGGACACATATTTCCAGGCACGCATGTGTCAGGCACTGCTGACTCACTGATAAGCCTCCTATTATCCTCAAGCTTCCGGATGAAACTGTTTGTCATCTTCACTGACAGATTTCTCATAAATGCCACACAGTTTGTCTCTCATCTCATATACACATTCTTCAACTGCATTTTTGGCATAATTTTGCTCCTTCTCGTTTCTGTCATCTTCATTGACAGCTTTCTCATAAATGTCAGACGGCTTGTCCCTCATAACCGTCTGTCCAATCCACCATGGAGGACCGTGATCCATAGGCAACTCAATTGGGCTAGTCTTAATGTCTTCAACATTCTTAAGACGCCTCTCTCTGCAATCCATAAATGTTTTCCACAAAACTTTGAGAACCTTTGCTTCACTAAGGTTTGTTCCAAGTAGGGACTCTTGACATCCCTCTGTGACTTGAGTTGCCTCTCCATACAGCTGTACACAATCATTGACTTTTTGTTGTAAAAGGGAATGATCTTCCTTCTTGAGCTTTGCTTGCTCTAAGATGCTGTGCAGAGGATTTTCCAATTGAGACAACAGGCTGTCACACATTTCTTCAAAGTGACCCCTGTTCCTTTTCCCAGAGACATCAATATCATTCACCAAACATTTCATATTCATAGGCAGATCTGAAGCATTTGCACTCATCAACTTCTTAAACTTTTCGCCCTCCTGAGCGAGTCGCAGTAAAGGCCTACTATTTGATTTGATATTCAGTTTATATTTCTTGCCAAACTCTTCACAGAAGTAGCCAACCAGAACATCATCAACTTTCCTTCCACCAACATAGGGGTTAAAGGCAACAACACAGTTGAACCCAGCGATCTGGGTGGTATCCATTATAGACCTCCTCTCTGCATCAGTGAAGAAGCATGGAACTGCAACACATTCTTTTACAGGTTTCTTCAATGCACTTTCTGCTGAACTATTTGACCGCTCAAGGTCACCTAGTTCTTTTTCTCTATCTGAATTCCACATGGAATGCATCTCAAGATCACGATCAAACTTCTGCCACCCGTCTTTCACCAGTTCCATTTTGGAAACACTCCCTGAAAGGCACTTATTCATTTGCTTCACGTTTTCACCAACAGCCTTAGTTTTCCCCACTAGGTTTTCAGCCTGAACTGAGAAATCATCACATTTCTTACTCAGCTCCTTTGTTTGCTGAAGTTCTAATGATACATTTTCCAATGCTTGAAGTTTTTGAAGGAACGGTTTATTCCAAAGGGGTGATTCAAGCCACATGTCATCACATTTCTGAGGCTCACTCAGGACAGACCCCAAAACACTGATCCTTTTAAAAACTGCATCAGGCACACTATCCCCTCTTTGGGACAGATCCTCTGTTGCCTGGAATTCCTCTTCCAGTTCCTGCAACGGAATCTTCATCTCTTCTACTTGCTGTTCTAAGACTCGCTTAGACTTTTCTAGCTCCTGAACGCTTTTCACAACATCATCCTTGGAGCGGACCAAATCTTCCATTTCTGTACACAGCTGTTGGTTAACTCTTTCTAGTTCAGCCTTACACTCTAGAGCTTCCTCCAAAGAGCGAGCCAAGAACAGGGCTTTGCTCTCGTTATCACGCACCTCCGTTTCTGCACGTGCGCGTTCTTCTGCATATTTTGCAGACACAGTCTTCTCTTCACCAAGCATCTGATCAAACTTCTTTTTCACATCTTCAACACACTGTAATGAACCAACGCTTTCTTCCATGCGTTTTTTCATATCCGCTATCTGAGCTTGCAATGTTGCGACTTGCTCTGATAGGTTTTTCTTTGCTTCCGCCTCCTCTTTTAATTGTTCCAGGAAGCCATTTTTCTCATCTTCCATTTGTTTGAGCTTTGTGCTAAAACTCAGCCTTTGACACCTCTCTTCCTGTAAGAGTTCCTGCGTGTCTTGCAGCTGCGATTCCAAGATAGAAAAATCTTCCGCAATTTCTCTAGATTTGCTGTCTGCTTGAGAAAGCTGATTTGTGACACTGTCCAACTCAACCTGCAATCGGGTTGCCTTCTCTGACAGCTTAGCACACACTCGGTCACCTTCTGACACCTTGACTTGCGATTCCAGAAGCTGTGCCTCTACTTTTTTTCTCTTGTGTTCAGAATCTCCTTTTCCCTGCATAAGAGCCTTCACCTCATTGGCTAGCATCTGGGAATAAGAATGTAATTCTGCCACACAGGCTTCTTTCTCCTTTAACTGCTGCTGGAAACGTTGGGCTTCACCTTTCCAACTTTCACAGTCTGCACGTAATTCATCTACCACATTGCTCAAAGTGGTGAGCTCATACACAGTACTCAGTAATTTAGCCTCTCTTTCACTTTTCTCGTTGTCGCTGAGAGACAATGTCGTTTTCAGAGCGACATTCTGTTCCTGCGACTCCTGCAGGTCTATTTTTGTAACTTCCAAACACTGAAGACTTTTTTCCAGCTGATTACGCAACTCCAACATTTCACACATACTTTGCTTCTGCAAAGTCTGAATTTCAATTTCCTTTTCCATGAGGATGGTATCTTTCTCCTTTATAGTGTCTTGACATTTTTGCAACTCGACCAAAAGAAGAGCAGTGGATTCTTCCCACTGTAACACATGAGACTTGAGTAGTTCATTCATTTCCTGCAAGTTTCTATGCTCCATTTTAAGCAATTCCAAGGCTTGTTCCTTTTCTTCCATTTTCCGTTGCAAGGCATCCAACTCAGCCCTGCACACATACTCGGTTTCTTCCAAACCGATGGCCTCCATTGGCTGCTGGCGTCTCTGTTTCCAGCCTGCCATGCTCTCTTGATGAGCCTTTTGTAGAGCTGCAAAGCTCCGTTGTTTCAGCATCTCCCCCATTTTGGGTTTACTTTTCATCTGAGCACACTGCGTCTCCATAGCAGTTTCATCAGTGTTGCTAGGGACAACACCCTTCCTCTTTAGTAGACTCTCTTTAGGCATGGATGGGGCTGGTTCAGACGGTAGCATCCCCTCCATCCATAGAATCCGGTCTCTCATTTCATCTATCTTTGCATTCTTCAGGCGTTTTGAACGCCCCATCTTCAATAACTCCACAAACAAATTTTTCACAGTCCAGCAAAAAATTTTCAGACCACTGTCTCTTTAACACATGTAGTTTTTCTCTCTCTTGCAAGATCTCTTTTCCTGCACACACAGTTTGTGCAGTCACTTGCACCAGACACAACAAAGTTCATCAAATAATTTTGAGACCGCTGTCTCTTTAAAACACTTTTTTTTTTTTTCTGTCAGGATCTTCTCTCCTGCACACATAGATTGTGCAATCTCATGCACCAGATAAAGTTCATCAAACATTTGCACTTCCTTGCAGGGATCTCTGCTTATGCCCACTGCATACCTCCACCATATGTGAGGGATTAGCTCGGTGGTAGGCGTATGGGTGACCCCTTTGGGGGTGCGTTTTCACAGAGAGATAGCCGATTAGAGGTTGAAAACAAGACTGATTTATTCATGCAATTTACTTTTCACAATTGCAAGCATCAAAACAGCCAAAATAAAATAAAAGACAAAATAAATCCTTGCCTCTGTGGGCGGCTACCTTCTCACGCTGGAACCTACCTAAGAAGTCTTTCCAACCTACTGTTGGGCCGACACTGCTGATCCTACAGCAGACACTCAAATGTCCATTTGTTTGCTTTTCACACAGCACAAACATTGTCCATTGAACATGTCCCTTTGTTTCTTTCACATCAACACATGTTCATTTATAACAGGATCCTTTACTCTTCAGATTCTTCACATTGAACACAGTTCATTTAACAGGTCCCTTTACTCTTCACACTCTTCACATGGAACACTTTGTCTTCTCACCTTTGAGACGTCTTCACTCGTGGTTACCCTCCTTAGCTTCACATCGCTTTAGGGGGTCTTCTCCCATGCTCACCAGCTTGTCGGGAGGCACACATCCGACTGTCCCCCTCTCCCAGCCCACACGGCGACAGGCGGCAGCAGTCCTTCTCCCATGCCCACACGGCGTCGGGAGGTACACGTATGTCTGTCCTCCTCTCCCAGCCTACACGGCGACAGGAGGCAGCACTCAATAGATTTTCTCTGGACAAATTATAGAGGCCTTGATCTCCTCATTCTGAACAGCTGAATGGTTTTCAACTTCCTGCTGGCTCTTTTTGCAGCCAACACCCTATAGTATCAGTGAATTTTTCAAAGCAGGTGGGAATGTATCTCCTTCCTGTGACTACATTCCCAGATTTACCTGACTTCCTGTCACACAGGTCATTCCTTTATCTCGCCCTCTAATTTAAAGACTCAGTCTTTAGATATGCAATGAAGGGGATCGTCGGTTCAGGAATGGGCAGTTTGCCCAGCAGCTGACTTAGCATGATTAATCCCCCCCCAGAGAGGAGGGCTATGGAGAGGCTGGGTTATGCTCAATATAGGGGCTTAATTATGCTAAGCTAGGCGAGGAGGAAGTTGTCCAATCCTGAACGAGATACGCCCAGAGGGAGGAGAAGAGTAAGATAGCTGAACCAATCAGAATAGCCCTATACAAGTCTATGCAATATGGTTCTATATTAGTGAAGGTGGAAAGAGAGAGATCGCTCTCTTGCAAGCAGACTAGGATGAAGCTACTGGGGATGGTAAATATAGACTATACCTCTCACACTTAGAATGTATACATGCTTTTTCTCTTTAGTGTTTGAATACACACTATAGGCACCATGCCTGAAGTGAAAAGGTAACTTAACTCCATGCGCAATACGTACATGGTATTGTAAATAGGGCTATTGTGGGTAATTTGTAAGTAACATTGAAAGCCAGGGGATCTGTACTAACAATGTGTTGTAAATACTGTTTAGTGTGTAATTTGTATATATATTATGTAACCCTTTCAATAAATGTGTATTGCTGATTGAACTACCTCTTTTGTGTAAAGATCTCTCAGGATCTAGATGTGTATAGGTGCATGCTACTACAATGATTGGGGTGTATGCACATGTACACATAACAAAAGGCAACAGACATGACCTATTTGTTTTGCCTCATTACAATGTCCGGGGGGGGGGGGGGATGGGACTTTCCTGTGCCCATTGCCAGTTGGTGAGAGGAGTTAAAAGCATGCCTCAACCTCCTACTCAACTTAGTGGCTATTGTACTGTTAGGCCTAAGACTACAACTGTTAATTTATGGTCACTATGTACAGAAGTACTTATTTCATTCATTACCTGGTTTAATGACAAGTGTAATGGTCATCACATAGGTAAAGTAATTGCTTTCCTCCTTGATTTCACTGAGTGTTGTCTTGTATACTGGTAACACAAAAACATTAGTAATTTAAAGTATCTTACATCCCCTTTTGATACATTTGACATTTTAAAGGGTAACCAAAGTAATATAACCATCCTTTGTGCCCATTCATTGTAATGGTCATACATGAATTCTCATCTGGCCAGGATTCTGGTATTGCATTTCCTTTTGCTGTAGTTCAGCTCTTTTTACCAATTTATTTAATTTGCCAGGCACTGCTGGAAAATGCTTAGCTACCACTTTTTTTTTAGTACAGTCATCTCTCTAATGTAAGACCATTTAGCCAACAGGTGTTAATGTCCCTTGACTTGGTTGTGCAGTTGGCTCCATGTCGGGCCGATTTATTGACCACTGATAAGTATCTGCTCGATAGGCAGTTGACAACCCCTGTATGATTAACCAGAAGGTGCAAAATGAGTAGACCACCAATTATCATCCCATACTCCTCCTGGTCCAAATTTCCATACCCCACAACCAGATTAAATGACTGTCCCTTTACAAATACCGAATGAAGTGCACCCTGCTTTATGCCACCTTTTGGAGAATTTAGAAAAAAACATGGCTGGCCAACACTAGCTCTGACAAGTGATAATATTCGTCTGATCATGTACAACTGTGCTCTGTGATCAGCTCTAATATGGCTGTTGGCATGTGATCAGTGCAATTCACCCACACTCCTCTGCTTTGCAAACATTCTGAAATTATATCATGCAGCGATTCGTCACAAGACATCTTGAGCATCTAGGGACATTGTTCTTTTAATTAAAATTCCAATTTACTGAAGCATACACTGGTTTATTGGAAACCAAGTAAAGACTCGGTTCAATGGCACACAAAGTCCAGTCTAAGAGATCTATTAAACAAAGTTTATACAGAACTTTCACCAAAGATTTACCAATTAGAAAATTAGGAATTCAGAATACCATTCAATACCCAATCCCTGTCAATTTAGTATCATTAACACTGGCTACCATTAGCAACGGCTTGAGGATCTAAGGAAAAGTATTTATGTTCCTTGACTTGGTTATGCAGTTGGATCCCTGTTGAGCCAATTTATTGACCACTAGCCAATAACTGCTAAGAGGGCAGTTGATAACCCCTGTTGAACCTTTAGGATTGGCCAGAAGGTGCACAATGGGTAGACCTTTTTTTTCACCCCATACTCCTCCTGGTTCAAATTTTCATACCCCACAACCAGATTAAATGACTGTCCCCTTACATATATAGCTAATGAAGTGCTACCTGCTTTATGCCACTTTTTAAAAAAATTAGAAAAAAGCATGGCTGGCCAGCTCTAGCTCAAAATCCAACTGCTGTTTTTCTCCTGATCATGTACAACTGGGCTCTGTGAGATTCCTCACAAGACATCTAAAGCATCTAGGGGCATTGTTCTTTTAGTGAAAATTCCAACAAGTATATTTTTACTGAGGCATACACTGGTTCATTGGAATCCAAGTAGAGACTCAGGGTTAAGTGGTATACAAAGTCCAATTTAAGGGGTCTATTAAACAGTTTTCACCAAGGAATAGCAGAACTATCACGCAAGATTAAATTAGAAAAGTAGTAGTTCAGAATACTCTCTAATGCCTGATCCCTGTCAATGCAGAGTAGTTAACAATGGCTACCATTAGCGAGGGCTTGAAGATCTGGGGAAAGGTATAAAAATTGGTCGCAGGCGTTCAAGCAAACCCTCAACCCTTACTACTACTACTAATCTGATGACTTCTACAAAATGTGCATGCAAATCATGGCCAACCAGGCACAACCTCCCTCATCCATGATATGGAAAGTCATTATGTTCCTGTGACAAAATTACACAAACCGAAACCTGCAGGTCTGTGAAGGTTCTTATATATCCAGGTCATGGTATAATTAGTCACAATCAGTTGGACTTGTTCTATAAATATTCAACATTACAGAACAAGTTAAATTAAATGTAACTATCTAAGACTAAAAGCCAAAACCAGAAGGCACCTCCTTCTCCTCCTCTTAAAGTCTTTAAAGTCCGCTTCTGACTTCTCCAGAATATCCTCTGGGAGTGCACATTGACAGACCACAACCGTTTAGACTCCTAAACTTCATTTCCTGTTCTAGTGACTACTGTGTATACCCCCCAGAGGCACAGAGAAGTACTACAACAGTAGAAATTTACAATTTGTCCACAATGTTGAACTGGCCATACACCAGTAGAATTTAATTTGGAATTTCATACAGAAATTCTGAAAAAACGGTGAGATGGTTATAGTGTCCTGTTGGGTCCCATGTTCTATTCCATAGAAGCCATGGTTTCAATACAATGCATTGTTAATGCCCACATAGCCTGAAACCGTTGTATGCAGTTTATAATAAATGGGTCTGTAATAGGTTAAATTTGAACTGTATACTTTCTGCATACGTTTGAACCGTAGCATTCTGGATGTACATCCAGCTAGAGGGATGCAAAGGAATCCTTTGTATGGTTCTACCCATTGTCCTGAAATGAGGAATAATTCTCTTATTTTTGGTATATGGGATGGAAGGAGACATGCAAATATTTTCTGTTTTAAGAAGGCTTTACTGTCCTATTTAAAAGCCCTTACAATTTCATCCAGACCTGCTTTTTCAATAGAAATCCAGATTTATTAGAAAGGTTTATTTTGTGCCTAAAACATGTGCAATGCAATATGTGTATTTTTTTTCTCAATGAAAATCACATTCTTAAGCCCCGTACACACGCACAGATTGTTGGCCGTAAATTGTCGGCCAACGTCCGATCTGTCGATTGTAGGCTTGTTAGTATGATGCTTCCGACAACCAACTGCGAATTTTGGGCCGAAAAAAATCTGGTGTGCATGCTATAAAATTTTTGTTGGCCAACAAAGAACGGCCGATTGTTCCTCAGTCAGTACAGATTTCGGCAGACAAAAATCAGACGAGCAAGACTGGGCATGCTCAGAGAAGAAAAAACACACGGAAAGTCAACCATCACATGACATCACTTCTGAAGTTGGTTTTTGTTGGCCAACAAAAGTCCAGTGCAAGTCTAGAGCACATTTCAACCAACAAACACTGGACAAAAGACGGCCGGTCGGTTGGCCAACAATCTGTGCGTATGTATGGGGCTTTAGTTAGAATTTTGTTTGTTCAAGAAAAAACTTCTATCCTGATCCTTTGAATTTGCTCATCAGAACATTCAAAAGCGAACGTCAATTTGACACCACTAACCATTAGAAAAATCCAACAACCGTTATCAAAATAAACATTTTTGGGTGAAATTTTGCTGGAGTGTGGCCACCTTTAGTGTTTGCATTCAGTTTTAAGTTGCTAAATTAAATATAATAACAGTGAGTTACCATAATCCACACCGACGTCACACGCTTCTCTAAATCGTACATTTGCGTCCACCTCCTCTAACTGTTGCTGCAGGAAGCAATTTTCTGCAAAATAAAAGGTAAGTGATATTATATTTTGTTAGTATTTATTTTTAAGATATATGTACTGTATGTATAGAACAATGGACACAGTGGGGGGATTTACTAAAACAGGAGCACTCAGAAGCTAATTGGCTACCATGCACAGCTACACCAGATTGTAACATCAACTGGTTCAATTAAGCTTTGCCAATAAAACCTGGAAGCTCATTGGTTTCTATGCAGAGCTGCACCAGATTTTGTACCATGCAGTGTTAGTAAATGAACCCCACTGTTACAGAATTAGTATGGATATGAAGTAGGGAAATACATAGAAAAAAATACAGATATAACATAGATCAAAGCTGAGCTCCCAAAATATTTTTTAACCCCCAAAGTGCATTTAGCAAAATGATGTATTGTTTAAAAAAATCCACACATTGATTTTTTTTTAATACTTTATTTTTCAAGCCTGAGGTGCAGTGCGGTGCACAAATACTAATTAAAAAGTAAGGAAAGGGATGGTCAGCACTCAGGATGACATCCAAAAAAGTATTCCTTTATTGAAAAGACATGTATAATGCTGTAAAAACAGCCTACGTGTTTCAGACGTTAGTCCTTAGTCATTACAAAAAGTGAACAAAAAAAGTGCATGTTGTGAACAAACACAAAAAATTTCACTTGGAGTGTCCCCTCATGAAGAGAAAGGACCCTTCCCTGACCCCACCAATTCCTGATGGGGGGGTAAGGCAGATTTAGGAAATAATTATTAGAGAGAGCACTAGATCTCCTTTTCCTCCTTTTTTTTATATGGCGCTGACTGAGTACATGGAATAGGAAGCCAGCATATTGATTAACCCTTGCAGTGCCCTAAGAGTATCTCAAGACTTGGTGGAGTGAGCCTGCCTTTTTCCTTAACCTCCCTGGTGGTATTCCCGAGTGTGGCTTGGGGTGAAATTTCAGTGCCATTAGCGGTAACCCCGAGCCACACTCGGGGTATGGCCAGGGAGCATCGCTGGATCCTGAAAGAGAGGGTACTCACCTTGTCCCTGGGATCCAGCGATGTATCCCGGCAGTGTGCAGCGGCCGGATCTTCCGCCTGATTCTCTGTGCCCCGGGTTCCGTCTCCTGCGACGTGACGCTCGCAGGGGGGTGGAACCGGCAGCAAATTCAAAAAGTTATAAACACAAACACACTGATATATTGTAATCCTATTGGATTACATTACTAAAATAAAATAAGTTGACCTTAGCTTGCCCCCCAGTGCTTTCTCCATTGCCCTTCCTGCATTTTTCCTGTACTTTGTGTCTGTAAATTGCAGAGCGACCATGGCATCAAAAAAGCGCGCCGCCACCTCAAAAGCGGTATATGACCTGCTGGAAAACAGCGACAGTGATACAGAATCGCTTGCAGAATGGAGTGACAGCGAATCGTGGGGAAGTTCGTCATCGGACGCAGAAATCTATTTTAGCGATGATCCTGCGACTGTCCCCAGTGATGTGCGGATTTGGTGCTCGATTGACTGCGGTACGGAGCACGTAGCGCCCCCAAGGTTCCTGTTTACTGGAGCACCTGGTATCAAAGCGGATGTTGAGGATGACAACCCCTTGGCATACCTCCAACTCTTTTTGACCGATGAGGTTATTAAAAAGAATAATTCTTCTGCAGGGTGGGAAAACCCGTGCAGAAGTGGTATTGGACCACCAACAAATTACTGGCCACTCCTTTTTTTGGCACGGTCATGTAGGAATACAAATTTTCGCTCATTATGAAATATTTGCACATTGAAAATAATGATGAATTTGACGAGACTTCTCATCCAGCTCCAAAACTCAAAAAGATTTGGGACATTTATCTAATTATTCTAAAAAAATTTCAGCAGTCCAATGTACCAGATAGAGACATTTGTATCGATGAAAGTCTAATGCCCTACAAAGGAAAACTCAGCTGGATACAGTATATAGCGTCAAAGAGAGCACAATTTGGAATAAAGTCATTCATGCTATGTGAATCCAGCACTGGTTACATATGGAATTCGGTCCTTTATACTGGGAAAGGAACCAAATTCAATGAAAGGTTCAGCAGTTATGGAATGGCAACCGCTCCGGTTCTTACGTTGATTGAGCCATTGCTGAATCAAGGGGTACTGTGTAACCACAGTCAAATTTTACACATCTCCAGAACTCTATGAATTCCTTCTTCAAAACAAGACGGATGCGTATGGGACCGTTAGAGCTGACCGGCATGACATGCCGCCAACCTTTGCCAAAAAAAAGCTCAAGGCAGGAGAAATAGTTGCCTGGCAGAAAGGAAAAATGATGGCACTGAGATGGCGAGACAAAAAAGATGTGTGCCTGATGAGTACCATTCACAACACCTCTACTCTCATGGTACACACAAAAGGTGGAAAAGATGTAATGAAACCACAACTGGTGATGGATTACAACAAATCATGGGAGGTGTGGACAGAGCTGACCAGGCCATGACTTTTTATCCGGCAATGCGGAAACAACAAAAAAAAATTACAAAAAAATCTTCAGGCATCTTCTTGAACAATGTTTGTGGAACGCATTTATTCTACTAAAAAACAAGAGTGACAGGCCTGTGGTTCATGCAGATTTTGTTTGGAAAATTGCCAAACTGTTATTTCTCAGGCACCAAACACCAACGGCTGTAAGTAGATCCGGACGCCGTGCTGCTGGTGTTGTGAACCCCGAATGCCTGACCGGTCGTCACTTTATGGACCACATTCCACCAACGGAAAAGAAGTCCTCACCCACAAGGATTTGTGTGGTTTGCTGTTCCAAACATGATGACACTGGAAGGAAAATCCATAAAGAAACGTGGTACCACTGCCCTGATTATGACGTTGGACTTTGTGCTGTACCCTGTTTTAAAATTTTCCATACCCGGGACGTTTACTGAAGCAATATGACTACTAATATTGCATCCTTGTTTGGCCCAAAAAAATTTCAGTGTTTTTGATTATGTTATTTACTATAATTTATTGAATAAAAAGTGTTATTATTATATTATTATTTGTTATTATTTATAGTTATTTATTATATTATAATTTATGATTTTGTGTTTCAAACTTTATCATAACCGGGATGTTATAAAGAAGAATGCACAGTAAAAAAAAATCATATGTAAATAGTTGGTTTGGGCTGCTCATCTTTAAGAATTACATGCAAAATAATGGTACAGCTTTCAGCACCTAAAATCTGAAATAATCATACCACCAGGGAGGTTAAAGAGGAAGTAAACTCAACATTTTTTTTCTTTCCCCCCCCCCCCCCCCCTGCAAAGTAAATGCGTAATGTGCTAGTATGCAACTTTAAAATTTAAAAAAAAAACCTGTAAACACTATTGGCTGTAATGCCATTGCACATATTACCTGAATATATTACTAACATTAAATATTAGGGAAAAAAATTGGAAAAGCCTTTTTCTTAATATTTTTTTTTCTTTCAGCAGCTTAGTAGATGCCCCTTTTCTTATTTGGTAGCGCACAGTTATTTTTGACATTGAATTTCAATTTTGTTTTAGTCATAGTCTTTTGACTATTTTATTCATCTGAATTGTTTTAGTTTTAGTCGTATTTTAGTCAACTAAAATAGTGTTAACCACTTAAGCCCCGGAAGATTTTACCCCCTTCCTGACCAGGGTTTTTTTTGTGATTTTTTTTTTTACTGCGTGATTTTAACGGACAATTGCGCGGTCGTGCGACGCTGTACCTAAACGAATTTCACTTCCTTTTTTTCCCACAAACAGAGCTTTCTTTTGGTGGTATTTGATCACCTGTGCAATTTTTTGATCATGCGCTATAAACAAAAAAAGAGCGTAAATTTTGCAAAAATAACAATATTTTTCACTTTTTTTTATATGAAATTCCCCCCCAAAAAAATGTAAAAATCTAAATTTTTTAACATTTTCGGCCAATTTGTTTTATGCTACATATGTTTGGTAAAAACATTTGCAAAAAGCGTATTTTGATTGGTTTGCGCAAAAGTTATCGTGTTTACTAACAAAGGGAAAGATTTTTGTCATTTTTGGTGTTTTTTTTTTTTTAACGAGTAATGGCGGCGATCTGCGATTTTTTTTTGCGGTAATGGACATTGTGGCAGACAGATCGGACCCTTGACTGACATTTTTGACACTTTTGGGGGTACCAGTGACATTACTGCAGTAATCAGTGCTATACATATGCACTGTTACTGTAAAAATGACACTGGCAGGGAAGGGGTTAACTGTATTGGACAGGGAGGGGTTAAGTGTGTCCTAGGGGCGTGTTTCTAACTGTAGTGGGACAGGTCTCCTATTGTAAAAACAGAGACCAACGGTTCTACATAGTAGAACCGTCTGAGCTCCATTTTTACACAGGGGAGAATGACAGGCGGCTTTGTTTACATAAGCCGCCCACCTTTCTCCCGCTCTACCGATGATCGTAGTGTGACACTCCTCTGTGAACGAGCCGAGGCGGTATTGGCTCAAAACCCGGTGACAGGCTAGCGACGTAGATCTACGTCACTCTGCCTGGCAGGGGCTGACTGCCGCAGTAAATATACTGTGCGCAGTCGGCAACCGGTTAATTTAGAAAAAAAAAAAAAAAAGTTTTGTCAACAAAATTAACCTTAACCATAAAGTGAGCTGTTTACACAACTTTACTATATGTGATAGTCCCACCAATACTCTAAGCCAGACTTTCTCAGCCTCTGAACCCAAGAGGAACCCTTAATATAGTTTTCAGGTCTCAGAGAACCCCTTAAAAAATTCAGTTTGTTGGAGTCATTGGGAAATGCCCCCTACATTGATGAACAGTGATAAAAATTCCCCCCTTACATTGGAGGTCAGGATGTCACTGCTACAGACAGTTAAAAAAATTATTGGCATCATGTCCCTGGCTCTACCAACTGCAATACTATGCATCTATCATATGAGAGGTCAGTAAGCCATAGCTCAGATAACCTCTAGCAACTTTTGAAAGAACCTAAGGTTCTGATTAATCTGGGTTTAGAATGGCTGCTCTATTCTTATAAACCCAGGAATTATTTTTCAGCAGGAACAAGGGGGAATGCAGTTCTGATATCTCCAGCGCTGAACTCATGTAATGGCAAGGGTATGCTGGGGGTCTGTGTGCTGGGGTGTGCTGGAGGGTCTAGTAGTGATGGAGGGGATCTGTTTCCACGTGGGGAATCTATTGTTAATGTGGGGGTTTATGTTGCTGGGGGGGGATTGTTGCTGGGAGGAATCTACTGTTAAGGGAGAGGTCTATTAATGCTGGCTGCTGAGAGATCTGTTTTTGCTGCTGGGGGACTATTGTTGCTGAGGTAGATCTATTGATCTACTGATCCACTTAGCACCACAAAGTGATACTTGCCAATTTATTCTCTAAAAGAGGTGGTAATGAGAGGTGCTTAGAGGGTGGATCCAGGGGCCATTGCTTGGAGGTGAGTAGCAGGTGGAGACAAGGGGTGACTTAGATGGGGGGAGTTCCTGCACCTATTCTCTGAGAAAAAAATGCCCCGAATAAACCCTATTATGATTTGCACTACTTGTGCCTAGAAATAGGTTGACCATACACGCCTGGATATTGGCAAGCAATTTAGCATAACTTCTGGTAGTTTTCCTCTGCAACTCAACTCAGCTCAATTATCTATTTCTGCTTTCCCTCTAAAAACAACATTGCTTTTCCTGTACATCTGCCATATCTGTAAAATATCTAATAGAAGCATAGATGATGCAGTGGAGAGGAACCAGCCCATGATGTTTTTGCAAGAAAAGCATTGAGCATTTTTAATAGAAAATTAATCCTTTAGTACGGCTAGAAATTGTTTTTCCTTATCTTTATCTTAACACAGGATTCGGTACCTCAACTAACGTCGGTACCCAAAAACACATGACTGACCAGTAATCATCATCCTACAATCTTTACCTTCAGCACAGCGGCACACCTCTCCTTGACAGATCCTGCCCAGAAGTTTACTGTTCTCGTCCACATGGTAGAATTTGGTACAACGGTTTTCTATTGGAAAATAGGTAAAAAAAATATTAGTAGTATATTGTACATCCAGTTGGAAGCCAGGCTGGTCTCATTAAGAATCATGCCAAATGGAAGTCAGTTACAACTCCACAAATACTGATTTGTTCCATATTGGTGGTCTAGAAAGTATTGTAATTTGAGAATCAAAAGGGCAACCAATGGCATTTTTGTAAGGTTATCACCAGTGGCAGTTAATGTATTTTTTCATTCCTTTTTCAGAAGGTAGCACACACCTTAGAGATTGCTAACCCTTTTGGTGCTCAGAGGTTAAACCAAGTCTTTTCTCAATGTCCTCAATCTGCACATATAAGTTTAAAAAAGCTCTTTTATTAAGAGCAGCTTAGAAGCTGACAGCAAAGATAAATGAAAGCTCCTTCAATCCATGAGCAACGTTACAAACCAAAATCAGGTCCAAGCTTGGAGCAGAAAATGTTGACTTACCATAAAATCCTTTTCTCTGAAGTTCATTAACAGACACAGCTCCATATTCTTCTTGACCATTGGGTTATGCTGCCCCCTACAGGAGTAGGACCCTAGGCAGGAAAAACCTTTACCATGCCTATGGGGCAGTCCCTGCAGGCATACACCCACTCACTCCGCTATAGGATTCAGTTTTGTTGCAAGCAGTGTTTAGAAGAAAAAACCCATCCCACTCAGAAATAGAGGGGTGGGTGCTGTGTCTGTCAATGAACTTCAGAGAAAAGGATTATACGGTAAGTCAAAAATCCAGTTTTCTCTATCGATCATTGATAGACGCAGCTCCATATTCTTCTTGACCATTGGGACGTCCCAAAGCAGTATTTGCATGAGGGGTGGGAAAACAACGCAGAAAAGAACGTAATTCCCCAAAGGCTAAAATTAGCCAACCAGTGAACATGGAGCTCAACCAGAAACAACTGGAGCTCACCTAGAAAACATGCACCCTCAAAGAGAATATTTTCTCTTTTTAAATAGCAGCCTGCAAAACCTTGAGGCTAAAAGAAGCATCCAAGGATGCCAACACATTTACTTTGTAGAATTTTGTGAACAGACAACCAAGTTGCTGCCTTGCAAACTTGCATTACTGATGCCTGATGGCCCAAGAGGTACTCGGCGCCCTAGTAGAATGCGCCTCCACAGGGAAAGGTGGAACCTAACCCTTCAGTGAATAAGCCTGTACCACTGTCTGCCTGATCCATCTGGATATGGTCGCAGCCAATCCCTTTTGAGGTCCTTCTGTGAGAACAAAAAGTCTGATTTCCTGAAAGATTCAGTAGCCGCCAGGTAAACCCTAATTGCCCGAACCACATCCAAAGAATGCAAGGCAATTTCCTTGGGATGCATGGGCTTAGGACAGAGTGAAGGCAGCACAATGTCTTCATTCAAATGGAAATCAGAAACCACCTTAGGAAGAAAATGACTGATTAGGTCAAAGTACCACCTTATCTCTGTGGACCAACAGATAAGGTGAACAGCAGGATAGAGCCGCCAATTCAGATACTCTGCGAGCAGAGGTAATAGCCACCAAAATGGCTAGCTTCTGTGACAGTGTAAGCCGAGGAATCCCCCTAATGTTTCCAAAGGGAGGTTTTTGAAGGACAGACAGTACCAGCTTAAGATCCCACGGAGGAAACGGGGGATCGTATCGGAGGAGCCATATGGCGAACCCCTTGAATAAAAGTGCAAATCAAAGAATGCGTAGCTAAAGGGCGTTGGAAAAATACAGCCAAAGCCGACACTTGGCCTTTAATAGTACCCAAGGCCAACCGCTGTTCTTTGGAGAAAGGTCAAAATCCTAGCCACCGAAAAAAGGAGAGGATGCATCTTCAGCGATTTGCACCATGAGATGTATGATTTCGGGGTACGATGATAGATCTTCCTGGGGGTAGATTTTCTAGCGGTCAACAGCGTATGAATCACTGAGTCAGAAAGACACCTGTCCTTCAATACCTGTCTTTCAACAGCCACACTGTTAAAGCCAGTGACTATAAAGCAGCGTGTAAGATTGTCCCTTGGGACAGCAGATCTTCCCTGAGAGGAAGTCTCCAAGGAGCATCCGTGACCAACCTTACCAGATCTGCGTACCAAGACCGGTGGGGCCAGTATGGGGCCACCAGAATGACCGGAATCCCTTCCACCTCAATTCTGCGCAGAAGCCTTGGCAGAAGTTTCAATGTAGGGAACATATAGATCAGCCGATACTGACCCCAAGGAGCCACCAGTGCATCTGTGGCGTCGGCCAGAGGATCCGGAGACCTGGCCACAAACCTCTGTTCCCTCTTGTTGAGTCGAGAGGCTAACAGGTCGACTTTGGGTGTCCCCCACCAGACACAGCAGGTGAAATGCCTCTGGGTGCAGGGTCCATTCCCCCTGATCCAACACCTGATGACTCAGATAATCCGCCTGCCAGTTCTCCACTCCTGGGATATGCACGGCGGAAAGGGCTGGAACAAAATGTTCTGCCCATTTCAGGATCTTAGCCACCTCCCGGCCCCCAAGATACTCTTGGTGCCCCCTTGATGATTGATGTAAGCCACGGCCGTGGCATTGTCCAACTGAATCTGAACTGGACAACCCTGCAAACAATTTGTCCAGGGACTCAGGCAAAGCTTTATCGCTCCAGAATATTGATCGGTGGTCCAGGACCCCTGGACACGCAGCTTCCCAAGCACTCCTCCCCAGCCGGATAGGCTGGCATCTGTGGTTACCATGGTCCAATACAATAGGAGGACCAACAAGCAAAGTCACCACAGAAGAACACTCCGAATTATAGTGTCCAAGGATTCTGGATCATTGTTCCACTTGACAAGAATTTCCCTTTGTAAGGGTCTCATGTGAAACTGAGCAAACGAAACCGCCTCGAAAGTTGACACTATCAGACCTAAGGCACGGATGGATGCAAGTCCGCAGAGAGGACAGGTTTCTGGATTAAAACAAATAGCCCTCTGCAACTTTTGAAGCTTTTCCGGGTGAAGAAAGACCCAGATAATCCAGTTTTGAAGATGGTACCAGAGCAGATTTTTTTAAATTGATAATGTGAAAAAAATTCCGCGCAAAGTGGATAAATTAATTAAAAAACTAGTTGGCTGCGGCCTACCCCAAAATATAGTGTAAAACTATATCTAAGTATTGGAAAGTGGTAGGGTATGTTGGCGCTGCCAGTAAGGATGAGTATTTGGGAGAGACAATGATCCTTATAGACACCAAGCAAATATAGTATTACACCACACTTAAGCCACAAATAATACTTTGTAAGTGCTTAACAGTTATAGATAGTTTATGCTGTACCAATAAATAAATTAAAAATGCGTACATAAATTGGTGTAGACTACTGATAGAAAGTTAAATGTAAAACTTAATGTGACTAAAAGCAATATCTTAAAATCAGTAGATAAGGTGCAAATATTTTCCTGTGATCAAACGTGATGTATCTTGAGGTATAAAAATTAAAAGTGACTGGTGTAATAAATATTTCAAACACTAGGTGGCAGTGATAGTGTTATATAAATATAGGTATCCAGGTGAAAATTATAGTAATATATATAAATAGTGGATTGTGCCAAGTGAACAGATATCTTTAAATCACTGATAGGAGTATCTCAAAAAGTTCCCAGTGTTGATATAAATAAGTGATATCTAATAAATAAATAAAAAAATGGAAAATGAACACAAACTAGTCCGTAATAAATGCTTGGTGGAAAAAAGTCCAAAAATGTAATATATGTAATAAATATCAAAAAGTGCAGCAATGGTGCAAAGCAAAGTGCCAAAAAGTCTTTTAGAGGAGAGGGGTAAGTCCCAGTGATGGATTCAAGTTGTGGGTTCTGGGTGAGGAAATTCCGTGCTCCCCTCTCAATACAGCCCGCACTCACCAGAGAGCGGCACCCCTACAGGGGTAACCAGCATTGGATTTTTAGGGGTAACCCCTCGGTAGACCTCGGTGGGGCTCTCCAGTCCTCCTGGGGTTAATCTTACTTCCTCCCTCCAGTAATTAGGTAAACAAGCGGTAAACAGTAAGGGGTGTCAGGGGCAGCTCTCCAAATGTTGAAAACGGTATCCGATGGTATATGGATAAAAGACACTAATATAGTGATGTACCGTTTAACCACCTCAATACTGGGCACTTAAACCCCCTTCCTTCCCAGACCAATTTTCAGCTTTTAGCGCTGTTGCATTTTGAATGACAATTGCGCGGTCATGCAACACTGTACCTAAACAAAATTTATGTAATTTTTTCCCCACAAATAGAGCTTTCTTTTGGTGGTATTTGATCACAGCCAGGTTTTTTCTTTTTTGGTGCACAAATAAAAAAAGACCGAAAAGTTTGAAAAAAAAAAAAGTTTTTTTGTTTAGGTTATAAAATTTTGTAAATAGATAAGTTTTTTTCCTGCACTGATGACGCCGCACTGATGAGGAGACACTGATGGGGTGGCACTGATGGGGTGGCACTGATATGCAGCACTGATGGGCACTGATAGGTAGCACTGATATGCAGCACTGATGGGCACTGATATGTGGCACTGATAGATAGCACTGATATGCAGCATTGGTGGGCACTGATAGGCAGCGCTGATGGGCACTGATAGGCAGCACTGATGGGCACTGATAGGCAGCACTGATGGGCACTGATCGGCAGCACTGATGGGCACTGATGGACACTGATAGGCGGCACTGATGGGCACTGATGGGTGGCACTGATGGGCGGCACTGATCGGCACTGATGGGGGGCACTGATGGGCACTGATAGGCAGCACTGGTGGGCAATAATGGGCACTGGTGGGCAGCACTGATAGATGGCATTGGTGGGCAGCACTGATAGGGGGGCACCACTGGCAGGCTCTCTGAGCCCTGTTTGCCATCCCTGGTGGTCATGGGTGGGCATCCCTGGTGGTCATGGGGGGGCATCCCTGGTGGCTCTAGTGGCATCCCCTCCCCCCAGGGCTGCACTGGTAATCAATCATCTGATTACCAGCACAGACCCCCCTGTGATCAGTGAGTAATTAGAAATACTCACTGATCACCCCGGCTGCAGAATCGATCCTCTGCTCTTCTCCTCACTGACAGGATCTGTCAGAAGGAGAAGAGATCGAAGCCGTTACAACGGCTGTATTGACATTACATGACGGCTGTGATTGGTCACAGCCGTCATGTGATCAGGAGGGCCAATCACAGGGCCCTCCTGCCGAGTCTTGTTGCTCTGTGTCCTAGGGACACAGGCACATCGAGATCGCGCCGCTGCGCGTGCCCGCGGCGGCGCAATCTCTCTCCTTCTGAAGGACGTTCCGGAACGTCCATTCAGAAGGACGAGACTCCCACCCGGCCGTATATGTACTATGGCCCGGGTGGGAGGTGGTTAAATTAATACAGTTTATTGACAAGTATTAAAACGTACTCACATTTAAAAGCATATAATAGGATCCGTAAGGTGAGTAGGGACCGCAAATCCCTCGCTTAGCGGTCCTTCCGGGACGCCGTGCGCCTCACCAGCCGGATGTGCGTTTCACAGGGCGGAACTGATGTGCCTACGCTCTACACGTTTCCTCATCTAGCTGACGTCATCAGGAGCAGCGCTGCTATTATATGATTTTAAATGTGAGTACATTTTAATACTTGTCAATAAACTGTATTCATTTAAACGGTACATCACTATACTAGTGTCTTTTATCCATATACCATCGGATACCGTTTTCAACATTTGGAGAGCTGCCCCTGACACCCCTTACTGTTTACCGCTTGTTTACCTAATTACTGGAGGAAGTAAGACTAACCCCAGGAGGACTGGAGAGCCCCACTGAGGTCTACCGAGGGGTTACCCCTAAAAATCCAATCCCTGTAGGGGTGCCGGTCTCTGGTGAGTGCGGGCTGTATTGAGAGGGGAGCACGGAATTTCCTCACCGAGCACCCACAATTTGAATCCATCACTGGGACTTACCCCTCTCCTCTAAAAGACTTTTTGGCACTTTGCATTGCACTATTGCTGCACTTTTTGATATTTATTACATATATTACATTTTTGGACTTTTTTCCACCAAGCATTTATTACAGACTATTTTGTGTTCATTTTCCATTTTTTAATTTGTTTATTAGATATCACTTATTCATATCAACACTGGGAACTTTTTGAGATACTCCTATCAGTGATTTAAAGATATCTGTTCACTTGGCACAATCCACTATTTATATATATATTACTATAATTTTCACCTGGATACCTATATTTATATAACACTATCACTGCCACCTAGTGTTTGAAATATTTATTACACCAGTCACTTTTAATTTTTATACCTCAAGATACATCACGTTTGATCACAGGAAAATATTTGCACCTTATCTACTGATTTTAAGATATTGCTTTTAGTCACATTAAGTTTTACATTTCACTTTCTATCAGTAGTCTACACCAATTTATGTATGCATTTTTAATTTATTTATTGGTACAGCATGAACTATCTATAACTGTTAAGCACTTACAAAGTATTATTTGTGGCTTAAAGCGGTTGTAAACTCAATAAAAAAAAAAATAAAAAAAAAAAACCTGCAAGACAAAGGCATAATGAGCAGCAGCTTTAGAAATACATGGGTATGCTCCCCCAAATTTTTGCCTGTTTATTATGTATTCGGTCTGACCAGACTATCGAGGTTGAGCAACCCTCCCCACCCCCCCACACACACCTGTACTCAATCAGTGTCCACCATCAAGTGGATATAGGAGGAGTCCCCTGTAGTGCATTTGCACATCCTTCCCAGCAAGGAGTATTATCTCCAAGGGTTAGAAAGGCTGGATTCATCTCTTTTTCATGGATAGTGTAGGACCCACTGATAATGGGGTACTTTGATGCAGTAGTGGCCTTGAGCACGATATGGCCATATGGTGGGACCAAACCCCCATTTTTATTTATGGATTGTCTTCAGATTTGGTAGTTATTTCTTTTGCATTTGCGCGCTATTCTTTTTTAATATACATGTCTTTTGGTTCATAGCTGCAGCAGCTTTAGAAATACATGGGTATGCTCCCCCAAATTTTTGCCTGTTTATTATGTATTCGGTCTGACCAGACTATCGAGGTTGAGCAACCCTCCCCACCCCCCCACACACACCTGTACTCAATCAGTGTCCACCATCAAGTGGATATAGGAGGAGTCCCCTGTAGTGCATTTGCACATCCTTCTCAGCAAGGAGTATTATCTCCAAGGGTTAGAAAGGCTGAATTCATCTCTTTTTCATGGATAGTGTAGGACCCACTGATAATGGGGTACTTTGACGCAGTAGTGGGCTTGAGCACGATATGGCCATATGGTGGGACCAAACCCCCATTTTTATTTATGGATTGTCTTCAGATTTGGTAGTTATTTCTTTTGCATTTGCGCGCTATTCTTTTTTAATATACATGTCTTTTGGTTCATAGCTGCAGCAGCTTTAGAAATACATGGGTATGCTCCCCCAAATTTTTGCCTGTTTATAATGAGCTAGTATGCATCGCATACTAGCTCATTATGTGTAACTTACCTTAGAACGAAGCCCCGACACGGACCCCCGGACATCGCTGCGGGCGCTGCCATGGTCCCTCGTCGTCTCTTCCGGGTTCGGCGGCTCCGGCGCGCTGATTGGCCGGAAGAGACGGCTCCGGCGCGATGATTGGCCGGAGCCGCGATGACGTCACTCCCGCGCATGCGCGCGGGAGTGATTTTTCCGGCAAGCTCCCGGCAACTTAATTGAAGGTCCCCCCGACCTTCAGAGCGCATGCGCCGCTCGCGCGAGCGGCTGCATGCACTGTAAATATCTCCTAAACCGTGCCGGTTTAGGAGATATTATTTGTACCTACAGGTAAGCCTTATTATAGGCTTACCTGTAGGTAAAAGTGTCAAAAAGCGGGATACTACCGCTTTAAGTGTGGTGTAATACTATATTTGCTTGGTGTCTATAAGGATCATTGTCTCTCCCATATACTCATCCTTACTGGCAGCGCCAACATACCCTACCACTTTCCAATTATTTAAATTGATGTTCCAACCAAACTCTTGCAGAGCCCATACAGTAATTGCCAAGTCACCCAACAAGACTGAATGGGAGTCTGCTCTTAAGAGGAGAGCGTCCAGGTACCCCAGTACCGCTATCCCCCGTTGTCGTAGTAATGCCAATACCGGAGCCAACGCTTTGGTGAAGACCCTGGGAGTGGAAGCGAGACCAAAGGTATCGCCACAAATTGATCATGTTCCTCTCCTACAGTGAAGCAAAGAAAACACTGGTGTCCAGTGTAATTAGGGATGTGTAGATATGCATCCTTGATATCAATGGAGGCGAAAATCTCCTTGGTGTAGGGACACCACTACTGCGTGCGAATGGACTCCAATCGAGACCTTCTGTACCCGCACAAGGCGGTTCAGAGCCTTGAGGCCCAGGATTGGATGCACTTTGCCTTCTTTCCTGGGAACAGTGAACAGGTTTAAATAGAAACCCTGAAAGTGTTCCCGAGAGGGAACCAGCACAATCACCCCTTGCGACAGCAGATCTTGCACCGCCTCTCGTAGATCCCTTACCTGATCTAGAAATAGGCGTAGATTGTACGGGAAGAATCTGTCCGACGGTTGAGACCTGAATTCGATCTTGTAACCCGATCTGATCAGTTCATGGACCCATTTGTCGTGAATCAAGGAGGTCCATGGTTCCGGAAAGAAGCAAAGACATCCCCCCCACCCCAGTTACGGGTGAGGGGCCGGGCGTCCTTTCATGCAGACAGAGATTTGTCTGTAGATCTGGATTGGCCTGCTTTCGGCTTACCCGACCATGTCTTCTTGGAACCTCAAGAAGATCTAAATGGCTTAAATCCTGCCGGAGGCACGAAAGGGCCTCCTGTGGGCTGTAAAATAAGGCCCCCATCTATTACGTAGTGACTTGCCCTTGGAAGATTGAGGAAGAAGAGTACTCTTCCCACCTGTAAGACCCTTGATCAGTTCATCCAATGAGGATCCAAACAAGCGGTCCCCTATAAAGGGGAGCTCTGATAGAGCCTTTTTTGAAGCCTGATCCACAGACCAGCTTTCTAGCCACACCATGCATCTAATAGCTACACCCACCGCGGATACCCTGGCTACAAGAGGGGCCACATCTAGCGATGCATCACATATAAATAGAGGGAGGAATCCTGGAGGAAGCAGTTCTGTTTCTAAGTCACTTTTTAGTAACTTTGCCCACTCCGTTATGGTATGGGACACCAGAGTGATCACGAAGATCGGTTTAAGTATTAAGCCCGCTATCACATGTACAGTAAGTGGTGGGACAGAGACTCAATCCTTCTATCCACAGGGTCTGTAAAGACCGGGGACTCCTCCACCGGGACCACGGTAGATTATGTTCAGCCTTCGGTGGAACTGTTTATTTTGCAGATACCGCGTCCACAAAAGGATAGCGCCTCTTAAAATGCTTTGGTACCACTGACATCTGTTTGAGGCACCCCCATTGGTTAGAGATCATTTTGTCAAAAAGTTCCCTAACAAGGGAAAACCTTGACCGACTTCTGGGATTTGGGAGTGCCAAATGACACCTGCATCCCTGACCCTGCAGAATCATCCGCCATTTTTGTAAATTTCCCACACTGACACTATAAGTGCCTCCACCAGCGTGCTTTTCCACGTGGCTGCAGATGAGGATATGTCATCCTCGCCATTAGGGTTGAGCGGACACCTAGATGTCCGTGTTCGACGGGTTCGGCCGAACTTTAAAAAAAAGTCCGGGTCCGTGTCCCGGACTTTTACCGAACTTTTCCCGGACACCGAACCCCATTGAAGTCAATGGGGACCCGAACTTTAAGGCACTAAAATGGCTCTAAAACACCAAAGGAAAGGGCTAGAGTGCTGCAAATGGCAGCAAAACGTAATTAAGAGCATGGCAAGTGCTCTGCAAACAAATGTGGATAGGGAAATAACTTAAAACAACAAAAAAAAACAGAAAAATAAAACAATGTTCTTCTTCATCTCTGAAGGACGAGGCCCATATGGAGTAGGAGGGAGGTTGAGGTGGTGGTGGATGTGGCGGTGACATAGGCGTGCGCACAGGGTGTGCTGGGTGTGCCTGGGCACACCCTAATCACCTAGGGCACATAGCATTGCCAGTGAGGAGATGGGAAAGATCTCCCTGGGACCTGCTCTGCTCTATTTCTCCTTGCCTACAGGTACATGGCCCCGATACATTACTCTCCCTGCTGGCAAACACATGCATGTGTATTTCAACTTTGGGGTGCACACCTTAATGCAATAGGCTGCGCACACCTATGGGCGGTGTAGGTGGAAGCGGCGGTGGAGGAGGACCAGGGCCGGATTAACAGCATCATGGGCTTGGTGCTGAGGATTTTGAAGGGCCTTAAGGGCCGTGCCTTGCCATGCACCCAGAGGAGGAAGGGTGCAGCCATGCATGCCTAATTCAACATGGGATGCTGTCTCTGAAGCCCATAAACACATCCATGCATCGCCAACTGTCCCTCCTTGTCCGGCCTTCACGCTGTGTGGGGAGGTTCTGAGGGTGCTGCCTGGGGAAGCGAGCATAGAAGCCAGACTTCTGTGTTTACAAGTGACAGAAGAGCGGTAACAGTGAATATGGCCAAATCGGGGCCTATATAAAAAGGTAGGGGCCTGGAGCTGCAGCTCCAATAGCCCCTACATTAATCTGGCCCTGAGGAGGAGGACGAGGTAGCCAACACTGCTTCTTTTCAAAAATTTTAAATGAGGGTACACCCCAAAAGAGTGAGAAAGAGCAAAAATGGAACAATGGGTGGGTAAGGTCGGTATCCATTGCTATTCTGCATAAGGTACGGAAAAGTCCCGTGGGATCCATGCCTGGTTCATTTTAATGAACGTGAGCTTGTCCACATTGTCTCTGGACAGGCGGCTGCGCTTGTCTGTTATAACGCCCCCAGCCGTGCTAAATACCCGTTCAGATAATACACTGGCTGCAGGGCACGCCAGCACCTCCAAGGCGTAAAGGGCAAGCTCAGGCCATGTGCCCAATTTGGAGACCCAGAAGTTGAAGGGGGCAGACCCGTCATTCACTACATGTAGGCGTGTGCACACATACTGCTCCACCATGTTGGTAAAATGCTGCCTCCTGCTAAGACGTTCCATCTGAGCTGCTGGTGCTGCTGTTTGTTGTGGCGTGCTGACAAAGCTTTTCCACATTTCGGCCATGCTAACCCTGCCTTCTGAGGTGCTGGCGGTGCCCTGGTTGCGTTGGCGACCTCCTCCTCCTCCTCCTCTGCCTTGTGCTTCCACTGTGGCCCCGCTGTCAGATGGGAATGCCAGCAGCATGGCGTCTACCAGCGTGCGCTTGTACTCGCGCATCTTGCGATCGCGCTCCAGTGAGTGAATTAAGGACGGTACGTTGTCCTTGTAACGGGGATCCAGCAGCGTGGCCACCCAGTAATCAGCACAAGTTAGAATGTGGGCAACTCGGCGGTCGTTGTGGAGACACTGCAGCATGTAATCGCTCATGTGTGCCAGGCTGCCCAGAGGCAACGAAAGGCTGTCCTCTGTGGGAGGTGTATCGTCCGTGTCCTCTGTATCCCCCCAGCCACGCACCAGTGATGGCCATGAGCTGGCCTGGGTGCCACCCTGCTGTGAACATGGTTCCATCTCCTCCTCCAGCTCCTCCTCCTCCTCATCCTCCTCATCCTCCAGAACTGTGCCCCTGCTGGACAATTGCGTCCCTGGCGTTTGCGTGTGCAGGAACCCACCCTCGGAGCCCCTTGCGAATGACTGCCCTGAAAGCCTTGGAAATGTTACCTCTTCATCCTCCTCCTCCTCCTCATCCTGTGCCACATCCTCTTCCATCATCGCCCGAATTGTTTTTTCAAGGAGGCATAGAAGTGGGATAGTTAAGCTGAGAACGGCGTCATTGCCACTGGCCATGTTGGTGGAGTACTCAAAACAGCGCAACAAGGCACACAGGTCTCGCATGGAGGCCCAGTTATTGGTGGTGAAGTGGTGCTGTTCCGCAGAGCGACTCACGCGTGCGTGCTGCAGCTGAAACTCCACTATGGCCTGCTGCTGCTCGCACAGTCTTTCCAGCATGTGCAAGGTGGAGTTCCACCTTGTGGGCACGTCACATATGAGGCGGTGAGCGGGAAGGCCGAAGTTACGCTGCAGCGCTGCCAGGCGAGCAGCAGCAGGGTGAGAACGCCGAAAGTGCGCACAAACGGCCCGCACTTTCTGCAGCAGCTCTGACATATCGGGGTAGTTTTTAAGGAACCTCTGCACCACCAAATTCAGCACATGCGCCAGGCAAGGGATGTGCGTCAAACCGGCTAGGCCCAGAGCTGCTATGAGATTTCGCCCGTTATCGCACACCACCAGGCCGGGCTTGAGGCTCGCTGGCAGCAACCACTCATTTGTCTGCTGTTCCATGCTCCTCCACAACTCCTGCGCGGTGTGTGGTTTGTCCCCCAAACAGGCAAGTTGTAAAACTGCCTGCTGTCGTTTACCCCTGGCCGTGCTGAAGTTGGTGGTGAAGGTGTTACGCTGTCCGGATGAGGAGGCGGTAGAGGATGAGGAAGCGGAGTAGGAGGAGTTAGGAACAGGAGGCAAACTGAAGCGCCCTGCAATCCTCGGTGGTGGAAGGACATGCGCCAAATTGCTATCCGCCTCAGGCCCATCCGCCACTGCATTTACCCAGTGTGCCGTTAGGGAGATATAACGCCCCTGACCGTGCTTACTGGTCCACGTATCCGTAGTTAGGTGGACCTTGGCACAGATGGCGTTGCGCAGTGCACACCTGATATTTTCCCCCACTTGGTTGTACAGGGAAGGGATGGCTTGCCTGGAAAAGTAGTGGCGGCTGGGCACGACGTACTGTGGGACAGCCACCGACATAAGGTTTTTAAAACTGTGCGTCTCCACCAGACGGAATGACAGCATTTCAAAGGCCAATAATTTTGAAATGCTGGCATTCAGGGCCAGGGATCGCGGGTGGGTAGGGGGGTACTTCCTCTTCCTCTCAAGTGTTTGGGAGATGGAAAGCTGAACGCTTCCACGGGACATTGTGGAGATGGTTGTTGGTGACCCAGGTGGTGGTGTTGCTGACAGATCGTCTGTTTGCGGGGTGGCAGGTGCCGGTATCACTACAGATGTGGCTGGAGCGGCCGAGACTGCAGCAGAAGAGGAAGCAGGATGAGCCAGAGACGTTTCTTGGTTTTGAAGGTGTGTACTCCACTGCAGCTCGTGCTTTGCACTTAGATGCCTGATCATGCAGGTTGTGCTCAGGTTGAGAAGGTTTATGCCTCGCTTCAAGCTCTGATTGCACAGGGTGCAAACCACTCGTGTCCTGTCATCAGCACATTTTCTAAAGAACTTCCACGCTAGAGAACTCCTTTGAGCTGACTTTGGTGCGCTCGTTCCCTTGCTGCGTTGGGCAGTAGCGGGCGTAGTGTCTAGGGCACGGCCGCTCCGCTTCTGCACCCTGCTCCCTCTTCTGCTGTGCTGGTGGCTCTGTGCGACCACCGCCTCTTCCTCCAAACTACTCAGGTCACCTGCATGACGTTCATTCCATGTGGGGTCGAGGACCTCATCGTCCTCCACATCATCTTCCACCCAGTCTTCACCCCTGCCCTCCTTGTCGGTCTCCACAATGCTGAACGCCGCAGCAGTTGGCACCTGCGTTTCGTCATCATTGGAGACGTGCTGCAATGATCCTTGCATGTACTCATCTTGAGAAATAAGTGGTTGGGCATCGCTGCACTCAATCTCTTCCACTTCTGGGGCAGGGCTAGGTGGATGGCCCTGGGAAACCCTGCTGACAGAGTCCTCAAAAAGAATAAGAGACTGCTGTATGGCTTGGGGCTCAGACTGCTGGCCTGATTTGCAAGGGGGTGAGGTGAAAGACGGTTGGACATTGGCTGCAGGTGCCAACTCTGACCTTTCTGCAGTAGACTGGGTGGGAGACAATGTGAAGGAACTGGAGGCACTGTCAGCAGCAAACCAATCTACTATCGCCTCAACTTGTTCTGGCCTCATCACTTCTAGGGGCGTTTGATGCCCTACCAAATACTGATGCAGGTTCTGTCGCCTACTCACACTTGAGGAAGGTGTTTCACTTGTGCGTGTAGCTGGCACAGATCGACCACGTCCTCTCCTTGCAACAGGAGCTCTACCAGCAGCACCACGACCCAGGCCACGGCCCTTATTTGACGGTCTCCTCATATTTCTGTAATTTAAGATCTTGCCCTAGAAAGGTTTTTATTGAATAGCGGAATAGGAAATATGATCCAAAAAAGTGTATGTATCTCGCACGTACAAAACCACACTAGGCCCCAATTACTATTGTTTCTACCCCTAAAAGGATGGATGAGGAGTAGGAGGAGTATGGAACAGACAGCACCCTCAAATCTTCAGAAGTATGAGATGAACCCCAAAAACTTGGAAAGGTGGATCTCACACGTACCGACACAGACTATCCCGCAATTCAATTGATCCTCAAAGGTTTTTATTGAATAGCGGAATAGGAAATATGATCAAAAAAAGTGTATGTATCTCGCACGTACACAACCACACTAGGCCCCAATTACTATTGTTTGTACCCCTAAAAGGATGGATGAGGAGTAGGAGGAGGAGTATGGAACAGGCAGCACCCTCAAATCTTCAGAAGTATGAGATGAACCCCAAAAACTTGGAAAGGTGGATCTCACACGTACCGACACAGACTATCCCGCAATTCAATTGATCCTCAAAGGTTTTTATTGAATAGCGGAATAGGAAATATGATCAAAAAAAGTGTATGTATCTCGCACGTACACAACCACACTAGGCCCCAATTACTATTGTTTGTACCCCTAAAAGGATGGTTGAGCAGTAGGAGCAGGAGTATGGAACAGGCAGCACCCTCAAATCTTCAGAAGTATGAGATGAACCCCAACAACTTGGAAAGGTGGATCTCACACGTACCGACACAGACTATCTCGCAATTGAATTGATCCCCAAAGGTTTTAATTGAATAGCGTAATAGAAAATATGATCAAAAAGAAAGTGTATGTATCTCGCACGTACACCACCACACTAGGCCCCAACTACTATTGTTTGTACCCCTAAAAGGATGGTTGAGCAGTAGGAGGAGGAGTATGGAACAGGCAGCACCCTCAAATCTTCAGAAGTATGAGATGAACCCCAAAAACTTGGAAAGGTGGATCTCTCTCACACGTACCAACACAGACTATCCCCCAATTTAACTGATCCCCAAAGGTTTTTGATTAAATAGCGGAATAGAAAATATGATCCAAAAAAAGTGTATGTATATCACACGTACACAACCACACTAGGCCCCAATTACTATTGTTTGTACCCCTAAAAGGCTAGATGAGGAGTAGGGGGGGTATGGAACAGGCAGCACCCTCAAACCTTCAGAAGTATGAGATGAACCCCAACAACTTGGAAAGGTGGATCTCTCTCACACGTACCAACACAGACTATCCCCCAATTTAACTGATCCCCAAAGGTTTTTGATTAAATAGCGGAATAGAAAATATGATCCAAAAAAAGTGTATGTATATCACACGTACACAACCACACTAGGCCCCAATTACTATTGTTTGTACCCCTAAAAGGCTAGGAGTAGGGGGAGTATGGAACAGGCAGCACCCTCAAACCTTCAGAAGTATGAGATGAACCCCAACAACTTGGAAAGGTGGATCTCTCTCACACGTACCAACACAGACTATCCCCCAATTTAACTGATCCCCAAAGGTTTTTGATTAAATAGCGGAATAGAAAATATGATCCAAAAAAAGTGTATGTATATCACACGTACACAACCACACTAGGCCCCAATTACTATTGTTTGTACCCCTAAAAGGCTAGATGAGGAGTAGGGGGGGTATGGAACAGGCAGCACCCTCAAACCTTCAGAAGTATGAGATGAACCCCAACAACTTGGAAAGGTGGATCTCTCTCACACGTACCAACACAGACTATCCCCCAATTTAACTGATCCCCAAAGGTTTTTGATTAAATAGCGGAATAGAAAATATGATCCAAAAAAAGTGTATGTATATCACACGTACACAACCACACTGGGCCCCAATTACTATTGTTTGTACCCCTAAAAGGCTAGATGAGGAGTAGGGGGAGTATGGAACAGGCAGCACCCTCAAACCTTCAGAAGTATGAGATGAACCCCAACAACTTGGAAAGGTGGATCTCTCTCACACGTACCAACACAGACTATCCCCCAATTTAACTGATCCCCAAAGGTTTTTGATTAAATAGCGGAATAGAAAATATGATCCAAAAAAAGTGTATGTATATCACACGTACACAACCACACTAGGCCCCAATTACTATTGTTTGTACCCCTAAAAGGCTAGATGAGGAGTAGGGGGGGTATGGAACAGGCAGCACCCTCAAATCTTCAGAAGTATGAGATGAACCCCAAAAACTTGGAAAGGTGGATCTCTCTCACACGTACCAACACAGACTATCCCCCAATTTAACTGATCCCCAAAGGTTTTTGATTAAATAGCGGAATAGAAAATATGATCCAAAAAAAGTGTATGTATATCACACGTACACAACCACACTAGGCCCCAATTACTATTGTTTGTACCCCTAAAAGGCTAGATGAGGAGTAGGGGGGGTATGGAACAGGCAGCACCCTCAAACCTTCAGAAGTATGAGATGAACCCCAACAACTTGGAAAGGTGGATCTCTCTCACACGTACCAACACAGACTATCCCCCAATTTAACTGATCCCCAAAGGTTTTTGATTAAATAGCGGAATAGAAAATATGATCCAAAAAAAGTGTATGTATATCACACGTACACAACCACACTGGGCCCCAATTACTATTGTTTGTACCCCTAAAAGGCTAGATGAGGAGTAGGGGGAGTATGGAACAGGCAGCACCCTCAAACCTTCAGAAGTATGAGATGAACCCCAACAACTTGGAAAGGTGGATCTCTCTCACACGTACCAACACAGACTATCCCCCAATTTAACTGATCCCCAAAGGTTTTTGATTAAATAGCGGAATAGAAAATATGATCCAAAAAAAGTGTATGTATATCACACGTACACAACCACACTAGGCCCCAATTACTATTGTTTGTACCCCTAAAAGGCTAGATGAGGAGTAGGGGGGGTATGGAACAGGCAGCACCCTCAAATCTTCAGAAGTATGAGATGAACCCCAAAAACTTGGAAAGGTGGATCTCTCTCACACGTACCAACACAGACTATCCCCCAATTTAACTGATCCCCAAAGGTTTTTGATTAAATAGCGGAATAGAAAATATGATCCAAAAAAAGTGTATGTATATCACACGTACACAACCACACTAGGCCCCAATTACTATTGTTTGTACCCCTAAAAGGCTAGATGAGGAGTAGGGGGGATATGGAACAGGCAGCACCCTCAAACCTTCAGAAGTATGAGATGAACCCCAAAAACTTGGAAAGGTGGATCTCTCTCACACGTACCAACACAGACTATCCCCCAATTTAACTGATCCCCAAAGGTTTTTGATTAAATAGCGGAATAGAAAATATGATCCAAAAAAAGTGTATGTATATCACACGTACACAACCACACTAGGCCCCAATTACTATTGTTTGTACCCCTAAAAGGCTAGATGAGGAGTAGGGGGGGTATGGAACAGGCAGCACCCTCAAACCTTCAGAAGTATGAGATGAACCCCAACAACTTGGAAAGGTGGATCTCTCTCACACGTACCAACACAGACTATCCCCCAATTTAACTGATCCCCAAAGGTTTTTGATTAAATAGCGGAATAGAAAATATGATCCAAAAAAAGTGTATGTATATCACACGTACACAACCACACTAGGCCCCAATTACTATTGTTTGTACCCCTAAAAGGCTAGGAGTAGGGGGAGTATGGAACAGGCAGCACCCTCAAACCTTCAGAAGTATGAGATGAACCCCAACAACTTGGAAAGGTGGATCTCTCTCACACGTACCAACACAGACTATCCCCCAATTTAACTGATCCCCAAAGGTTTTTGATTAAATAGCGGAATAGAAAATATGATCCAAAAAAAGTGTATGTATATCACACGTACACAACCACACTAGGCCCCAATTACTATTGTTTGTACCCCTAAAAGGCTAGATGAGGAGTAGGGGGGGTATGGAACAGGCAGCACCCTCAAACCTTCAGAAGTATGAGATGAACCCCAACAACTTGGAAAGGTGGATCTCTCTCACACGTACCAGCACAGACTATCCCCCAATTTAACTGATCCCCAAAGGTTTTTGATTAAATAGCGGAATAGAAAATATGATCCAAAAAAAGTGTATGTATATCACACGTACACAACCACACTAGGCCCCAATTACTATTGTTTGTACCCCTAAAAGGCTAGATGAGGAGTAGGGGGGGTATGGAACAGGCAGCACCCTCAAACCTTCAGAAGTATGAGATGAACCCCAACAACTTGGAAAGGTGGATCTCTCTCACACGTACCAACACAGACTATCCCCCAATTTAACTGATCCCCAAAGGTTTTTGATTAAATAGCGGAATAGAAAATATGATCCAAAAAAAGTGTATGTATATCACACGTACACAACCACACTAGGCCCCAATTACTATTGTTTGTACCCCTAAAAGGCTAGGAGTAGGGGGAGTATGGAACAGGCAGCACCCTCAAACCTTCAGAAGTATGAGATGAACCCCAACAACTTGGAAAGGTGGATCTCTCTCACACGTACCAACACAGACTATCCCCCAATTTAACTGATCCCCAAAGGTTTTTGATTAAATAGCGGAATAGAAAATATGATCCAAAAAAAGTGTATGTATATCACACGTACACAACCACACTAGGCCCCAATTACTATTGTTTGTACCCCTAAAAGGCTAGATGAGGAGTAGGGGGAGTATGGAACAGGCAGCACCCTCAAATCTTCAGAAGTATGAGATTGTGTTCACTGTACCCCACAAAGATTGAGTTCACTGCACCCCACAATGATTGTGTTCACTGCACCCCACAAAGATTGTGTTCACTGCACCTCACAAAGATTGTGTTCACTGTACCCCCCAAAGATTGTGTTCACTGCACCCCACAAAGATTCTGTTCACTGTACCCCACAAAGATTGTGTTCACTGCACCCTAAAAGGATGTTGTTCACTGCACCCCACAAAGATTGTGTTCACTGCACCCTAAAAGGATGTTGTTCACTGCACCCCAAAAAGATTGTGTTCACTGTACCCCCCCAAAGATTGTGTTCACTGCACCCCACAAAGATTGTGTTCACTGCACCCCAAAAAGATTGTGTTCACTGTACCCCCCAAAGATTGTGTTCACTGCACCCCAAAAAGATTGTGTTCACTGTACCCCCCAAAGATTGTGTTCACTGCACCCCACAAAGATTCTGTTCACTGTACCCCACAAAGATTGTGTTCACTGCACCCCAAAAAGATTGTGTTCACTGTACCCCCCCAAAGATTGTGTTCACTGCACCCCACAAAGATTCTGTTCACTGCACCCCACAAAGGATTTTGTTCACTGCACCCCAAAAAGATTGTGTTCACTGCACCCCAAAAAGGATTTTGATCACCGCACCCCAAAAAGGATGTTGTTCACTGCACCCCAAAAATGATTTTGTTCACTCCACCCCAAAAAGATTGTGTTCACTGCACCCCACAAAGATTGTGTTCACTGCACCCCAAAAAGATTGTGTTCACTGTACCCCCCAAAGATTGTGTTCACTGCACCCCACAAAGATTCTGTTCACTGTACCCCACAAAGATTGTGTTCACTGCACCCCAAAAAGATTGTGTTCACTGCACCCCAAAAAGGATGTTGTTCACTGCACCCCAAAAAGGATGTTGTTCACTCCACCCCAAAAAGATTGTGTTCACTGCACCCCACAAAGATTGTGTTCACTGCACCCCAAAAAGATTGTGTTCACTGCACCCCAAAAATGATTTTGTTCACTGCACCCCAAAAAGGATTTTGTTCACTGCACCCCAAAAAGGATGTTGTTCACTCCACCCCAAAAAGATTGTGTTCACTGCACCCCAAAAAGATTGTGTTCACTGCACCCCACAAAGGATTTTGTTCACTGCACCCCAAAAAGATTGTGTTCACTGCACCCCAAAAAGGATGTTGTTCACTGCACCCCAAAAAGGATTTTGTTCACTGCACCCCAAAAAGATTGTGTTCACTGCACCCCACAAAGGATTTTGTTCACTGCACCCCACAAAGATTGTGTTCACTGCACACCAAAAAGGATTGTGTTCACTGCACCCCAAAAAGATTTTGTTCACTGCACCCCAAAAAGATTGTGTTCACTGCAGCCCAAAAAGATTGTGTTCACTGCAGCCCAAAAAGATTGTGTTCACTGCAGCCCAAAAAGATTGTGTTCACTGCAGCCCAAAAAGATTGTGTTCACTGCAGCTCACACACAGAAAAATGGATGTGGATCACTGACACCTGCCTATCTCCAATCCCACACCACACAGCAATATCGATTGTAGTTTGTAGAACACAGTTTCCCTAAAATTCAGCAGACTCTGTCCCTAACAGGATTGAGAAGAGATCGTAGATCAGGATTGAGTGCAGATTCACCCCACCCCCCACACAGCAATATCGATTGTAGTTTGTAGAAGACACTGACCCTATAATTCAGCAGACTCTATCCCTAAAATGCCTACAACTCGCCCTGCCTAAACACTCCGACCTGATTCTGTTCACTGCACCCCACAAAGGATTTTGTTCACTGCACCCCAAAAAGATTGTGTTCACTGCACCCCAAAAAGGATTTTGATCACCGCACCCCAAAAAGGATGTTGTTCACTGCACCCCAAAAATGATTTTGTTCACGCCACCCCAAAAAGATTGTGTTCACTGCACCCCACAAAGATTGTGTTCACTGCACCCCAAAAAGATTGTGTTCACTGTACCCCCCAAAGATTGTGTTCACTGCACCCCACAAAGATTCTGTTCACTGTACCCCACAAAGATTGTGTTCACTGCACCCCAAAAAGATTGTGTTCACTGCACCCCAAAAAGGATGTTGTTCACTGCACCCCAAAAAGGATGTTGTTCACTCCACCCCAAAAAGATTGTGTTCACTGCACCCCACAAAGATTGTGTTCACTGCACCCCAAAAAGATTGTGTTCACTGCACCCCAAAAATGATTTTGTTCACTGCACCCCAAAAAGGATTTTGTTCACTGCACCCCAAAAAGGATGTTGTTCACTCCACCCCAAAAAGATTGTGTTCACTGCACCCCAAAAAGATTGTGTTCACTGCACCCCACAAAGGATTTTGTTCACTGCACCCCAAAAAGATTGTGTTCACTGCACCCCAAAAAGGATGTTGTTCACTGCACCCCAAAAAGGATTTTGTTCACTGCACCCCAAAAAGATTGTGTTCACTGCACCCCACAAAGGATTTTGTTCACTGCACCCCACAAAGATTGTGTTCACTGCACACCAAAAAGGATTGTGTTCACTGCACCCCAAAAAGATTTTGTTCACTGCACCCCAAAAAGATTGTGTTCACTGCAGCCCAAAAAGATTGTGTTCACTGCAGCCCAAAAAGATTGTGTTCACTGCAGCCCAAAAAGATTGTGTTCACTGCAGCCCAAAAAGATTGTGTTCACTGCAGCTCACACACAGAAAAATGGATGTGGATCACTGACACCTGCCTATCTCCAATCCCACACCACACAGCAATATCGATTGTAGTTTGTAGAACACAGTTTCCCTAAAATTCAGCAGACTCTGTCCCTAACAGGATTGAGAAGAGATCGTAGATCAGGATTGAGTGCAGATTCACCCCACCCCCCACACAGCAATATCGATTGTAGTTTGTAGAAGACACTGACCCTATAATTCAGCAGACTCTATCCCTAAAATGCCTACAACTCGCCCTGCCTAAACACTCCGACCTGTCCCTCAATTCTATCCGGACACAAATGGTTTTTTCCTGCCTATCTTTCCCTAATCAGCAGCCAGCACATTGATGTGTGCTCTGTCCCTTAGCTAAGCAGCAGAATGACGCTGCTGCGGCGGCTGCCTCGAACTTATAAAGACTTGGTCACATGCTTCAGACGGCCAATCACAGCTACTAAGACATTTGCAGGCATGGCTGGGATGGCTTAAGGCACACCAGTTAAACGATTGTTGATTGGCTGTTGAAAGCCCGCCATGAAAAGAGCGCCAAAGCATGCAAAACCCGGAAATAAAACGACCGAACACGGATTTTTACCCGAACATACAGTAAAGTGTCCGTGTCCGTGTTCGGGTAAAAAAAATCCAATTATTCGGTACGAACACGAATAATACAGTCCGTGTTCGCTCAACACTACTCGCCATTCAAGTGCGATGACGTAGAATCCTCAGGTTGACATGCATCCGTGGTGGTCTATATCTACCTCAGAATCTGAGGAAACAGGAGAGGCAGGGGAGGGCATAGGGCACTTTTTACTAGTGGTATTTTTTAAATCGAATCCACTTGACACCAGGTTTTCCAAAACCGCCATTAAGGCAGACAGGGGTTGCGACCTGGAGGTCCCCACAACCGCAAGGAGGGGATCTGTAGGTGAAATTTGTTTCTGGGACTCCATTTGAACCCTGGAATAGTGCAGTGTCACTTTAAGAGAACTGCAAAAAACAGACCCACACCACTGCACCAGCGGTACTACAAGTCCCAGCCACCAGCACTGCAGATAGCAGGGTGAGAGAGAGAGACAGATCTACAGGGACCCCAATAGACATACCATCATTTGAATTGGAGGAGAACAGGATCGGTCTGCTGTGCAGAGAAAACGATCTTCACAGGAAGAGGAAGTACCTGGGTCATCACTATTGTAAAGGCCTAGCTGCTCCCTTCTGTCCAGCGTTCACGGACGCCGAGAAAATGGCCGCCCAATGCATTCCTATGCGGAAACCACAAAAACATGGCCACCTGTGCATTTCAATGGGAACTTCTGCAAAATGAGGCTGAACGATTCTACAGTAAAATGGCGTCCCCCTCGGTGCGCTATATGGTCTCCAGGACCCCCTAAGAGGTCCAAATGATTAGTGGCATTGGGGGGCCCCCAGCAAGAACCCCCACCAGGATTAACCCCCCCCCCCAGCGGATCTGCTATAGCGGCATCAGCACGTCCATCCCCGAGGACCCCGTCACTGACTGAGGTAGGGACCTCTATGATGGTGGGGAGGGAGGCCTTGGGGGAATGGGCACATACCAAGATGCGAAGGGGAATGAGGGCTACCCGACAGTCCGACCTTCCCAGGGAGGGGCCCACGTTCGCCTTGAGACCACCAGAGCTATGGGGGGACACTACTCACCATACCAACGATATCGGGTGGGCGCCACTCTGGACAGACTACCTGTCCACTCAGGGTGGGGGTGCTGACGGCCAAGGAGTACTCTGCAATTCAGGCCGAACCAGGTCGTGTGCATCCCGGCAATGTGTTTCACTCGCGGGCCAGCCCCCCTCCATTGGGGCTCTGTCGTGGTGAGACCTAGCATTGGGCTATAACCTGCACATGCTTGCTGGCCAGGCTGGGAGACCTTAAGGATCTAGGATATCCAGTCCCAAACCCAGTCCGGCTGTTGATTGTAGTTCTCTCAGGAACATAACTAGCTAAAGAATTACATTTTTAACAAAGGTTCCCTTTAAAATAAAAAAGACAAGCTAAGACCGAAGTCCCAGCCAGGAACTAGGTCCTACTCCTAAACTAGGCAGAAACAAACTGGATACTATAGCAGAGTGAGTGGGTGTATCCCTGCAGGGACTGCCCCATAGGCGTGGTAAAGATTTTGCTTGCCTAGTGTCCTACTCTTGTAGGGGGCAGCATAACCCAATTGTCAAGAAGAATATGGAGCTGCGTCTGTCAATGAACTATAGAGAAATGTACGCTATTTTATACTTTTCTACTTATAAGAAACATAGAAGAGTCACAGCAGAAAAAAGACCAAGTGGTCCATCCAGTCTTCCCCAATTGCTTTTACATTAAAGTATAGTTAAAGACAAACCTTTTTTATTTGTGAAGAAGGATTCAAATGTCTGTCAGGTTTTTATTGCTGTCTTTGCCCCTGGTAGGGAGATTTCCCCTTCGTATTTGTCCTCTTTACCATTATCATTGAAAGTGAAAGTAACCCCCCCAAAAGTAATAGAAGGGAGATTTTCCAAAACTAGTTCTGGTGAACTGGGGGTCCCTAAGAAATTACCTTAATTTGTAGAGATGTTCTTACTTCCTGTTTTGGTTATAGAACAGGAAATGAAGGTAAATCTCCCCAATGGGACACAGATGTCAGAAAATAAACTGATAGGGGTTATAACCCTTCCTAACTCTATTCAACATGAAAAAAATAAGTTCTACCTATAGTTTCACTTTTAATATGTATATATTTTTTTAACTTTTCTGTCGGAATTTATATCTATGTTTACCATAAACATGTACAGTATTATGTTTGTAGGTATGCAGATAAAAATATATACAGTACTTGAAAAATAAAATGATATATTTATGTTTATAATTATATTTAAAAAAATGTAAATATATATATATATATATATACACATACATACATACATACATACACACACACAGTATCTCACAAAACAAAAGTGAGAACAACTCACATTTTTGTAAATATTTTATTATATCTTCATGTGACAACACTGAAGAAATTACACTTTGCTACAATGTAAAATAGTGAGTGTACAGCTTGTAGAATGTATAAATTTGCTGTCCCCTCAAAATAATTCAACACACAACCATTAATGTCTAAACGGCCCCCTAAGTGAAAATGTCCAAATTGAGCCCAAACTGTCAATATTGTGTGTGTCCAGTGTCCACCATTTTTTTCCAGCACTGCCTTAACCATCTTGGGCATGGAGTTATCCAGAGTTTCACAGGTTGCCACTGGAGTCCTCTTCCATTCCTCCATGACGACATCACAGAGCTGGTGGATGTTAGACACCTTGCACTCCTCCACCTTCCATTTGAAGATGCCCCACAGATGCTCAATAGGGTTTAGGTCTGGAGACATGTTTGGCCAGTCCATCACCTTTACCCTCAGCTTAGTTAGCAAGGCGGTGGTCATCACCATATTGGAATACTACCCTATGGCCCAGTCTCTGAAGGTAGAAGATCATGCTCTGCTTTAGTATGTCACACTACATGTTGGCATTCATGGTTCCCTCAATGAACTGTAGCTCCCCAGTGCCGGCAGCACGCATCTCTCTCTCTCTCTCTCTCTCATATATATAGATATATATGTGTGTGTGTGTGTGTGTACACCTCACATTTTTGTAAATATTTTATTATATCTTTTCATGTGACAACACGGAAGATATGACACTTTGCTACAATGTAAAGTAGTGAGTGTACAGCTTGTATAACAGTGTACATTTGCTATCCCCTCAATATAACTCAACACAGCTATTAATGTCTAAACCGCTGGCAACAAAAAAGTGAGTATACCCCTAAGTGCAAATGTCCAAATTGGGCCCAACTAGCCATTTTCCCTCCCCTTTCCTAGGCTATAACAAGATTGCCAAGACCCAGAAATTGAGCTGCAGCACGGTGACCAAGACCATACAGTGGTTTTACAGGACAAGTTCCACTCAGAACAGGCCTCCCCATAGTCAACCAAAGAAGTTGAGTGCACATGCTCAGCGTCATTTCAAGAGGTTGTTTTTGGGAAGTAGACGTATGAGTGCTGCCAGCATTGCTGCAGAGGTTGAAGGGATGGGGGGTCAGCCTGTCAGTGCTCAGACCATGCATCAAATTGGTCTGCATGACTCGTCACAGAAACAAGCCTCTTCTAAAAATGATGCACAAGAAAGCCCGCAAACAGTTTGCTGAAGACAAGCAGACTGAGGACATGGATTACTGCAACCACCTCCTGTGGTCTGATGAGACCAAATTAAACCTATTTGGATAAGATGGTGTCAAGTGTGTGTGGCGGTAACCAGGTGAGGAGTACAAAGACAAGAGTGTCTTGCCTACAGTCAAGCATGGTGGTGGGAGTGTCATGGTCTGGGGCTGTATGAATGCTGCCGGCACTGGGGAGCTACAGTTCATTGAGGGAACCATGAATGCCAAAATGTCCTGTGACATACTGAGGCAGAGCATGATCCCCTCTCTTTGTATACTGGGCTGCAGGGCAGTATTCCAACATAACGACCACAAAAACACCTCCATGATGACCGATGCCTTGCTAAAGAAGCTGAGGGTAAAGGTGATGGACTGGCCAAGCATGTCTCCAGACCTAAACCATATTGAGCATCTGTGGGGTATCCTTAAATGGAAGGTGGAGGAGTGCAAGGTCTCTAACATCCACCAGCCCTGTGATGTCATCATGGAGGAGTGGAAGAGGACTCCAGTGGCAACATGTGAAGCTCACACAGTTTTATTTATTTAGTTTATTTTTTTCCACAAAAAACAAAAGCAAGGTACAGCAGTAGTGAGATTTAGTAAAGCTCTTACCTGGTGAGTAATAGTCATAGACAGTGACAGATGCAGGTTGGATGAGACCTACTTTAAAGTACTGGTGAAGATTAAACTTCAGACACTCGTCCTCAGTGTGAGATATCTGTGTACAATGAAAGAAAAAGTTCAACGTTAAAGTGTATCTCAAACAAATTATTATTATTATTATTTTTTTTTAATAGAACAGGGAATTCCAATTCAAGATCAGCTCAAATAAAATATATATTCTGCTAGCAATAAAAGGATAAACTTCCCTCTCACTTCAAAATAATAATCAAATTGCAGCGCTAATAAAATAAAATTAAATTAGCCAGATAATAAAATATGGCATCAATCCAAAAGTCCAGCAGAGCTACTTAGTCTTAAGAATGAAAGAAAAATTTGTGAAAATAACACAAAAGTAGCCAGGATTCAATGAAAGTACCTGTATACCTTTCCTGATAAGTGGGAGGGGGGAAGGCAAAGTTCATAGGTGTTTCTTCCAAAAACCGTTACATGAAAATAAGCATGAAAAAAATGGAATAAGAGTATTCTGGTGTGGTATGTCATTAATCCATTGCATTGTGCGAGGTGCACCCGTGATGGTTAACACAAACTTGTAGTGCTCTACTCCTTCAGCCCACATACAATGCAAACTCACCAGATATTTCTTTGTTAAACTCCTATTATCCACACACTGGATATCCTCCAATGGTGTCTCCACCCCAGGGTTCCCAGTCTTAGTATGGTGGAAGGACAGATTAACACATTCTCTGTATCACATCCACATAGATTGGGCAAAGTAACCAGCCTCGTTCAAGTAGAAGGGATTATTCCCCACTCTTTCATCTGCGATTTCTGAATGGCCCAGTATTCTGGCCAACTCGCCAAAATCTCCAACCACGTCACTTCCGGTGACTGTCCAGCAGCAATAATTGGAGATTTTGAAGAGTTGCTGTTTTCACAGAACACCGTCAGCCTATACACTCTGGTACACGACATGTATACTTTTTTGACAGAACGCCGGGTAAGTAGAAAAAAAGTTGTCGCTGCCTTTGAGGCGGCCATGTTTTTGGTTAATAATGCTGCTGTACAGTCACCCGAAGGGACTGTCAAGGTCTCACCTTGCCTTCCTGTCGGCAGCCATCTTGGACATGTGCAGACTGCTGTCTCTTATAAACTCCGTTTGCATCATCACTTGTCTGCTGCCTGGGCGTCGCTCAGTGATGATGCTGCACACCTGACTATATATATCACCTGATGGCTTTCAGACCTTGTCCTTGCGTTTGTGCTCCAAGGTGCATCACTGCTAACAGTCCTCTGGTCTCTGTGGTTTCTCCGTGCATGACTTGGCTTGGCTGACGACCTTCCTGGCTCTTGATTCTGCATCGGCAGGCAACCCCGCATCGGTTGATGACCCGGCTTCGGCAGACTTCACACTCCTGGACTCGATCTCGGCTTGGATGACTACCCGTTCCTGGACTCTATCCCGGCTTGGATGGCTACCTACTTCTGAACTTGACCCCGGCTGTTCTTGATTTTGCTTCTCTCTCTTGCTGTTCGATTATTATTGTTGCAATATTAAACTGCTTTATTTTTACTTGCATCTTCCTGTGGTCTGGTTTCCTGACACCCTGACAGTACGCAAGCGCCATTAATTCTGACTATGCAGGTTCTCCTTTGCTTCCCATGCTGGTTTCCAGGCTTTATCAACAAGATCACTTTAGGGTCAGTTCGCTCAGGCGTTTCAGACATTGCTTGCACACAGAGCACACCTTGCTCCTGGTGCTGCTGGTGGTTCCTCCTGTTGTTGCACCCGCTGCTGCTCCTGTTGCTGCTTCTGCAGCTGAAGTCACTGTTACCAGAGGGGTGACTGGTTCAGCCCCCCTCCCACAGTGCTATGGGGGTGAACCGAGTCAGTGTCGTGGCTTCCTATACCAAGTAGGCATTTATTTTGAGATGGTTCCTCAGGTTTTTCCCTCTGACAGGTCCAAGGTGGGCTTCCTAATCTCGTTGCTCTCAGACAAGGCCTTGGCCTGGGCGAATCCCTTATGGGAGAATGATAATTCTGTGATTCTTGATTACCCAAGTTTTGTTGCCTCCTTTCGTAGGGTATTCAATGTGCCTGCTCGCTCTGCTTCTGCTGCTAAGCTGCTCCTGTCCATTCAACAGGGTATTTGAACCGTTGCTGAGTATCCCATCGAATTTCGTACCCTGGCAGCAGAGGTGGGCTGGAATAATGAGGCTCTGGTGGCGGTCTTCTCTCATGGTCTCCCTGATGCATTAAAGGATGAGATTGCGGCCAAGGATCTCCCTGAAGAGTTCAAGGCTCTCATTTACTTCAGGCTTTATTGATCAGGCTCCCTGAGCCTGATCAATATCAGGCTCAGGGAGAGACCATCGTTTAAGGAGCGCTTGCAAAGGCCTCCTACCAGATTGGCTCCTACGTTTTCTTTCCCACCGATTCCTCCCTCACCTCCCACGCCTTCTGGGGATGGTGCGTCTGGCTGTGAACCTATGCAGCTAGAGTTCACTTGCCTTTCTGAGGCTGAGCGGGCCTTTAGGAGGAGGGAGGGTCGGTGTCTGTATTGCGGCCTTGGTGGACATTTCCTGAAATTTTGTCCTACCCGTCCAGGAAACGCTTGCACCTGAGATCTTGTCAGTGGCAGATCTTAGGTGGAATTTCCTTGTCCCTGGTTTCCCATGAGGATAAACCGCTAACCACAGTTGTCATCTCCTCGGCAGCAGGCTCGGTGGTTACCCAGTCATTGGTAGACTCTGGTGCTGGCGGTTACTTTATTGACAGTACGTTTGCTGCTGCGAATTCCATACCCTTGCAGTCCCGTGTTTCTCCACTGGTCATCGAGGTGATTAATAGCAGACCCCTGTAACCAGCACTGGTTACCCACAAGACTGTTCCAGTTGACATGGCGATAGGGTCTGTTCGCAGGGAGTCAGCCTGTTTCCAGGTTATATCGTCCCCACACTACTCTGTTGTTTTAGGGAACCCTTGGCTTCAGAAACATAATCCGACCTTTGATTGGCAGTCAGTTGAGATACTCTCTTGGTTTCCACAGTGTGGCGCTGTTTGAATCTATGGGCCTGTTCAGGTACTTTGTACCTCCTCGGATTCAGTATTGCCTACTGAATATCATAAGTCTCAAGATGTATTTGACAAGGTGGGCGCTGATACTTTTCCTCTCCTCATCGTCCGTACGATTGTGCCATAGACTTGCAACCTAGTGCCGTTACCCCTCGTGGCAGGGTTTATCCTGTCTCGGTTGCGTAAAATAAGGCCATGGAGGAGTTCGTGGTGGATGCCCTTGCCCAAGGGCACGTTCACAAGTCCACTTTTCCAGTGGGTGCTGGATTTTTCTTCTTAAAGAAGAAGGGGGGTGAGTTGAGATCTTGCATTGATTTTAGGGGTCTCAATCGCATCACGATCAAGAATGCATACCCCATACCGTTGATTACTGAATTGTTCGACCGTCTTTACCAAGCTTGACCTAGGGGCCGCGTTAAACCTCCTAAGGATCAAGGAGGGCGATGAGTGGAAAACTGTGTTGCAACAGTTACGCGAGAATGGGCTTTTCTTTAAGCTAGAGAAATGTGAATTCTACCTGTCTCAGGTTGCCTTCTTGGGCTACATCATTTCTGCTGAGGGGTTCTCTATGGACCCTCAGAAGGTTTCGGCTGTTCTACAGTGGCCTCTCCCTAGTGGTCTCCGTTCCATTCAGCGTTTCCTTGGTTTTGCCAACTACTATCGGAAATAGATCAGGAACTTTTCCTCTGTGGCCAAACCTATCTCAGATCTGACCAAGAGGGGCAGCAATCCCCAAAATTGGACGCCTGCTGCTATCCAAGCTTTTGAGACCCTCAAGTCTGCTTTCACTTTGGTTCCCATTCTGTCTCATGCCAATCCTAGTTTGCCCATTGTCCTAGAGGTGGATGAGTCTGAGACGGGAGTAGGCGCCTTCCTGTTTCAGCGTGGGACACCTGATGGACCCTTACTTCCTTGTGGGTTCTACTCTGGGAAGCTGACTCCAGCTGAATGCAACTACAAGATTGGAGACAGAGAGCTCTTGGCCATTATCCTGGCTCTCAAAGAGTGCAGACACTTGCTCGAAGGTTCTGTGGTTCCAGTTCTCATTCTCACCGATCATAATAATCTGACCTATCTCTCTGAGGCCAAGAGGCTCACACCCCGTCAGGCCAGATGGGCCTCATCCTTGTCTCATTTTAATTATGTGGTCTCCTATTTGCCCGGCTCCAAGAATGTTAAAGCTGATGCATTGTCTCGCCAGTATTCCAAGTTGTCCAGGGAGGACTCCGTGCCGACACCAGCCATACCTTCAGATCATATCCTGGCTGCCATCCGCACCAACTTAACCTCTCCTCTTGGGGAAACGATCTTGGCTGCCCAACCTGTTGCTCCCACTGAGAGACCTGCTGGCAAATGTTTTGCACCTGAGGGGTTGCGCACGTACCACAATTCCAAGACTGCCGGTCATCCTGGTAAGAACCAGATGTCCTGGGCTATTTCCTGTCAATTCTGGTGGCCATCTCTCCCCACTGATGTTGCTGCGTATGTGGCTTCTTGTTCAGTCTGTGCCCAGAACAAATCTCCACGGCACCTTCCCTTGGGCCTACTGCATCCCATTCCCAATGTGGAGCATCCCTGTTCTCACCTGGCCATGGATTTTATTGTGGAACTTCCTTCGTCTCGAGGTTACACGGTTATCCTCATGGTTGTCCACCGGTTTTCCAAAATGTGCCACTGTGTTCCTTTTAAGCGTCTGTCTACCACTCAGGAGCTTGCCTTAGTGTTTGCCAGAGAGGTTTCCGCTTACACGGGTTGCCTAAGGAGATTGTCTTGGACCGTGGGAGTCAGTTTGTCTCTAGGTTCTGGCATGCCTTTTGCTCCCAGTTGGGTATTCGACTCCACTGCTATATCTCTGACCAGGACAATTGGGTTGATCTGCTACCCTGGGCAGAGTTTATCAGGAACTCTGCCGTCAACTCATCCTCCAGAATGTCTCCATTCATGGCCAATTATGAGTTCCAACCGGCTGTATTGCCCGAGTCATTCTCGATACAGGACATTCCGGCTGTGGAGGATCACCTTCGTGCCCTCCGTTCCTCTTGGGTGCAGATATAAGGGTCTTTACGGGTGTCTGCACAGCACAGCATCAGAAGCTCCAGGCAGACTGGAGACGTTTATGTGCTCATTCGTACCAGGTCAGGGAGAGGGTGTGGTGGTCGGCCTGTAATCTTAACCTCAAGGTACCCACTTCTCCTTCGTAAGGTAAACCCGATGACCTATGCCCTTGATCTTCCTCCTGGCATGCATATCTCCAATGTCTTTCATGTTTCACTTTTGAAGCCACTGGTTTTAAATCGCTATACTTCTTCACTTTCTTGCCCTCGTCCCATTCCTGTGGGCAATCATGAGGAGTTAGCAACATCTTGGATTCTCGTCTGTTCCGAGGTCAGGTTCAATACCTGATTCACTGGAAGAGTTATGGTCCTGAGGAGCGCTCCTGGGTTCCCTCCACTGATGTTCATGCTCCTGCCCTTCTCCGTGCTTTCCATGCTCACTTTCCTCAGAAACCGTTTTTTAATCCGTGGAGGAGGGGCCTTTGAGGGGAGGGTACTGTCAAGGTCCTGTCAAGGTCTTTTGGTACCTTTGATAACGTCTTCTTGGACGAAACGCCGTCAGGTCGCGGCGTGCTGACGTCATCCCGGAAGTTATCCTAGGAACGGATGTGCTTTGCCGTCCGGCCGGCGGCCTTCCATCCCACACGATTTTATCGACTTTGTTTGTAAGTGTATTTCCTTTATCCAATAAATTTGTCCAGACTTTATTACACTATTGGGGCTTTTTTCTCTTTTACTCCGGCTGGTGCTAATACTCTGGCACTGAGTTACAGTGATTATTATTGATGCCGTTGGTCATGAAGTTACACCTGTGAAGGGAATGCGATAAAGGGATCATACTGCACAGATTATTTTTCTTCTGGTAAGAGGCTTGCAGTGCCACCTGAGTGATTCTTTTGGCTCATTGGTTCTCTTGGATTCACCTTGTTTGCATTTTATTTTTTAACTTCGGTAAGAGGCTTTGCAATTGGTGGAGGTTCCTTCCTCTATTTCTCACTCCCTGTTACTTGGTTTCACTGATCACTATTTTTTCCATTTGGTGAGCTGCTGCACAATTGTTAAGGGATTTCCCTTGGTGGTGGAACTTATGATTTGATCATTACTTGTACGGTATCACACTATGCAAGTTTTTCTTCTTTTTTATGTACAACACTAACACCATTCGTTGAGGACTCTGATCACTCCAATCTTCCAGATCTGTGACTGCACCTTGGCTCATGAATCTTGCTGATTTTTAATGGCTATTTGGTAAGCGCATTTCCTAAAGAGACTGTGGAGTTACTCTTTGTTTCCAACGTCGTTCAACTTGATATTTGGGACATTCATTTGTTTGGACATTTATTTGTTTTACCCACATCACGCAGCGCGACTTATTTTTCTATATGTTATTTAGGGTGTGGTCGCACTTGAAGTCGCTGCTTTTCTGATTTTTTGTTCACCTTAGCGCAGTTATTTTCCTTTATAATTACTGTCAAGGTCTTACCTTACCTTCCTGTCAGCAGCCATCTTGGACATGTGCAGACTGCTGTCTGTTATAAACTCTGTTTGCATCATCACTTGTCTGCTGCCAGGGCGTCGCTCAGTGATTATGTTGCACACCTGACTATATATATATATATATATATATATATATATATATATATATAATCACCTGATGGCTGGCCAAACTTCCGAGTGCTGTGGCGTGATCTCCAGGAAGTGGGGACAGGTACCTGTCAAAAACAGGTACCCGCTCCGCCCCGAAAGGGCACCTTAGGGGGGAGGAGTCAGATAAGCGGAGCTCCCACTTTTGGGTGGAACTCCCCTTTAAGAACTAGTTTAAGATCACACGCATATGTAAAAATATAAAGCATGTATTTTATTATATTATAATCTTTTATTTATTATATATATGCCGATACAAAAACAAACATATATACATTAACCAGTTCTGGACTGCCCTTGCAAATATACTGCAGGCAGAAAGGCCCTCCTGCGCAAAATGACATACAGGTATGTCATTTCGTGCACTGGGTCTAGGACCAGGTTGTTTGAGAGAGAGGCAGAACAGCGGTCTGCCTATGTAAAGAAGGCAGACTGCCGTTCTGTGAGGGGAAGATGAGATCCTGCTTTTCAGGAACACAGATCTCTGTCTTCCCCAGTCAAAGCACCTCCCCCACACAGTAAGTACTCCCGGGAACACATTTAACCCTTTGAACGCCTCTGATGTTAACCCCTTCCCTGCCAGTGTCATTAGTACAGTGAAAGTGCAAATCAATATCTGGGAAATACAGTCAATGATGAAAGTTCATGCACTGTGCCCGTGTGACTTCTAAAGATAGCAGTCCAAATAGGTCAGAATCCTTAAGCGATCACCACACAGGACCCTTCACCTCACCACAGTGCTCACCCCTAAGGTAATAGACTCACCAGATGAAAGGTCAATACAAGCCCAAATACCATGCCGCTCGCCAGCTGATAATGGACCATCCGACCTCCACTAAACCCTGAAAGGGGAACCGGCCTCCACCAGAATAGATCCTGATTAGTCTCGGACAACCTGACGACCGTTATGTGGGGTGATCTCATATGGGGCCAATCGATAAAAGGCAGTGCATGTAAACATAATAAGGTCTCATAGTGCAGTATTGTTAAATGAAACCTCTTTATTTCCCAAATAAAACATACCCCTGTAGCAATTGCACTTACAAAGACAAATTAAAAAGCAAGCATTATAAGCATGTAGAGGGTCAACCTGCGTGTTGCAGCCGGTCCCCATGCTGTCTGTTCGCCGCTTGGTACCTTAGCTAAAACGAACATCCGGGTCCGGCGTCTGGCGTAGGCGTACCTCGCGACCATGCTCTGACGCGTTTCGTCAGCAAGTGACTTCAACAGAGGGCGTGGCCACGCGGGGACGGTCACTGCTATTTAGCTATTCAGGAATGGGCGGTGCCGCTGATTGGCCGGATGACGCGGATGTCCCGCTACCATCCATACTTCCGCCCAAACCACGTATGCCTTCATTTGTGAATGACTTCCGCCCTTACTTGGCCTCACCGCCATCTCCAGTCTTATCCAATTGCCTCCTCCGGCATCACACCAGACAGAGATACGGGGCAATCGAACCTTCGGATCATAGGCGGATCATGCAGCCAGTACATATAGTACATGTACGACCTCACACATGCGACATTACCTTAGTGATATGCTAAAACCAATAAAATGGCAGCACAAAAACATACAAAAACTCTGCATATATAAAACTTACTAATACATTAATATATATAATGGAACACGGGTTACATTAAAAGCCCGAGATATAGAGCAATATATTAATCATTATCAATAAATCAAAACCTGCAATAACAATAAAAATATTAATAGTTACTAATAAAACAATTAATGTCGAGATCAACATTTAACCCCTTAGGACATAGAGAATTGGTCAGAAAAATCCAATGTGTTTCTCGCTTGGACAGTTCTCTTACCCTGTTTGATCCCCTCCAAACCGGGTCTACATGTTCAATGCCCCAAAATTTAAGATTGGAGGGGTCCTGATTGTGGTATTTTTTCAAGTGCAAAGAGACATTATGATCCTTGAATCCCTTTCTAATGTTAGCGATGTGTTCAGATATTCTGATCGCAATCGTTCTTTTTGTTCTGCCAATATAGATGAGCCCACATGGGCATTCCATGCCATATACAACATGGGTGGTGTGGCATGTAATTAAATCTTTGATCTCAAAAGATTCACCGTTAGCAGAAGAACAAAAAGACGAAAACCCTTGCAGATGGGTCCGCACCTGTCTACACGACTTACACCGACGACAGGCGTAAAACCCAGTTCTGTTATCCCAGAACATAGTGGGTTTGGTGGGGGGATCCAGAACTTTACATACCAATTGATCTCCAAAAGTGGGTGCTTTTTTGTATATGAATGTAGGCCTTGATGGAATGCTGTTACCTAGAATTCTGTCAAGACACAGCACACCCCAATGTCTCCTGATGATATCCTCCACCTCTTTATTTTGAGAGTTGTACTGTGTTAGGAAACTCCACTCATGTTTATTATCCATTGGTCGTCTGGATTCAGCCAAACTGTCAGAGAAACCTTCAGCTGCAGACTGGTCATCACATGACAAGCACCACATGACTTCCACATGACTTCCTGGCTGCCTATAAAAGCTGAGCAAGTGCTCAGAGGAATTGCTGGTTTGTCTTTCAGCTTCCTGTACCTGAGTTCCTGTTTCCTGTGTGATCGTTTACCTGCTGTGACCCGGATTGACCCTGACCTGCTCTGCTCTTCTCCTGGACCCGACCTTGGCTTGTTTTACGGACTTTGCTTTTGCTTACCTGTGTTTGACCCTCTGCCTGCGACCCGGATTTACCTTCAGTCTCCTGTGCCTTGACCCTCTGCTTGTGACCAAGTCTTGTCTCCTATCTCCAGTGCCTTGACCCTCAGCCTGTGACCTGGATTGTCTGCTTACCTGTGTTTGACCCTCAGCCTGCTCCGGACTTTTACTGCTGGATCCTGATCAGTCTCTGCTCCAGCTCTACAGGACCTCCACGCAAGCTCTACCCTGCCTGCTGGTAGCTTGTGCCTCTTTGTGCCATCCACCCTCTGTATCACCTCCAGAGGGGCGGAGTGCGCTTAGTCGCAACAGCGAACCGCTCTCGGCATCTCGGCCTCGGTGAGTACCTCTATTCTGATAGTACAAACCAGCCATGTCAGAGGCCGACAGAGCGCGTTCTCCTCTTGAGATCCTGTGCCAGCAGGTCACAACCCTCACTGATGCAGTCCAGAAACTGCAGGAAGGCTATGCCCAGATTGACGGTCGTCTCCAGCAACTTTCAGGGTCATCTGCATCAACAGCCGCAGCCCCTGCGCCCACCAGCGGAGCCTCCTCTTCTCAAGTTGCATCAAGCCCCACAGTGATCATGGCTACCCCTGAGCCCAGGGTTCCCACACCGGAGCGTTTTTCAGGCGATCGCAAAAAGTTCCGGGCCTTCAAAAATGCATGCTCCTTGTACTTAGCCCTTCAGCCCAGGACTTTTTCATCCGAAGTAGTTAAGGTGGGATTTGTCATCTCCCTGTTGACCGAAGAGCCACAGGCCTGGGCCCACAGCCTGATGGAACAGAGGAGCTCTCTTCTGAACTCTTTGGACCTTTTCTTTGAAAGTATGTCTCAACTATATGATGACCCCCAACGCACCGCTACTGCAGAAGCCGTGCTACACTCCCTGTCCCAAGGAAAGAGACCAGTGGAGGACTACACTGCTGAATTTCGAAAATGGTCAGCTGACACAGGGTGGAACGAACCCGCTCTTAAATACCAGTACCGCCAGGGGCTGTCAGAAGCTTTGAAAGACGAGTTGGCCAGGATTGAAACCCCTGCCACTTTGGAGGATTTAATCCAATCCGCTACCAAGCTAGACAGGCGCATGCGCGAGCGGCGCTCTGAGCGCTCTCAGGGTCCCCGACCTAGTTGGATGCTCCCTAAACCTTCTCCCGTTCACCCATCCTTTCCAGTGACTCCTGTCACCTCTGCTCCAGAGGCTGAGCCCATGCAGCTTGGATTGGTCCGTGCTCCTCTTACCCCTGAAGAGAAACAACGACGGCGACAGGCCAATCTCTGTCTGTACTGTGGGGGAACTGGACATTTTCTGCGTACTTGCCCCGTGAGACCCAGTAAGTCACGCTCGCAGTTTTTTATGAACTTTCAGAACCCTGGTTTATCCCAGACTTATGTCACCCTCTCTGTCTCCTTACAGCTAATGGAAAAGGAAGTTCATCTACCAGCAATTATTGATTCCGGAGCCTGTAGTTGTTTTCTAGACACTTCACTGGCCCAAAAACTGCACATTCCCCTGCAAACCAAAGAACAAGGCCTCCAAGTCTACCTGGCTGATGGGTCTCTCCCTCGCTCTGGATTTGTCACACAACAGACAAGGCCCATCCTTGTCACCACGGACTCCGGCCACCAGGAGCTTCTAAGCTTTGACATCATCTTCTCCCCCATGTTCCCCATCATTTTGGGGCTCCCCTGGCTACAGGCACATGAACCTGACATCAATTGGAACAAGAAGAAAGTCTCCTTTTCCTCTCCCTACTGTTCCCAGCATTGCCTTCCTCCAGCTCCAGCCGCCTGTTTAACTGTAGCACCTACACCTGACAATCTCCAGCACGTCCCTCCGGTATATCTTGAATTTAGAGATGTCTTCGATAAACAAAAAGCTGATTGCCTACCACCTCATCGGTCTTACGACTGCCCCATTGATTTGCTACCTGGTTCTGAAATACCCTTTGGCCGTATCTTTCCACTATCGGAGACTGAACTAGCGGCTCTTAAAACGTATATTGATGAGAACTTGGATAAGGGTTTCATTCGTCCATCATCTTCACCGGCCGGAGCCGGCATCTTCTTTGTGGAAAAGAAAGATGGTTCCCTAAGACCATGCATAGACTATAGAGAACTGAACAAAATAACGATAAAAAATCGCTATCCTCTTCCACTTATCCCAGAGTTGTTTCAGCGTTTCCGTTCTGCCCGAATCTTCTCCAAGTTGGATCTGCGAGGTGCCTATAACCTCATCCGAATCAGGCCTGGAGACGAATGGAAGACTGCCTTCAGGTCCAGGTTTGGACATTATGAATATTTGGTAATGCCCTTTGGGTTGTGTAACGCCCCGGCCACATTTCAGCACCTGGTAAACGACATCTTTCGAGAATATCTGGACAATTTCCTAGTTGTTTACCTGGACGACATTCTTATTTTTTCTGCCACCATTGAGCTACACCGGGTTCATGTAAAGACAGTCCTTGCAATTCTCAGGAGACACAAATTGTACCTTAAAGCAGAGAAATGCGAATTCGAAAAATCTGTTGTGCAATTCCTAGGCTTTATCATTTCTACCAACGGGGTCGCAATGGATCCACAGAAGGTCAAGGCAATTCAGGAGTGGCCGGCTCCAGTAGACAAAAAGGGGGTACAGCGGTTTATCGGATTCGCTAATTTTTACCGGAGGTTTATCGTTGGCTTCTCATCCATTGTTGCACCCATCACCCAACTAACCCGCCAACATAGTCGTTTTCAGTGGTCCCAAGAGGCCCAGGAAGCTTTTACCAAGCTCAAAGCCCTGTTCACCTCTGCACCAATCCTACGGCATCCGGATCCAGCCCTGCCATTTGTGTTGGAGGTAGACGCCTCGGAAACCGCCACTGGAGCCATCCTCTCCCAGAGACAGGGCCCCAAGGCTCTCCTCCATCCTGTAGCTTTTGCATCTCGGAAACTAAGTTCCCCGGAAAGGAATTATGATGTGGGAGACCGGGAGCTGTTGGCCATCAAGTTCGCTCTGGAGGAGTGGAGATATCTGTTGGAGGGTGCTTCCCATTCCATCATGATCTTCACCGATCATAAAAACCTAGAATACCTCAGGACAGCCAAACGCTTAAGACCCAGGCAAGCCCGGTGGGCCCTCTTCTTTTCTAGGTTCAACTTTCATATCTCTTATAGACCTGGCCTCAAGAATGGGAAAGCAGACGCACTCTCCCGGATGTTCCCTGAATCTCCCCAGTCAACGGAACCTAGCACCATCTTATCTCCACAAAACTTCCTTCTGCTCACAGACACTGATCTTATGACCACCATCAAGTTGGCATCCAGCCATTGTACTGACCCAGAAATATCCTCCTTGGAGAAACGAGATGACTTGTTCTGGTCCCAAGGAAGAATTTTTGTCCCACCGGAGGCTAGACCCATTACGTTAAAGTTGCTTCACGACCATAAACTGGCTGGTCACTTTGGGACTCAAAAGACTTTGGAATTGGTTGCCCGTTCTTTTTGGTGGCCTGGTTGGAGGCAGGACTGTAAAGAGTATGTCCTCTCTTGTATTTCTTGCCAGCGCAGTAAAGTGGCTAACACCAAATCTTGGGGATTACTTAGACCTTTACCCATTCCAGAACGCCCATGGGCTGAAGTTTCTATGGACTTCATTGTTGATCTTCCTCCCTCGGAAGGTTTCACCTCCATTCTGGTTGTGGTCGACCGCCTTTCCAAAATGGCACACTTCTTGCCCATGGTGGGCACCCCCTCTGCTTTGGAGACAGCTAACATTTTTATCAAAGAAATAATAAGGCTACATGGAGTACCCGACAGTGTTGTTTCTGACAGAGGGGTTCAGTTCACCTCCAAATTTTGGAAAGAACTTTGTAAAGCACTACAAATAAAGGTCTGTCTCTCCTCTGCGTATCATCCTCAAAGCAATGGCCAGACAGAGAGAACGAACCAAACTCTGGAGCAGTATCTCCGCTGTTTCTCTTCTGGCTCTCAGGATGACTGGTCCTCTCTGCTACCCTACGCGGAGTTTGCGTATAATAATTCAGTTCATTCAGCCACCAACCAAACGCCCTTCTGGTCTAACTTTGGGTTTCACCCTTCTTTCCTTCCAAACGCTACCCCTGAATTATCTGTTCCTGCTGTCCAAGATCGCATAGCCTCCATCCAACAGAACTTTCAAAGGATTCAGGAAACCATGCAAAAGGCCCAGGATGACTATAAGAAGTACTACAACAGGGGAAGGAAGGAGAACCCGGTTTTCAAGGTCGGTGAGGAAGTTTGGTTATCTTCAGCTAACCTCAAATTACCTTTTCCCTCACGGAAGTTGGGCCCAAAGTTCATAGGGCCGTTCAAAATCAAGAGGATGGTTAACCCTGTGGCCTTTGAATTGGCCTTACCCAGCTCTTACAGGATTCATTCTGTCTTTCATGCATCCTTACTAAAACCAGTGATTCCTAGCCCCTTCCCGGGAAGAGAGGAGCCGCCTCCTCCACCGGTCCAGGTGGATGGAGAAAATGAATTTGAGGTTGAAGCCATACTGAACTGCAGGAAGAGGGGTAGACTTCTCCAATACCTAATCAAGTGGAAGGGGTACCCACCTGAAAACAACTCTTGGGAACCCTCAAGAAACATACACGCCCCTCGCTTGATCCGAGCTTTTCATGTGAATCACCCGGAGTTGATGTCCAGTTTGGGCGTCCAGAGGCCGCCCCTCGGGGGGGGGCACTGTCAGAGAAACCTTCAGCTGCAGACTGGTCATCACATGACAAGCACCACATGACTTCCACATGACTTCCTGGCTGCCTATAAAAGCTGAGCAAGTGCTCAGAGGAATTGCTGGTTTGTCTTTCAGCTTCCTGTACCTGAGTTCCTGTTTCCTGTGTGATCGTTTACCTGCTGTGACCCGGATTGACCCTGACCTGCTCTGCTCTTCTCCTGGACCCGACCTTGGCTTGTTTTACGGACTTTGCTTTTGCTTACCTGTGTTTGACCCTCTGCCTGCGACCCGGATTTACCTTCAGTCTCCTGTGCCTTGACCCTCTGCTTGTGACCAAGTCTTGTCTCCTATCTCCAGTGCCTTGACCCTCAGCCTGTGACCTGGATTGTCTGCTTACCTGTGTTTGACCCTCAGCCTGCTCCGGACTTTTACTGCTGGATCCTGATCAGTCTCTGCTCCAGCTCTACAGGACCTCCACGCAAGCTCTACCCTGCCTGCTGGTAGCTTGTGCCTCTTTGTGCCATCCACCCTCTGTATCACCTCCAGAGGGGCGGAGTGCGCTTAGTCGCAACAGCGAACCGCTCTCGGCATCTCGGCCTCGGTGAGTACCTCTATTCTGATACAAACACTCCTGCTGAGAATATCCAGAAACCTCTGAGATATTGCTATCCAGTACCTGACCATCATAACCCTTCTCAAGGAAACGTTGACGGAGTACCTGGGATTGGGTCATAAAGTCAGTATCTAAAGTGCAATTTTTCCTGACTCGTAAAAATTGCCCCTTTGGAATGTTTTGTAACCAGCGATGATGGTGACCGCTATGGATGGGGAGGTACCCATTGCGGTCAGTGGGCTTGAAATACACTCTAGTTTCCAAAGCTCCATTTCTCAACATCACCTCCACATCCAAATAGTGGATTGACTCATGACTCCAACTAAACTCCAATTTGATATTATTAATGTTGGAGTTTAGTGAATCAGCAAAATCCCTCAAACTGTTTTAGGAGCCCTCCCATATAAAAAATAGGTCATCTATATACCTTTTGTATAGTTTTAACTCATCCTTACATTGGGCATAGATGAACCGATCCTCCCATTCCCCCATGAATAAATTGGCCAGGCTGGGAGCAAACTTGGCTCCCATAGCCACGCCGCGTTTTTGGCTATAAAAAGTGCCATTAAACCAAAAATAGTTGTGCGCTAAACAAAATTCAAGAGCACACTTAAGAAATCTTTTCTGGGGTTCAGGGAGGTCGGTTCTTCTACAAAAAGCCCAATTAAGGGCTAGGAGGGCATCCTCATGCTGAATCACAGTGTACAACGAGGACACATCAGCAGTTACCAAAAATACCTCCTTATCTGGGGATATCTGGACCTCTTTCAAAGAACACAGAAAGTCCTTCGTATCCTTTAAATAGGACCTTAAACTCACTACGCTGGTCTGCAGAAAGAAGTCCAGGTACTCTCCCAGTCTAGCGGTAACTGAATTTATCCCATTAACTATGGGTCTGGCAGGAGGATTTTGTACATCTTTGTGTATTTTCGGAAGTGTATATATCGTGGGGATCTGATTGTAACTGGGCATAAGGTATCTCTGTTCTTTATCAGAGAGCAACCGTTGATGCATTTTTGTGTCCTTTTGTGTTTCTGTAACCATGTGGCTAATAGAGGATGCCTCTATCCTGGAAGCTAAACCTAATTATATCTTCCATTGTCTCCAGGATAGAGGTCGCAGTGAAAACTAGTTTTAGCTGCAGAGAGAGGGGGGGGATTGTTTCCAGCAGCCCCCTCCTGAGGAATGTCTACTGATTTAAACTGAGTGCTTTTGTCTAGAGTGGGGGATGCTCTGCTTCTGGGAGTCTGTAATGTGATACATGTCTGTTTGTGTTACAGTCTTCCATTTGGTCCCCTAGGGGAGTGTCCACCAGGTGGGAGACCTGCATAAATACAGGGGCAGGTAGCCCTCAATAAATATACCACTGCTTGACCTTCCACACGGAGCTTTGTCTCATTCTTGGGGGAATTCACTGTATGCTGCTGGAGACTGATTGCTAGGAGTGTAAGCTGATGAATGCTTCTCCTGTTCGTCTGCTAGCAGCTATTTGTGAGGTTCCAGGTTGGAGTGCTATTTTGTATCCAGTTCGGGAGTTTGATGTCCTGCAAGTAGCCTAAACAGGTTTTAACCCCTTCTCTGCTGAAACGGTCCATTACATTTGGTGGCAGCGGCGGGATCGTTCCTACGGCCAGAAGGACAGCTACAGGAGACACCATTGCTCTGGATTTTACAATTGAGGGCAACGCATGTCCCAGTACAGCGACCCTGACAGCACCAGCATGGAACCAGCAGTGGAGTTCGATGAGGGTGCCATGGATGACCGAGATGCAGTCCGTAAAGGCATCTGGTACCAGGCACTGGGCATTGTGGAGTACCAGCGGGGTGAGAGACTCCCCAAGGAAGACCAGCGGTTGCAGAAGCGAGTAGCCCTGCGGATGCCCTTCCTGGGGGAGCAGCCCCGGGAGGAATGGGTAAAAGAATTGGAGCTCCGGGTATGGCAGGAGATGTGGCTGGAGGATGCCTACCAGGCGCTGTGGTGGTGTGTTGCACAGTACCTGCCCTGGACAGCCGAGCATGACAAGCCAGAGGGAGAGGAGTTTGATGGTCCTGGCTTGTTATGGGAGTCTTTTTCAGAGCTGGAATTTGGGAGCCCTACACAAGCCCAGTTCAGTGATCTCTTGGAGTGGAGGGAGAGCAGGTATGACTGGGACGACGCTCACGAAATTGAGCAAGACCTGGTTCACCTGGTGACCCGGGAGATGGAGCTAGAACAGGGCTACCAGCAGCTGTTCCAATACTATGAGAAGGCTCAGCAGGAGAGCAGCAGGACAGACCCAGAGCCAGACCCATTCAGAGGGGACGAGATGGTAAAGTTTTACTGGGAAGAACCCCAGGTGGCCGGTAGAGATGGGACCGAGGTCTCTCCACCGGTCCTGCAGGGAATTGGGAGCCCAGTCTCCATTCCCCAGCGGCAGTGTAAAGTGCAGGGAGAGGAGAGCAGCGTCCTCCCTCCCCAGCGGCAGGCTGAGTTACAGGGGGCAGAGGTAGTTGTTCCTGCCCCCCAGCAGCAGAGTGATATGCCAGGAAGGCAGTGTGAAGTGCAGGGAGAGGAGAGCAGTGTCCTCCCTCCCCAGTGGCAGCGTGATTTGTTGGGAATTGGGAGCCCAGTCTCCATCCCACAGCAGCAGAGTGTCCTGCAGGAAACAGAGAGCCTAGTCTCCTTTCCCCAGCAACAGGACACTGTATTGGGAGCAGAGACAGTCGGTCTCCCTCCCCAGGGGCTAGAAGTATATTTGGGAGAGGAGCTTGTTACCCCCTCTCCCCATGGACAGTTTGATTTGTTGGGAATTGGGAGCCCAGTCTCCATCCCACAGCAGCAGCTTAACGTACCAGGGGGAGACAGTAAGCCCCCCAACAGTGCAGATGGGACCGTGGTCTCTGCACTCACAGCACAGGGGGTAGGGACAGTCGGTCCTGACCCCCAGCAACAGGGCTGTTTAGCCAAAGGGAAGACAGTCGGTCTTCCCCCACAGCAGCATGGTGGTATATCTAAAGGGGAGACAGGCGGTCTCCCCCTCCAACAACCCGTCTCCAACCAGGCTACTTCTGTGGTAGCGCTGGCACCAGGGCAGAGTACCGCTGGTCTCTGCCCACTCAGCAACCCACCAAGGCAGTCTGCCAGTCTCCCACACAGCCAAGGTGAGGCACCTGGACATGGACAAATTTCTCTTCTACCCAGGTGTAGTAACCAGTTCTTTTGGGTGGGCTGTTTCTGTTTTGTGGGTGGGCTGCTGGACTAACAAGGGCACTGACCGGCAGAAGGTCAGATACCCTGTTAATCTGTTTGGAAAAGGGGAGAAATGTGACGAGACCAATCTCGCCACTGGGCGTTGGAGAAGCCTGGTTGCTCGCCTCCTGCAATGTGACTATGGACCCTCTCATCAGCCCATGCTAAACGTAAACCCCATGGCGATTGGACTGTGTCTGTGGCATCCGAGCGCTGTTTGGATATGTTGAGCGCTCAGATCCAGGCTATCTGGGGATGGGTTGAATATGGGGTTCTGTTCAGTAGATTGGGAGTTATGCATTTTTGTGTCCTTTTGTGTTTCTGTAACCATGTGGCTAATGGAGGATGCCTCTATCCTGGAAGCTAAACCTAATTATATCTTCCATTGTCTCCAGGATAGAGGTCGCAGTGAAAACTAGTTTTAGCTGCAGAGAGAGGGGGGGGGATTGTTTCCAGCAGCCCCCTCCTGAGGAATGTCTACTGATTTAAACTTAGTGCTTTTGTCTAGAGTGGGGGATGCTCTGCTTCTGGGAGTCTGTAATGTGATACATGTCTGTTTGTGTTACAGTCTTCCATTTGGTCCCCTAGGGGAGTGTCCACCAGGTGGGAGACCTGCATAAATACAGGGGCAGGTAGCCCTCAATAAATATACCACTGCTTGACCTTCCAAACGGAGCTTTGTCTCGTTCTTGGGGGGATTCACTGTATGCTGCTGGAGACTGATTGCTAGGAGTGTAAGCTGACGAATGCTTCTCCTGTTCGTCTGCTAGCAGCTATTCGTGAGGTTCCAGGTTGGAGTGCTATTTTGTATCCAGTTCGGGAGTTTGATGTCCTGCAAGTAGCTGTGCCTGTCTCTCAGAAAGGGGCATATCGCCTAAACGGATTTTAACCCCTTGTCTGCTGAAACGGTCCGTTACACGGTTCATCTATGCCCAATGTAAGGATGAGTTAAAGCTATACAAAAGGTATATAGATGACCTATTTTTTATATGGGAGGGCTCCGAAAACAGTTTGAGGGATTTTGCTGATTCACTGAGACATTGGGGTGTGCTGTGTCTTGACAGAATTCTAGGTAACAGCATTCCATCAAGGCCTACATTCATATACAAAAAAGCACCCACTTTTGGAGATCAATTGGTATGTAAAGTTCTGGATCCCCCCACCAAACCCACTATGTTCTGGGATAACAGAACTGGGTTTTACGCCTGTCGTCGGTGTAAGTCGTGTAGACAGGTGCGGACCCATCTGCAAGGGTTTTCATCTTTTTGTTCTTCTGCTAACGGCGAATCTTTTGAGATCAAAGATTTAATTACATGCCACACCACCCATGTTGTATATGGCATGGAATGCCCATGTGGGCTCATCTATATTGGCAGAACAAAAAGAACGATTGCGATCAGAATATCTGAACACATCGCTAACATTAGAAAGGGATTCAAGGATCATAATGTCTCCTTGCACTTTAAAAAATACCACAATCAGGACCCCTCTAATCTTAAATTTTTGGGCATTGAACATGTAGACCCGGTTTGGAGGGGATCAAACAGGGAACTGTCCAAGCGAGAAACACATTGGATTTTTCTGACCAATTCTCTATGTCCTAAGGGGTTAAATGTTGATCTCGACATTAATTGTTTTATTAGTAACTATTAATATTTTTATCGTTATTGCTGGTTTTGATTTATTGATAATGATTAATATATTGCTCTATATCTCGGGCTTTTAATGTAACCTATGTTCCATTATATATATTAATGTATTAGTAAGTTTTATATATGCAGAGTTTTTGTATGTTTTTGTGCTGCCATTTTATTGGTTTTAGCATATCACTAAGGTAATGTCGCATGTGTAAGGTCGTACATGTACTATATGTACTGGCTGCATGATCCGCCTATGATCCGAAGGTTCGATTGCCCCGTATCTCTGTCTGGTGTGATGCCGGAGGAGGCAATTGGATAAGACTGGAGATGGCGGTGAGGCCAAGTAAGGGCGGAAGTCATTCACACATGAAGGCATACGTGGTTTGGGCGGAAGTATGGATAGTAGCGGGACATCCGCGTCATCCGGCCAATCAGCGGCACTGCCCATTCCTGAATAGCTAAATAGCAGTGACCGTCCCCGCGTGGCCACGCCCTCTGTTGAAGTCACTTGCTGACGAAACGCGTCAGGGCGTGGTCACGCGGTCACGAGGTACGCCTACGCCAGGCGCCGGACCCGGATGTTTTTTTTAGCTAAGGTACCAAGCGGCGAACAGACAGCACGGGGACCGGCTGCAACACGCAGGTTGACCCTCTACATGCTTATAATGCTTGCTTTTTAATTTGTCTTTGTAAGTGCAATTGCTACAGAGGTATGTTTTATTTGGGAAATAAAGAGGTTTCATTTAACAATACTGCACTATGAGACCTTATTATTTTTACATGCACTGCCTTTTATCGATTGGCCCCATATGAGATCACCCCACATAACGGTCGTCAGGTTGTCCGAGACTAATCAGGATCTATTCTGGTGGAGGCCGGTTCCCCTTTCAGGGTTTAGTGGAGGTCGGATGGTCCATTATCAACTGGCGAGCGGCATGGTGTTTGGGCTTGTATTGACCTTTCATCTGTTGAGTCTATTACCTTAGGGGTGAGCACCGTGGTGAGGTGAAGGGTCCTGTGTGGTGATCGCTTAAGGACTCTGACCTATTTGGACTGCTATCTTTAGAAGTCACACGGGCACAGTGCATGAACTTTCATCATTGACTGTATTTCCCAGATATTGATTTGCACTCAAGAATCTAGCGCTGCTTGTGCGTCATTCTTTTTACTGTTTATCATCGCAATTACTGTATGCACCTTTGTTTATGTGGTTTATTGTTATAGCAGCAGCTTGCACTTTAATGTCTTTTATGTGTCATTTTAATGATATTTATTGATTAAGCGCCGGGTGAGCAAGTTTTGTCAGTCCCGTTTTATTCTTGCTCCCTTTTATATAGTACAGTGAAAGTGCCTTTTTTTGTACCACTGATCACTGTATTAGTGTCGCTAGTCCCCAAAAAGTGTCACTTAGTCCTGCTAAAAATCACTGATCACCACCATTACTAGTAAAAAAAAAAAATTCCATAAATCTATCATAGTTTGTAGACGCAATAACTTTTGCGCAAACCAATCAATATACGCTTATTGGGATCTCTTTTATCAAAAACATATAGCAGAATACATATTGGCCAAAACTGATGTAAGAAATTTTAATTTTTACATTTTTTTATTGGATGTGTTTTATAGCAGAAAGTTAAAAAATATTTTTTTTTTTTTTCAAAATTGTCGGCCATTTTTTGTTTACAGCGCAAAAAAATAAAAACAACAGAGGTGATCAAATACAATCAAAAGAAAGCTCTAGTTGTGGGAAAAAAGGACATCAAATTTATTTGGGCATAGGGTTGCACGACCGCGCAATTGTCAGTTAAAGTAACGCAGTGCCGTATGGGAAAAGATGGCCTGGTCATGAAGGGAGGGTAATCCTTCCAGGGCTGAAGTGGTTAAAAGACACTAGCAGTAGCCACAGCACATATACAGAAAAATGTGAAATATAATCTTACACACATCCCTGTTAGGGATGATCAAACTTTTCAAAAGATCGGTTCGACCAGAACATCCGAACTTCCCGAAAGTTCGGCCCGGATTTCAGAACCCCATTGAAATCAATGGGACCCGAACTTCGGTAATCAAAAAACACCATTTTGAAGCCCTAAAACCCAATAAATGCCCCTAAAAAGTGCCTAGGGTTCTGGGTCATGCCCCAGGGACTACCAATCACACAAAAAAAGTTCTTAAAAATTGTCATTTTTGATAAAGAGCCAATTATTGAAAAAATTATTGAAAAAAAAAAAAAAAAAGATTTCTTTGGATTTAGTGTCTGGGGGGGGGGGGGGGTCTAAAAAGTGTACCTGTGAAGTTTCAGCTCTGTAGCATGTCCAGAACCAGAAAAAAAAAGTTAGATTGTATTAGAATTGCAATAGAACAGGATAGTGGCTCCGCTATTTTCACACCTTGCCGGTTTTGTAGCAGGCGTTTTTTTGGGCATTTTTTGGGGGTCTTTGGAGGCAGGCATAACATCAGAACTTCTGTGTAGGGGTATATATACACACACACACATGTATGTATAGATACACATACACATATATAGGTGTGAAAGTAGTAGAAACCTATGCTTGCGCTAATTAAATAATTAACAGGCATATGTCTCCGCTCCTATCACACCTAAATATGTGTATGTGTATAAATACATATAAGTGTGTGTGTATATATATCCTTATACAGAATTTCAGATGTTTTGCCTGCCTCCAAAGACCCCCAAAAAATGCCCAAAAAAAACGCCTGCTGCAAAAACACACCTGGGCGTTTTTGTAGCTGGCGTTTTTTTGGGCATTTTTTGGGCGTCTTTGGAGGCAGGCATAACATCAGAACTTCTGTGTAGGGGTATATATACACACACACATGTATGTATATTCACACATACACATATATAGGGGTGAAAGTAGCAGAAACCTATGCTTGCGCTGTTATGCCTGCCTCAAAAGACCCCCAAAAAATGCCCCAAAAAAAACGCCTGCAACAACACACCTGGGCGTTTGTTTTTTTTGGCGCAGGCTTTTTTTTTGGGCATTTTTGGGGGTCTTTGGAGGCAGGCAAAACATCTGAAATTCTGTATAGGGGTATATATACACACACACTTATATGTATTTAATACACATACACATATATAGGTGTTATAGCAGAGAAGCCATATGGGTGTTAATTATTTCATTAGCGCAAGCATAGGTTTCTGCTACTTTCACACCTATATATGTGTATGTGTATATATACATACATGTGTGTGTGTGTATATATACCCCTACACAGAAGTTCAGATGTCATGCCTGACTCCAAACATGTCCTCAAAAAAGCCCTATAAACGCCTGCAACAAAAAGCCGGGTGACAGGGGCGAAGCCACTATCCGGTTCTATTAGTGTTCTAAGAGAAACAATCTTTTCTCTATAGCGGTCACCCTGACATGGAAGGGTTTTGTCACCCTGCCATAGCAGTCAGAGTCAGTTAACCCTACACTACACTACGGTCCCCTTACACTTAACACTTTCCCTACAGAAACTAGATTATTAAATCTAACTATAGTGGAAAATAGTACCCTAACTACACTAGATATCCCTTTCCTCACACTAATAATTGCTAAATGACACTTTGAAGCAGAAGTAACAGAACTGCTTCCACTCTCTTCCACAGCCCTGTATTAAAATGGTAGAGATTTGGCGGGGCTATCTTATCCACTTCCCGCCCGCCCTATAGGCAATTGACGGCGGGAATGTGGTTGTATTATCCTGACCGGATGTCATATGACGGCGGCAGGATAATACAGCTCTGGGCGCCCCCCGGGGGCGCGCAGAGCGGCGATCGGTGATGCGAGGTGTCAGCCTGACACCCTGCATCTCTGATCTTGGTAAAGAGACTACTGACGTAGGTTTTTACCATGTGATCAGCTGTGTCCAATCACGGCTGGTCACATAGTAAATAGGAAGAGCCGTTGATCGGCTTTCCTTAGTACGTGCCTGACAGGCACGAGTAAAAGAGCGCCGATCATCGGCTCCCCTGACAGGGGGGGGGTCGGCACTGGTAATCAGATCATTGATTAACAGTGCAGACCCTCGGGGGGTGCCACTAGAACCACCAGGGATGCCCACTATGACCCCAGGGATGCCCACTATGACCCCAGGGATGCCCACTATGACCCCAGGGATGCCCACTATGACCCCAGGGATGCCCACTATAGCCACCAGGGATGGCAATCAGGGCTCAGGGAGCCCCCCCATTGCCCTCCCCATCAGTGCTGCCCGCCAGTGCCCTCCCTATCAGTGCTGCCCACAAGTGCCCATCATTGCCATTTTTCAGTGTCGCCCACCAGTGCCCATTATTGCCCACCAGTGCCGCCTATCAGTGCCCATTAGTGCCCATCAGTGCCGCCCATCAGTGTCGATCAGTGCCGCCCATCAGTGCCCATTAGTGCCGCCCATCAGTGCCACCTATCAGTGCCCGTCAGTGCCACATATCAGTGCCCATCAATGCCGCCTATCAGTGCCTAGCAGTGCCGCCTATCAGTGCCTAGCAGTGCTGCCTATCAGTGCCCACCAATGCTGCGTATCTGTGCTACCTATCAGTGCCACGTATCAGTGCCGCCTATCAGTGCCGCCTATCAGTGCCACCCCATCAGTGCCACCCCATCAGTGCCTCCTCATCAGTGCCTGTCAGTGCAGTCTCATCAGTGCTCATCAGTGCAGGAAAAAACATATTTATTTACAAAATTGTATAACAAACAAAAAAACTTTTTTTTTTTTTCAAACTTTTGGGGTTTTTTTTTTTCAAACTTTTGGGGTTTTTTTTATTTGTTTAGCAAAAATGAAAAAATCCAGAGGTGATCAAATACCACCAAAAGAAAGCTCTATTTGTGGGGGTAAAATGACATAAATTTGGTGTAGGTACAGTGTTGCATGACCGCGCAATTGTCATTCAAAATGCAACAGCGCTAAAAGGGGAAAATTGGCCTGGGCAGGAAGGGAGGAAAGTGCCCTGTATTGAAGTGGTTAAATACTGGGGGGCGTTTTCACTTATAATTGGCCTCTGGACCCCCTAGTCACTCCAATCACATTCACTGCCCCCCTCAATTGGCTTTTACTGATGGTTCTGATCCAATCATGGGCTTTTAAAGCCCAGTTCCTGTCCCATTGCATTTTGGTCGGTTCTGGTTGCCGAATTCCAAACTTTTTCAGCAAAGAGTTTGGAATTCGGCCGAACCGATGGTCGACTCGAACCATTCGATCATCCCTAATCCCTGTATGCAGGTGTCCTAAATTTCAGAGGGTTCCCTTGTATTGCATGGTATTCAAACTCTCTCGCCATATTATATTGTGCGACAAAGAAGAATTCCTCAACACATTTTGCACAGATATTGAATTTTTTTTTAGATTCTTATGTCATGGAACAAAATTGTGTTTTGAATGTCAGAGTAGGGATGAAGAACCACTCCCCACAAGTGCAACGATTACAGCATGCAAATAAGGTTTTAGAATTACCAACTTTCCTAAATTGGTGCCAACCATCAGAATGACATCTATAATTGTCACAATGGTGTATTTTAGAGTATGTTCTCATAGACCCTTACCTTGTCAATGTAGAGGACAAGTGTGCTCTGGTCAAAGGCTCCCTTGTTGATCTCAAAGTTCGAGATGTATCTGTCCACTCCTTTTTTAAGCTGTGAGAAATTGGAAGAGTTAAAGTTGATAAATAATAATATTACTATGACAATCAATACGTAGAAATATGTACTCTTAAAGGATTAGTTCACCATTAGAAAAAAATTATAAATGCACATTTTTTTGCAGGTTAAAAAAAAATGGTCATTAATATTTTTTTTTTCTAAGGAGCCTGTAGAGAATTGCAACCATGATCTGCAGATCGTGGGTGTAGTGCCAGGCTCCTGCAGATTCTTAAGATGGTTGTCTGCCCGTGCCTCATACAGGCACTTAGGATACTTTCCATATCCTAAGACAATACAAGCAAGTGGATCCTGAAGAAGTAACTTGAATGTGAAATACATCGATCCACTATCACTTCTGAATAATGTATTTGATATATATATTGACTTGATGACTCCTTAGGATATAGCCTTTTATTTGTCTTGTATTATAATGTACAAATTAGGTTGTATTCTATTTGAATGAATATTCGTTTTGTGGCACATATGAAAAATCCCCAAATTCCGGTCCTCATAAGGGTCGTTTGGAAGCTTTTTCTTATACGTATATATTGTTGTCACTTGGGGGATGATGCCTTGTTTCTGTTTACAGAGGATTTACACTTTCATATTTACAATACATAGGTATAAGGCATCCCTTGGCATAGGATCAAGGGGTGAAGTATAGAGCCTCCCTCACTTTCTTGGCCAATCACTGTTGGGACCACTGTGAGCCCTATTACCGCACCCTTGGATTGTAAAGATCGAGGGCACAAAGGTTCTTCTTATGGATCTGCTCTACTTACTACTTAATTACGGCATAACAGTACACGACTGAAAGACCAAAAGCCTTCAGGGTGGTATTGATATTTGTAAGATTGGCTTTTAGGTCTGAGAGCTTACCTTATTCAGGTCATTCGTATCTGCACCAAAGCCAGTCATCATTGATATTTGCATAATCGACATGCCAGAGTCCTGAGACTTAAGGTATCTGCAAAGAAACAACAATGACTTGAGTGCATTTATTTATGTGCCTTGCCAAATAATGTTGAACAATGAGTAAACTAAAAGAAACCACACATACTGTGCATCAGAGGCGTAACTAGAACCTTCAGGGCCCCGATGCAAGAAACCATTAAGGGCCCCCCCCGGACCCCTGGCTGGGGCCCTTCCCTTCAAGCCTGGGGCTCTTCCCACTGATCCTGGGGCCCTTTACTCTTGTTTTAGGACGCTTTGCACAACTTCCTGCCATCTTGTGGCCTCCCCACGGTAGTGGAATGCCAAAGCCCAGTCGCAACTGTGACCTTTGCGATCCTAGCAGTTCACCCACTGGTGTCAGTAGTTTTTTTTGGCATTTTAATTGTACTATTTTTTATAATTTTATTTTATGTTTTTACAATGTCACTGGCTATGACTCTGTCCATTCAGAAAAAGAAGGAGCTGGTAAATTACATATTTACCGACCCTTTCCTGGTTCTCTAATTGTGACACATCCCCTGCAGCAGCCGACAGGAGAGGGAAGAGGGGGCAGCACAGTAGGGGGGGGGGCAGGGGAGCACACAGGGGCCCAGAAACAGCAGAACACAAGTGAACTGGATAGGAGTAGTGGTAGGGGCAGCATAAAGAGGAACCAATCTCCTTCATTTTCCTCCTACAGCTACAGGAGGAAAAAGGAGGGCAGTGATTTCTCTACATGCTGCCCCTGGCCCCCCTCCTATCCAGGTGTACAGGGGAGCTGCACGGGCCCCCTGGAGCATGGGGCCCGGTTGCAATCGCAACCCCTGCAACCCCTGTAGTTACACCCCTGCTGTGCATCTATATCTATATACAGTACACACACATGCTGTTCTTCTTGCTGGAGAGAAAGCTGTACCCGAGGACCTGCAGTGAAAAGATCTCCCTGCTTGTTTTTTATTTTCTTTGTGGCTATGTGATTCCTACACCTCTTTTCCTGCTTCTTGCATATTCCCCCCACTCCTCAGGGGGCAGCTTTGATAAAGCTAGCATAGGCCTGTCTCTGCCAAGATGATGGTCACCACACAAAAAAACAGTGAAGAACAAGGCATAGCAATTTGGTAATGAGAAAAAACAGCCGCTACAGGAAGACCACAGTAAATAATTAGTTCTTTGCCCTCTGCTTGCCCTTTTTATGGGCTCAGCTTCCACAGTTCGGGTTAATGTTCTTTTTGAAGCCTAACTCATGTCATACATCCCAGAAGTCTTTGTGTTCCCTTTTTTTCATCTGGAGATGGGGAGGAGGGGTTTTCTCAGCAAAGCACACCCTCCTGCATGCATGCCTGATCTAAGGGCAGATGGATTCCAGGAAGTAAATGCTACATGAATCATCTCCTCTTACTTAAGATGGCTGTGACTATAAATGCTAGGTGGTGCTTTTCAAAGTGATTTATCAACAAAATAAAGCATGGAATTATGGATGGATGGAGGAGTTTGCTTTGAATATTGAAAATGAATTAAATCGTGTTTTTAGTTTGTGGTGCTCAGATACAGTTCCACTTTAATTTGTAGTCAACTATGATTCCGTAAAACTGAAAGAACTAAAAGCATATTCCTGTGTCCCAGAACATGGGGTGCAGGTTTATCCTAATACCAATCCAGGGGGTTAGTAAATGGTAAAGAGGAAAGTATTGCAGGTACTCCCGACCAGCCTAGGTGAATAAACGATAAAAAGTGGCCTCACCCTACATATATCCACCAAACCACACACCCTGATGCATTTATTCACCTGAGCTGGTTGTAGCGATCCTTTCCTCTTTACACCCGCCACCCCTCCCAAATCTTATACCCTGCTAATGCAATTGGACCGTGTTCTGCTCAGCGGGGATCGATCCGCAGATGCCCCTTGAGCCGGCGGATGACAGCTCCATCTCCGCTCTGTGTGTGCGGAGAGGGAGGTGTCAGAGCCCCGCTGCTCTCTATGGGGAATCAAATGAGACTGGACCACCTGTCCGCTCTCATCCGATCCCATCCGATCCGATCCCCTGGACGGATGGAAAATAGGGTTTCCATCCGTCCAGATTTCACGGACAGGATCGGATGCGGATGGCAGCGGGTGTCAGCGGACATATCACCGCTGACATCCGCTGCCCCATAGGGATACATGGAGGATCCAATTAGGTCCACCTAAAAAACTGACAGGCGGATCTGATCGGATCCCCCGTGTGAAAGCACCTTTTCTTGATTATTACAAAGCTGGGAATAATCATGTGATTGTAAAGATAGGAGCTTCCTGCTTAGCAATCAGTAATAAGGCACAGCAATTAGAAAGTATGTGCAACCCAAAGAGTGAAAGTGAGTTTAAATACAAATAAGAGTTTGTTGCTGCATGATATTTTGCTACAGCAGTTTATGCAACACTATATTTATTACCTGCCCGCCCCCAGACTGTGATTGGACAGTGAAGGAGAAGAACATTAATGGTCCCTTCTCTCTTTCACTCCTTTTATCAGCATTTTCCCTGAGAACTCATGTGCAGGCACACCATATTGGCTGCTATCGCTGCTGTACAGGAGATGACAAAACCTGAAATTTGTACATTATATCTGCATAGCACTTAAATGTAAGTGAAAAAAAAAGTGTAATATATATATATATATTAAAATAAATGGAGCAATGAGACTAAAGACATCTTGGGGCTGATTTGTTTTTATCCTTGTTTATCTCTTTATTGAGTGACTTACCTGGTGCAAATGGTGAGTGAGACAGTAGAAAGGGTGCCCTCCGGTCCCTTAGCTGTACAGAAAAGATAACAAATAACCCTTTTTTAAAAAAAAATACATGAACTGAGTTAAAGTAAACCTGCAATACCAGGATAACCCGGAGGCTGCTCTTGCTGACTGTTTCTTTTGAAAAATAATAAATGACTGATCCAAGTATACAACGAAGGACTTCTGACTTTTTCCTGTTCCAAGTCAATGTTTCAGAAGCTACAGGTGCCAAAGGATCAGAACAACACACAGGTAACTAGCATTCCGTTCATGGGCTGCCTAAGGGCAGCAGCCCCTCCAGCTTTGGAACCATTCTGGAGAAGAAAGAACCCAGCTTTTCAGTGCTTTAGACTATTTATCACTTTTCCACCCCCCTACTGGATACTTCTCTCCAGAGATTAGCATGATACATATTCAGGCTGGCCATTTGCATCTCTCTCCTTAAGCTCTGGAAGCTTCTCCCGGGGGCAAGAGGAAGCAATCAAACTCTCAGCCTGTGAAACCCTGAACAGATGAGGACAAACAATCACTGCTCCCTTGAATACAGAAAGAGCCAAAAACTAAAATGTGCCTAGCATCCTACACTAGGATGGTGCGGCTACATCCATCCTAATGCTATTCTATGCTATGCAATATGGAATATACCATCCAGTTGTACATTTCTGCAAAGGACTGCAGACTACTAACAATAATAAAGCTGGCCATAGATGGATCGAATCTCAGCCAGTTCAACAGGGACCAGTCAAGATTCGATCAATCTATGGGCAGGATAATTGTACCCAAGTCAATCCTTTGATCGCCACACAAAAGGTATCACCTGATTTTTTTACTTTTGTAGAGTAGAGAAAGGTTTAGAACCCATGTTGGATTACCATTTCTGTCCGCATCCTTCTGGCAAATTTTCTTTCACTTCCTGTCTGTCAGCAGGACAGGAAGTGAGGGTAAATCTCTCTAACATAGTCCTACATAGCAGTAAAACCCAAAATGAGTTCTAATCCTTCCCTACTCTAAAAATAGAGAAGAGATTTCTTGCTTGACATACACTTTATTATGATACAAAATGCAACTACAATGTGACATACAGCAACAAATATTACCAGAGATGTATAGTAACTAAGTAGAACTACTTCACTACTGTACTTAAGTACCGAAAGACGGTATCTGTACTTTCCTAGAGTAGAATTTTTTTCTCCTACTTCCACTTTTACTTCACTACATTTTTTCAATGATTTCAATACTTCTACTCCGATATTTTGTTTTGTGCTGCATAGTTACTCGTTACAATTATAAAAATTACCACTGCCAGAACAGTAGATGGCAGGTTTCATGAAGCTCAAAACATGTGTATTATCAGCGCATCCGAAAATAAAAGCTACCGTATGTATAAATAAAAGCTGCATTTGAAATAATAAAAAACAATATGATGTTCAAACTTTTGACTTCTTTCTTTAATAACTACATAACACAGTACTTGTACTTTTACTTTCAGTACTTGAGTAGCAATTTTTTTTTCAAAACTACTGGTACTTTTACTTTCAGTACTTGAGTAGCAAAGTTTTTTAAAAAAAACACTTGCAATACTTAAGTACAAAAAATGTTTAATACTTTAGTACTTCTACTCAAGTCACTTTTTGATCGAGCACTTCCACTTCTACTCAAGTCACTTTTTGATCGAGCACTTGTACTTTTACTCAAGTATGGGTTTAGAGTACTTTATACAACTCTGAATACTACTAATTAAATTAGAGAATAATAACTGGGTTATTAAAAATATTTTTTATTGCCCATTTAAGAAAAATACATACCTAAAGGTTCATCTTGGACTGTCAAAGACAGATCAAAATTATTACATTGTCTCTCTTTCTCCGTCTCAATAGCATAATACACAGAAAAAACCTGTTCAGAAAAGGGATATAAATAACAATTATCTCATTATGCGCCATCTACCCATGGGGTATCATATATTTTTGTATTTAATATATTTCATTGAAGCTAAACTCCAGGAAATATACTGTATTTTAGGGGATGGCAGCCCACTTTTAATAAATAAAGGCAAAGTTCACATTAGTTGCCCATGCAGGAGTTTCTTTCACACAAAATCCAAACCATGAAAATGCTGGGCCACCTAGCTCGCTTCATGGCAGCACCGCCTCACCTCTTACCAGTCCCTCTGACTTTGTTGTCCAGCACTCCATGATTGCTTTGGCTCTCTTAGCCTTTAGTGGCAGTGTCCTCATGCATGGCCCACTCCTGGACTATGGATTAGGGTTCTCCTGGCATACCAATAGGAGACGACATGATTCCTGGAATGAGACCTCCCATGTCCTGGCTGCTAGCTGGGGCACCTCTGACCCCTCTGTGAGACCCTCTGTCTCTTGGCTTCTGTCTGGGGCCCTCTGACCCCTCAATAAAATACTCTGTCTCCTGGCTGGGGCACCTCTATCCCCTTGATGGGACCCTCTGTCTCTTGACTTCTGGTTGGGGCCCTCTGACCCCTCAATGAGACCCTCTGCCTCTTGACTTCTGGCTGGGGCCCTCTGACCCCTCGATGAGACCCTCTGTCTCTTGGCTTTTTGATAGTGTTTCCACCTCATCCCTTTAAACCAGGACACATATTAATTTCACAGGTTCTGTGGCTGATTAAGGTGGTAATTTAACTCAATTAGTGCCTCATGTGCATTATATTAGCCTCAGAACCTGTGTAATTAATATGTGTCCTGGTTTAACCCTACTTCTGGTTGGGGCACCTCTGACCCCTTGATGAGACCCTCTGTCTTTTGGCTTCTGGCTGGGGGCACCTATATCCCCTGGGTGAGACCCTTTGTCTTGTGGCTTCTGGCTGGGACCTCCTGACCCCTGGGAGAGACCTTCTGTCTCTCACACTGGGATCGGACTGGAAGCTCTGAGCTATCCTCAGACCTGAGTATACAGTCAGGTCCATAAATATTGGGACATCGACACAATTCTAATCTTTTTGGCTCTATACACCACACCACCACAATGGATTTGAAATGAAACAAACAAGATGTACTTTAACTGCAGACTTTCAGCTTTAATTTGAGGGTATTTGATTTGGTCCCTGCTGCAGGCTGAGGTCACTTCCTGTTTTTCTCTCCATGCTGCTTTTCTCTCCATGCTGCTTTTCTCTCCATGCTGCTGGAAGAATCAGGAGGACGGTTTGTCTGAGGTGGTACAGAACTTAGGGTCTCTGCGGGTGGATGGCGGCGCGTGCACAACGCGAGGCCCAGCGTCTCTCCAGTTTTTGCGATTTAGTAGCAATCTCTCAATCAACAGCAAGTTTATTCACGCAGAACAGGCTTGCACACATCTTATAAAGCCGACAAGCATTACTAGATATCGGCAATATTCACAGATACAGACTTTCAATGGACTTTGATCTCCCTCGGGAAATCGCCCGAACACCGCGGACCGCTGATCTAGCTTGGCTGACAGCGCCGGCGGCGAGACCGAAAACAAAGGAGGGGGAAGCGAGGCGGCATCAGGGTTAAGCTAAGGCTAAACCCGCATCAACCATCGATTCCTAGCGTCTTCCTTGCCAATGTACGGTCTCTTGTTAATAAAATGGATGAGTTGCTGCTCCGGATATCATCACACAAACGGATTAAGGACTGTAATGTCATGATTTTTACTGAAACATGGCTCAACAACAACATTCCCAGCAGCGCCATTGAGCTCGGGGGTCGCAGTGTTTATCGGGCGGACAGGATGGCAGAGGACTCTGGTAAGTGCAGAGGTGGAGGTCTGTGCGTTTATATTAACAACTCATGGTGCACGGACTCTACTGTTACTGAGAGTTATTGCTCTGTCCATTTAGAGTATTTGATGATTAAGTGCAGACCCTTTTACTTACCGAGAGAATTCTCAGCCATTGTTGTGACTGCAGTGTACATTCCACCGGATGCTAATGCTAAGCTAGCTATGGAGGAACTGCATGTAGCTATCAGCAAACAGCAGTCTGCACATCCCGAAGGAGCCATCATTGTTGCTGGAGATTTCAACCACTCCAACCTGAAATCTGTTCTACCAAAATTTCACCGCAATGTCTCCTGCTCTACCAGAGGGGACAAAACACTGGACCAGGTTTACACAAACATACCTGGGGCATACACAGCCATTCCCCTCCCCCACTTGGGTCAGTCTGATCATCTCTCTTTGTTCATGCTACCCAAATACACACCATTGATCAAACGTGTGAAACCAGCTCTGCGGACAGTAAAGGTATGGCCAGAGGGGGCCATTTCTTCTCTACAACAACAGTTTCAGGATACTGACTGGAACATGTTTGCCTCACAGGCCACACTGGACTCTTACACAGACATGGACACTTACACATGATCTGTTTTGGACCATATTAACATGTGTATTGACAATGTCACTACCGTCAAACACGTGAAATGGTTTCCCAACCAGAAGCCGTGGATGAACTCTGAAGTCCGTCTCCTGTTGAAAGCAAGAGATGCTGCCTTTAAATCTGGCAGTGCAGAGGACTATAACAGAGCCAGGTCCAACCTGAAAAGGGGCATCAGGAAAGCAAAGCTCACATTCAAACTACACATAGAAGAGCACTTCCACAACTCTGACCCCAGACGCATGTGGAAAGGCATCCAGTCAATCACAGACTACAAACCTACAGCTCAACCAATCAGCAGTGCCTTCCAACCGAACTAACTTAATCATTTTTTTGCTCGTTTTGACCAATGCACAGGACATTTTACACCAACCACGGACTCTGCTACTGTTTACAGCTCACTTTCACTCTCAACAACGGACGTCTATTCAGTGTTTAGCAGAGTGGATGCACGTAAGGCAGCTGGCCCGGATGGCATACCGGGACGTGTTCTCAGAGCATGCGCTGGACAACTGGCACAGGTTTTTACTGACATTTTCAACCTGTCACTGGCCCAAGCCACAGTATCAACATGCCTGAAGACCACTTCTATCATACCAGTGCCCAAGCACTCAGCTGCTGAATTCCTGAATGACTTTCGCCCAGTTGCACTCACCCCCATTGCTATGAAATGCTTTGAGAAGCTGGTCCTGAATCACCTCACTGCGGGTCTACCACCTACACTGGACCCACACCAGTATGCCTATCGTCCGAACAGGTCAACTGAGGATGCAGTTTCTACAGCTCTTCATTCTGCTCTCACCCACCTGGATAAGAGTAACACATACGTCAGAATGCTGTTCATTGACTTTAGCTCTGCATTCAATACAGTCCTCCCCACTGTATTGATCACTAAGCTCAGTGAACTGGGTATCTGCACCCCCATTTGCAGATGGATTCTGGACTTTCTCACCAACAGACCTCAATCTGTTAGGTTGGGAAACCAGGTATCCTCAACCCTCATTCTGAACACTGGCATACCACAGGGCTGTGTTCTGAGCCCACTGCTCTACTCCCTGTTCACCCACGATTGTGCTCCTCTGTATAAATCCAACATCTTTATCAAGTATGCAGATGACACCACCGTGGTCGGCCAGATTGAAAACAATGACGAATCGGCCTACAGGGAAGAGATTCGTAATCTGGCAGTATGGTGTGCCACCAACAACCTGACTCTCAATGCCACAAAGACCAAAGAGCTTATTGTGGACTTCCGGAAATCCAACAGCGGGAGACATCTACCAGTCAACATCAATGGAACCGAGGTAGAGCGAGTCTCCAGCTTTAAGTTCCTGGGAGTTCACATCTCTGAGGATCTGTCCTGGCAGCAGAACACGGCAGCTCTGGTAAAAAAAGCACAACAACGCCTGTACTTCTTGAGATGTCTCAAGAAATCTCATCTGTCCCCGGGGATTTTAACGAGCTTCTATCGCTGCATCATTGAGAGCATCCTTACCTACTCCATCACTGTATGGTACGGAGGCTCCACTGTGTGTGAACGTAAAGCGTTGCAAAGGGTGGTCAAAACCGCTCAACGCATCACTGGCACCCAACTACCTGCCATTGAGCACCTTCACCACAGTAGATGTCTGCGCAGAGCTCACAACATCATCAAGGACCCTTCGCATCCCAGTCATAAACTGTTTAACCTCCTTTCATCACGAAGGAGATACAGAAACTTGCGCACCAGAACCAGCAGGTTAAGGGACAGCTTTTTTCCATCCACTATCATACTACTGAACTCAACACTACACCGTTAATCACTACAAAACAAACACAAACAAAAGACTGTATATAACCTCTGTACTATACGTGTACATACTACATAGTATATCTTTTTTCACTCCTCAGTACATCTGCACTATTTATATTTGTATGTATCTTTATCATTACGGTACATTCTGCCCAACATTTCACACTCATCTGTGTATATAATGTGTGTGTATGTATTTGTATATGTATGTATATACAGTGGGTACGGAAAGTATTCAGACCCCCTTAAATTTTTCACTCTTTGTTATATTGCAGCCATTTGCTAAAATCATTTAAGTTCATTCTTCTTCCTCATGAATGTACACATAGCACCCCATACTGACAGAAAAACACAGAATTGTTGACATTGTTGCAGATTTATTAAAAAAGAAAAACTGAAATATCACATGGTCCTAAGTATTCAGACCCTTTGCTGTGACACTCATATATTTAACTCAGGTGCTTTCCATTTCTTCTGATCATCCTTGAGATGGTTCTACACCTTCATTTGAGTCCAGCTGTGTTTGATTATACTGATTGGACTTGATTAGGAAAGCCACACACCTGTCTATATAAGACCTTCCAGATCACAATGCATGTCAGAGCAAATGAGAATCATGAGGTCAAAGGAACTGCCTGAAGAGCTAAGAGACAGAATTGTGGCAAGGCACAGATCTGGCCAAGGTTACAAAAAGATTTTTGCTGCACTTAAGGTTCCTAAGAGCACAGTGGCCTCCATAATCCTCAAATGGAAGACGTTTGGGACGACCAGAACCCTTCCTAGAGCTGGCCGTCCGGCCAAACTGAGCTATCGAGGGAGAAGAGCCTTGGTGAGAGAGGTAAAGAAGAACCCAAAGATCACTGTGGCTGAGCTCCAGAGATTCAGTCAGGAGATGGGAGAAAGTTGTAGAAAGTCAACCATCACTGCAGCCCTCCACCAGTCAGGGCTTTATGGCAGAGTGGCCCAATGGAAGCCTCTCCTCAGTGTAAGACACATGAAAGCCTGCATGGAGTTTGCTAAAAAACACCTGAAGGACTCCAAGATGGTGAGAAATAAGATTCTCTGGTCTGATGAGACCAAAATAGAACTTTTTGGCCTTAATTCTAAGCGGTATGTGTGGAGAAAACCAGGCACTGCTCATCACCTGTCCAATACAGTCCCAACAGTGAAGCATGGTGGTGGCAGCATCATGCTGTGGGGGTGTTTTTCAGCTGCAGGGACAGGACGACTGGTTGCAATCGAGGGAAAGATGAATGCGGCCAAGTACAGGGATATCCTGGACAAAAACCTTCTCCAGAGTGCTCTGGACCTCAGACTGGGCCGAAGGTTTACCTTCCAACAAGACAATAACCCTAAGCACACAGCTAAAATAACGAAGGAGTGGCTTCACAACAACTCCGTGACTGTTCTTGAATGACCCAGCCAGAGCCCTGACTTAAACCCAATTGAGCATCTCTGGAGAGACCTAAAAATGGCTGTCCACCAACGTTTACCATCCAACCTGACAGAACTGGAGAGGATCTGCAAGGAGGAATGGCAGAGGATCCCCAAATCCAGGTGTGAAAGACTTGTTGCATCTTTCCCAAAAAGACTCCTGGCTGTATTAGATCAAAAGGGGGCTTCTACTAAATACTGAGCAAAGGGTCTGAATACTTAGGACCATGTGATATTTCAGTTTTTCTTTTTTAATAAATCTGCAACAATGTCAACAATTCTGTGTTTTTCTGTCAGTATGGGGTGCTATGTGTACATTCATGAGGAAGAAGAATGAACCTAAATGATTTTAGCAAATGGCTGCAATATAACAAAGAGTGAAAAATTTAAGGGGGTCTGAATACTTTCTGTACCCACTGTATATGTGTATATATATATGTATATATATATATATGTATATATAATGTATATATATTTTTTAATTTGTAAATATGCTAGATGGTTATCTGCACTCTTGCACGACTGCTACATTTGCATTTCTGGTAGATGCTAAATGGCATTTCGTTGCTGTGTACCCGTACTATGCAATGACAATAAAGTTGTATCTATCTATCTATCTATCTATCTATCTATCTATCTATCTATCTATCTATCTATCTATCTATCTATCTATCTATCTATCTATCTATCTATCTATCTATCTATCTATCTATCTATCTATCTATCTATCTATCTATCTATCTATCTATCTATCTATCTATCTATCTATCTATCTATCTATCTATCTATCTATCTATCTATCTACATCCAAATCAGGTGAAGGGTGTAGGAATTACAACAGCTTGTATATGTGCCTCCCACTTTTTAAGGGACCAAAAGTAATGGGACAGATTAACAATCATAAATCAAACGTTCACTTTTTAATACTTGGTTGCAAATCCTTTGCAGTCAATTACAGCCTGAAGTCTGGAACGCATAGACATCACCAGACGCTGGGTTTCATCCCTGGTGATGCTCTGCCAGGCCTCTACTGCAACTGTCTTCAGTTCCTGCTTGTTCTTGGGGCATTTTCCCTTCAGTTTTGTCTTCAGCAAGTGAAATGCATGCTTAATCGGATTCAGGTCAGGTGATTGACTTGGCCATTGCATAACATTCCACTTCTTTCCCTTAAACTCTTTGGTTGCTTTCGCAGTATGCTTTGGGTCATTGTCCATCTGCACTATGAAGTGTCGCCCAATGAGTTCTGAAGCATTTGGCTGAATATGAGCAGATAATATTGCCTGAAACACTTCAGAATTCATCCTGCTGCTTTTGTCAGCAGTCACAGCATCAATAAATAGAAGAGAACCAGCTCCATTGGCAGCCATACATGCCCACGCCATGACACTACCACCACCATGCTTCACTGATGAGGTGGTATGCTTTGGATCATGAGCAGTTCCTTTCCTTCTCCATACTCTTCTTTTCCCATCACTCTGGTACAAGTTGATCTTGGTCTCATCTGTCCATAGGATGTTCCAGAACTGTGAAGGCTTTTTTAGATGTTGTTTGGCAAACTCTAATCTGGCCTTCCTGTTTTTGAGGCTCAGCAATGGTTTACATCTTGTGGTGAACCCTCTGTATTCACTCTGGTGAAGTCTTCTCTTGATTGTTGACTTTGACACACATACACCTACCTCCTGGAGAGTGTTCTTGATCTGGCCAACTGTTGTGAAGGGTGTTTTCTTCACCAGGGAAAGAATTCTTCGGTCATCCACCGCAGTTGTTTTCCGTGGTCTTCCGGGTCTTTTGGTGTCGCTGAGCTCACTAGCTCGGTGCGTTCTTTCTTTTTAAAGATGTTCCAAACAGTTGACTTGGCCACACCTAATGTTTTTGCTCTCTCTCTGATGGGTTTGTTTTGTTTTTTCAGCCTAATGATGGCTTGCTTCACTGATAATGACAGCTCTTTGGATCTCATATTGAGAGTTGACAGCAACAGATTCCAAATGCAAATAGCACACTTGAAATGAACTCTGGACCTTTTATCTGCTCCTTGTAAATGGGATAATGAGGAAATAACACACACCTAGCCATGGAACAGCTGAGCAGCCAATTGTCCCATTATTTTTGGTCCCTTTTTGGTCCCTTAAAAAGTGGGAGGCACATATACAAACTGTTGTAATTCCTACACCTTTCACCTGATTTTGATGTAAATACCCTCAAATTAAATCTGAAAGTCTGCAGTTAAAGCACATCTTGTTTGTTTCATTTCAAATCCACTGTGGTGGTGTATAGAGCCAAAAAGATTAGAATTGTGTCGATGTCCCAATATTTATGGATCTGACTGTATAAACAACCCTGCACACCTGTGTACTCACAGAGATTGCAGGCACCTGGTAAACTCCTGACACAGGATTGAAAATTCCAATCCAGAACTACAGAATCCAGAGAAAGTCATAAAATCAGATTTCTCCAAAAAAAAAAAAACAACTGTAGCGCATTTTGGCCACTAGATAGAGCTGATGATACAGGAGTTAATCTATTCATAAACATACAGTGAAATTTAGTTCAGCTTGCATGAATGTTTCTGAAATTCTGATATGTTTTATAAATGGACCTTTTTCTGTCCTAGGGACATTTGTGTCTTTTGTATCTGTCTGAACTTCAGCTTTAAGAGTCATTATGCTAAAAATATTTCATCGTGTAAATTGAAAACGGCTGTAGTATCTAAGAGTGTTTACAGCATAGGTTTCCATGTAATAAGAGTAAAGTAATTTCTAATTAAAAGCTTTAATAAACCCAAAAACCGAAAATTCTTAAATTGTAGGCTATCAATTATAAGATGTGGTGGATGAAATATTTTTCTCTTTTTAGCCTTTGTTTTCCTTACACCTGGTGATCCAGCCAGTAAGTCTGATATTTTTCAGATTCCTGTGCTGCCCAGCAAAAGTGGTAGTTAGAGGGTTGAGACAAACCATTTAAAATGTCCAGGGGTGCTTACAATGGTCAGCTTTTATTAAATTATATAAAACCTTTAAGGCTATAATCCCATGGTTTATGCAACAGGACATCAGAAATCCCTGACCTATCCTTTGTTAAACTGTTTTCATGGTTATGAGATCTCAAGAGTACGTTCTCTCAATGCCTTTCTTGTCATGTGGAGTTACCATCACTCTCTAAATGTTTCAATACCTTCCAATGTGTAACTCTCTCTTCACATTTTATTAAGCTGTGCATCCTCCTTTTGGAGAAACACTCTTCTTTACTTTTTATGCTTTGTAATGTACTCAATACTTTGTTTAAAAATCACAATACAAATTGATAGAAAGTAAAACCTTTATTACAAAAGAAAAAAAAAACAGTTGGTGTAACTGCTTAGAAATTGTTAGCTGCAGTGCAGCTATAATTTGTTAGTCCATCTAAATCCATCAAAATCTGCTAGTGGATTAAGGACTACCCTATCTCCAGATTGACAATGCTGCTGTCCAAGGGTTTCTCCGTTTCGCCTTCATCCAGAGTGGAGACACCATGAGAAAGGTAAAAATAACCTTAAAAACATATGCAGCATCACATCTAAGAGTTGGAAGCTGCAATATACTAAATTTTTGGTTTCATATGACTTATGACTTTAAAGTGTATGTAAACCCCAAAAGAAAAAAATGTAATATTTTGCAGCTTACCAATTCTTAGATGTGGTGGCTGCATTATTTTCCTTTGTTTAGTTTCTTTCCAGCCAATAACACACCTCCTGTCTAAAGGCCCGTACACACGTAGCGATTGTCGGCCGTAAATATTCGGCCACCGTCCGATCGGCCGATTGTCGGCTTGTTAGTATGATGCTTCCGACAACCGACTGCGACTTTTCGGCCGAACAGAATCTGGTGTGCATGCTTTAAAATTTTTGTTGGCCAACACCAGAACGGCCGTTTGTTCCTCAGTCAGTACAGAATTCGGCCGACAAACAGCAGATGAGCAAGACTGGGCATGCTCAGAGAAGAAAAAACACACGGAAAGTTAACCATCACATGACATCACTTCTGCAGTTGGCTGTTGTTGGCCGACAAAATTCGTGTGCAGTTTTTAGCACTTTTCAACCTACAGGACAGCACCGGACAAAAGACGGCCGATTGTTCGGCCGACAATCGGTACGTGTGTACGGGGCTTAAGGGCGGCTACTCTTATTCCTCCGCTGTGTCTTAATCTTAGGAGGAGCAAAGTATCAAACCTTGGACAGCAGCACTCTCAACCTGTAAAGAAGGTTGTGTTCAATGGACTAATTTAGATTGACTTTACATAAGTGAATAACAAATAAAAGCATGGCACTTACAGCATCAGTTTCTTTTACTAGGAAAAACAGCCTTAAAAAAGAAACTAATGTGGCCACTACATTTAAGGATTGGCAGGCTGTATAAAATGTTTGCTTTTGCAGCTTAAGTTCATTACATGAATTAACTACATACAGGAAAATACTTTTATGATAATGGGCCTTGAATATTACTCAAGTTATTGACCACTTACCGACAAAGACCCTTGCCCTTTTCCTGTTGCAGTGACTACAAAGTCTCCACCCATCTGAGTCTGTAACAAAATAAATTTCCGTCAATTAGAAGAATTCAGAGAAATGTGTCTACAAAGCTTGGTATTTTTAGCCAAAAGTTGTTATATTTGTGCATTCACATTTGTGCATTGCAATAATGGTACATAGAGTCAATATTTTTAGCAGAGACCCTAGAGAAAAAAATGACGGTCACTGCAATTTTTTATGTCACATGGTATTTGAATGGTGGTTTAAACGCTGTTGTGGACACAACCTACGTATCAGTTCGCTTCTGCATGCCGAGACGGGGGCACTTTTTTTTATTTATTTATTTATTTATTTATTTTTTTACACTTTCCCTTAAAAAAAAAAAAAACATTTGATCACTTTTATTCCTATAACAAGGATTGTACACATCCCTTGTGTAGCACCCTCCTAGGTAGGTGCTAGGAAAAGCATATATGTGGCCCTGTCTGCTTATCAGGGGAGCTGGATTCAGTTAGTGAGGCTGTCATGTGTTTCCAGGTGTGGTCTGTTGAGTCTGGGGAGTCTCCCCACTGTGTCCAATGAGGGCTCTTGTTAGACAGTGGAGGAAACCTGGCAAATAGCGCACCAGGGCTTATAGCTGTCTCAGTGGGAAGAGTTTGCCACAATGCACCCTAGGATTAGATATAAGCCTGAGGGGAGCATGTGACAGGGCATCTTTGGCGGGAAGCAGAGTCCCAGGAGGAGGCAATCTGAGTGTTGCTGACCGAATGTTGCTGACCGAGTGGAGCTGCTGGGCAGAAGTTTCCAGGAAAAACAGTGTAGTGAGTACTCAAAACTGCCCAGGGGTCTGCTTAGGAGAGGGGGCCACTCCAGAAGGTCAAAGGGATCCAGGAGCCAGCTAGCCAGTAGAGGCTTAGGAAAAGGGGTGCCAGTGTCTAAGCCCTGAAGATAATTTAGAGAAAAGGGGGCACCGGTGTGGGCCCTGAAGTGTTTAGCAGTGCAGCAGAGTATACATGTAGCTACCTCAGCAAGGAGTGCTTAAGGGAGCTCAAAGAGGACTTCTTTAGTCAGAAAGTAGTCACAACTCAGTTCAGCATTAACAGGAATCCGGCCAGCATTAACCAGCGTCAAGCCAGCGTTGATAGGCATTCAGCCATCGTCAAAAAAAAAAATAGTGTTTTTCATGTGTCCCCACCAAATTTTGCATAGTTCAGTTCAAGGAGTATTCCACTCATCCCTTCTCCTATCCAAGTTACAAAATAAATACATAAACCCAAAGATACTGTACTGGTCATTGCCTCAGTGCTCACACTTGGAGAAACATGCTTAAATGTGCTGTTGTTGCTAGCGGTAACCCAGGGGGACCCAAATCCAGCAAAATGGCTGGGAATTGTGCTACACTTGTAATAGAAATAGGGCATGACAGGTCCTCTTTACAGCAAGTTATAGACTTCAGGACTCTCCTCTAGGCTGACATGTGCAGATCAGAAAAAAAAAAAGATCTTGGCTTCCCAGCCAAAAAAATGGCAGTGTTTACATCTGCCGGGCTGGAAGTGATGTCATTACATCGCACCCAGCCTCTGAAGGTCATAGAGCTGACTGGGGACCATCAGGTCCTTGGTCAGCTCTATGGTAAATTGCTGATTCATTCTACGACACACCAATCACATGGGCAATCCAGTAGAAGCAATGGAGGGCGGCGGGAGGAGGGGGGGGGGGAGTCCCCTCCCGCCATCTATAAAACAATCAAGTGGCTGAACAGCGGCTATGATTGTTTTTACTGTGCAGGAAATCACCAGCAGAAAAAAAAGATATCTGAATGATACCTGCAGCTGCACCCATCATTCAGATAACTCCACTGAAAGCCCAGGACGTCATATGACGGCGTGTGGTATGGAAGTGGTTAATAATAACAAACCAGTACAAATTACATTACAACATACTGTATAATATAAAAATAATTAACAGGGAAGGAGGTCTTTGGCACAAAATCAGTCCTACAATATGCAACAGCTCAAGGACCTCTTACTGAAAATCTCATCAGTCCCATAGCAATATAACCCCAAAGGGACCATGACGACTGCCAACAGTCGACTGCACCTAAGACCTTTTACGGCCCAACTCCCTGGATGACTGGTGTTCTCTGGATCACAAACTAGCTCCAGCTTCAGTATGAATCCCACTTATGTAGAATAAAACAGGCAGTGTTTGCAAAAGCTTTATTGTACTGAACGAAAAGGAATGAATAAGCACACCTGTTAGTGTGTGAAACATGTCTACCTGTACACTGTTGTAACACTTAGGATGTTCGGCTAATAAACCAAATCTGGATGCAGCTTGGAGTGTGGCCAATTCTTTCTTATTATTGTATGCGGAGGCGAGCCGAGAAGGGCACCTGTTAGCATCATTAGGCTTCCTTTTTCTCACCTGGAGCAGCAAGTCTTTCTTTTCTTGGATACTGAACGAAAACAGAAGAAGCCCTTCCTGGGACCCCTTGCTTTGGAGCACTTCACCCAGAACTGGGCATAATCATAGTGCACCCAGAACTGGGCATAATCATAGTGTCTCCATGCCATGAGAAGTGCCCCGTTTTTTAAAATCAACCTGCTGATTTTATGATTGCCAAAGACTCCATACCCATCAGTGAGCCAGACTCCAACCTTGAGTGAGCACTGCCTCATGTTATATGTTACACCCAAAATATGGTAAATAAGGTGGAGTTAGCCTATAGCTACCTCAGGGGCTAGTTTAGTTTTTTAAAGCTCAACTGAACTTTCAGTTTAAATCAGCAAAGCACATTTCGAGTTTATCAAATGTCTTGTGTGGAGGCTCTCTGTGTGTAGGCAGTGTTCTCTCTGCAGAGGTCACACATGTCCCCTGCTACGTCAAAGCTAGAGTCTTTCAACCTGCAGGGAGCACAAGCTTTGCTGATTAAAGAACTAAGGTCCAACTTCTTATCCTACAGCTCAGGTCCTCCTCAATGAACTCCCATGAAGTGATGTCTTATTTTACAAATGTTGGAGCCAGACAAAGACCTTTGTTCCCTGTGTGGGGGCAGTGGTGTCTCTGTGGAGCTCAGACACGCCTCCAATCAACTAGGAGGTCAGACACACCCCCTGCCAATCACCAGGGAGCACAAGCTTTGCTGATTGCAGAGCTACAGGTTTAACTTCCTATCCTACAGATCAGGCTCTCTTTAAAAAAACGTATAAAGTGTTATGTTACAAATGTTGGAGCCAGAGAAAGACCCTTGCTCTCTGTGTGGGTGCAGTGGTCTCTCTGCAGAGCTCAGACACGCCCCCTGCTAAGACTTCTCCAATAAACAGGGAGCACAAGTTTAGTAATTGTAGAATTACAGGTCCAACTTCCTATCCTACAGTTTAGGTCTTCTTGATGAATTCTCTTAAAGTATTAAATCACAAAATGTTGGAGCCAGAGTAAGACCCTTGATCTCAGTGTGAAGGCCGTAGTCTCTATAAGGAGGTCAGACACACCACCTGCTTGACTTAGAACCAGAGCTCACCAATCAGCATGGATCCTACAGTTCAAATCCTCTTCAATGAACTCTTGTAAAGTGATATCTTACATCAAAGATATTGAAACCAGAAAAAGACCCTTACTCTCTGTGTGGAGGCAGTCTCTCTGCAGAGGTTGGACTCACCCCCAACTTAGTCATAGCCAGACATCTTCAATCAGCAGGGAGCACCAGCTTTGCTAATTGCAGAGCTACAGGTCAAACTTGCAATACTATAGTTTAGGTGCTATTTATTGGACTCTCATAAAGTGTTATCTTTTATCACCTACCAATGTAGAAGCCCTTATAATTGTTTTCTTATTACTATATAACTATAGTATTCAGTATATAGTAATTACTATATAACACCATTCCATTGCTGCTCAGCAATCTTAACTTTCAATCTCTTCTATGAATATGAATATTGTCAATATGTAATTCTTAATACCTGCTTGGGCCAGCACTACCATGTATTCAGCCCTCACCTGATCTGAGCGGGCATTCAAAGCATTCAGGTTGTTCAGACGAATTTTTGTGCCTGCTGATCTACCAGGGAGTTTAAAGGAGACATCCATTTCCAGTTGTTTGCGTGTTGGTGCTGGAGCGTCCTGGTAGTGTTGAGCGATGGCCTGGAAAATCATGATTGTACTCTACAATGGAAACATAAAAAGTCATTGCAAAAGCAAATAGCAATTCATGGGTCAATGGGCTGGTGGTATCGGTATATTGTGTTGCCTAAAGTTTTCAAGTTTTCCAGTTTTTCATTAAACAGCAAAAAAAACTCCCCAACAGCCCAATGTTCCTCAAAAGCCTATAATATCTAAGTGTATGTAAACCCTAACAATGAACCTCTCTTATTTGCTCCCTTTTGATCTGTTTGATAAATGAAGAAAACACCTGCTGATCCTGCCAGTAACCCAGTGAGCTGCTAATTTCCTATGCTCTTTACAGTATTACCTCAAACTGTGTCATCAGCCCTGCGCAGTTCATCTCTGTACACTATAGAACACTAACCCCTTGTATTATGAGGATGAGGGAAGGAGGAGATGTTCTGCCATCCTAACACACTTTCTGTCCTAAATTCAGAATTCTGCTCCCTCGTAGATACAGTACAGTGAGCGTTGTCACCCTACAACAGAAGTGTGCTACTGGCAGGATCACTGGGTGAAATGAAGATAAAAAAAAGACAGAAAACGGAAGCTAATGTAGCCATCACATATTATACCTGCAGGTAATTACATTGTTTTGTTCTTGGGATTAGATTCACTTTAAACGTTTGAGACAGCTATTGGTAAAGACCTAAAAAATGGAGTGAAATGGATACCAGAGGTCATGTAAGCCTAGATGCCCTGACACAATTTTGTATTGTCAGCATGCATCAGGCAATCTGACAATGACTCTGTGACCACCAATTAGCCTACTGAACCCATTGTACGTTATTTTTAAAGGAGAAGTTTGGAGTATTTAAAACCACTTGCAGACCTCCGCACGACTATTTACTGCGGCAGTCAGCCCCTTACAGGCAAAGCGACGTAGGACTACGTCGCTAGCCTGTGAGGCTCCAGGGAGCAGGCGCGCGCACGGCCGGAGGCACACTCCCGCTCGGTCACGGACCCCCCCGCGCGTGTGTCCGCCGGGCACTCGCGATCGTCCGTTACAGCGGGAGAAAGGCAGGTGGCTAATGTAAACAAAGCCGCCTGTCATTCTCCCCTGTGTAAGAATGGAGATCATACGGTTCTGCTATGTAGGACCGTTGATCTCTGTTCTTAAACCTCAAGCCACATCCAATCACAGTTAGAAGCACGCCCCTAGGGACACACTTAACCCCTTCCTCTCAAAAAAAAAGTTAACCCCTTCACTGCCAGTGTCATTTTTACAGTAACAGTGCATATGTATAGCACTGATTACTGTAGTAATGTTACTGGTAACCCCAAAAGTGTAAAAATGTCAGTCAAGGGTCCGATCTGTCCGCTGCAATGTCGCAGTCCCGCAAAAAAAAAAAACGCAGATCGCAGCCATTACTCGTTAAAAAAAAAAACAACAAAAATGACAAAAATCTTGATTTGATTGATTTGATTTTTACATTTTTTTTTGGCAATTTCATATAAAAAAATGTGAAAAAATATTGTTATTTTTGCAAAATTGACGCTGTTTTTTTGTTTATAGTGCATGATCAAAAAATCACACAGGTGATCAAATACCACCAAAAGAAAGCTCTGTTTGTGGGAAAAAAATGACGTCAAATTAGTTTAGGTACAGCGTCGCACGACCGTGCAATTGTCTGTTAAAGCCACACAGTGCCGAATCGAAAAATAGGCCCTGGTCAGGAAGGGGGTAAAATCTTCTGGGGCTTAAGTGGTTAAAAAAAATAAAAAAAAATAAAAAAAAAAAAAATATATATATATATATATATATATATATATATATATATATATATATATATAATATACAATATATATACAGTATACACATATGTATCTATACTCATCTCTTTGCTGCAGCACTGGTGTCATGCTGCAGCTGTTCCCATTGGTTCTAAGCCTGAGAACTGAGCACACACATGACCACTCAGTTCTTGGTCTTTTGTCTTGGTGTGGAAAGTTGTGAATGTCAGTCACCTCTTTCCACTCTGCCCCTCCAGCTCACTGGAGCACCGGGCTGGAGAGAGGTCAGGTACACCTGTCTTTGGCTCTCAGCCACGTGCTGCAAGCTGGAGCTAGCTGTCAATCAGGCAGCTGGATGGATCCTGACAATACGATAAAGATTATTCCAGAGCCTGGAACTACTGTGTTATCAGCTGGCAGTGGATTTTAGCCTGCTATAAGCTGACTTATAAGCAAAGGTAAGTGCACTCCTGTGACACAAAAGAGAAGTATGACCAAAAAAACGTTGGCCATACTTCTCTTTAAGGAGAAATAAGGCTTTTTAGGGTACACTATTCTATTAAATACCCTCAGATTTTTCAAAAACGTATATGGCAATAAATGGACAAATATGTGAATAAAAACCATCTTATTGAAACTTTGAGCTTTTTTTTTTTTTAACACTGCACTTGTTTTTGTTAAAAATTGTATTGATTTCTGTTCACATGGCGGGTGCACACATAGGGCTGTCTATTCGCACGGGCACCCCTGGGCAGTGCCCAAGGGCCCCAGGTGCATAGGGGGCCCCTGCAGTTCCCTTCCCCCAGCAGTGGGAATCGCATGTGGATAGAGCAGGTGATCAGTGAAGCAGGTGGTGGAAAAAACTGAAATCAATCTTTTGTGGCTCCCCCTGCATTGACTGTGTTGATGGGGAAATCAAGTGATGCAAAGAAAATTGCATCATCTTAGGCTATATGGGATTACCATTAGCGGCCCATACCTGTGTTGATCCATAAACTTCACCATGGAATCTCTGCTCTATGAGCCATCTCAGTACTGGTGCAGCTTTGTCAAACTCTTTCATACTGACAAGAGCGAGGAGTGCATAGGATGTATCCTCCAGTGATAGGTGGTGGGAGCCAGGTTCCTCCCAGTGATCATTATCTAGAAGAGAGATTTTGTGATAATTAGGCATGAGCAAGAATAAGTTAAAGTGCATCTCCAGAAATAGTGGATTCCTCTTACCTTGACCTCCTGGGCTGTTTTCTGCTCATGGGCTTTCCATTGATTTTTTGGGATTATACATAAGATTCAGTGCTTATTAGCATCTTTTTTGCTTCTTAGGAAGCATTTTTTATAGGATTTGGAAGGCAGTGTTTAAGCTGTGAATTGGATTCTATGCAGTGACATACTATTTGCAAGCTACACATTTTCAAACAGTGGCTGTTATTTAATGGGGCTGCAAATGTGGCTTCTCACCAAAGGAACACTCATAATTTTCATAATATGTAATGTCACTGTCTGCAGAGATACTGTACAGTACTACAGAAGTTGATCAGATATTCTAGAATTGCAACTAGGTGTGGTTGGAGAAAGAAGACATACAGCAGAACAGTTGGGGCCCGGGGACATGTTTCATGAGGCTGTTAGAGATCACCGTCATTACAGCCCATTTAGGAATCAGCCCTTTAAGAATCAATGCTGTTGCACTTTACCTACTCCTACTGCTGACTGCTGGTATGTACAAAGTGCAGCACATGTGGCCCTGAAGTCACAGACTGGGCATCAAGATCTTGAAGAAAATCTTCAGGGCTCATTAATACATGTGGATATCAATGCCGCCTCTCTGAAACCCCACTCAACCACCTGCTTTGACCTCCCGGTCACCCATTTGAATGAGCTCTTATTGAGAGGTTTATGAAGGCTGCCATTGCTGACCACCTTCTGAAAAAAAAAAAAAAAACCTAAAGACTTGAAAAGCTGAAACTGACTCACTATATGCATCAATGTATATCAACGTATATCATCAAAGTGCATCGTATCAATGTATATTATCAAAGTACATCGTATCAATGTATATCATCAAAGTGCATCATTTTTATAAACATTTTAATGAGACCTAATGCAGCCTTTCATTTCATTATAATCCATCACTAATCTCACCAAAAAACTTTTTTTTTTATAGAGCGGAATGTATACTTATTTCCTGATAGTGTCATCAGGACAGGAAGTTAGAGAAAAACTCCAAAAAGGACACAGGGAGTAAATAAAAACCCCTTTTTAGGGGGGAAAGGATCCAACAGCTTAATATTACAGTCCTTGTCTCCTATATTTCCTTCCTTGGAAATGAGAAGAAATCTAACCAATGAGGCCTCAGACAGCAATACAAAACTGACAAGAAGATACTGAAAAGTTTCTACTAGATCTTGAATACTGTACCACTTATCAATATAGGTATTTATTAGTGCCTAGCCTAATCTGTGATCTTATCTTATAATCATGAATACTTTACTTGTAGATGCAGACATGAGTCTATTGATGTTCACCAGCTTTCCAGCTCTGGCCAGGGCATAAGAAGTGATGGCGATCGAATATGGTTTTCTGATATTTGGATACTGTTGCACAATGTAGCTTATAGCTTTGTTGATGCTGTATCATAGGTTCTGCAGAACAAAATAATACAGCATAGATTGATATCAGGCTTATTAGCAAAGTAGTGATTGCCTTTGAAAGTAATAAAGTACTTTCAAAGTACAAATGTTATTATAAGATAGACAGTATGATGATGGGATATATGTAGCACCACCCCCGCAGGAGCTGCTGATTAGATTATTGGGTCTACGTCCTGCCTACCAACCCCTGGAATTGGCTCGAACCCTCCCTAGGCACAACTGACACAAAATGGGACTATAATACCAAATGGCTACAGGAGAACACAATTCAGGATATATCACCCCAATAAGTAATAATAACTTGTTACCTTTCTCCAGCCGCAGTCCCACTGGGTGACACAAAGTGCAACACACAGACTTTTGCTTAACCAAAGTAGCTTTACTGAGAATTAAAGTACAAGTTGACTCCAAAAGACATCACAAGAGTCAACTAAGAAAGATAAAGTTAGTGTCACAATAATAAACAATATGATTAAGATAGCTATATTTGTATACTTATGCAACTAAAAAATAACTCATAAGCTTTCTTTTACCCAATTCAGACTACACTTTACAAGCGTCTAGTCTCTTGTATCAGGTAGGCAAAACCTATTGGAATCCCACACACAGTTCCTTCCTTTTGGTTTGGAATCTTCGCTAGCAATCGTTGGTGCACAAGCTATTTGTAATCCAAAAGTAAGGATAAATAGTCAAAAAGGGTGAGAAAAAAAAGGTTACAATCACCCGCAATGTTACTGCATAATTGGGTATATGAATCTTCTTAGTGGTGCATTTATAGGCCCCTGACACCTTATGTACTTGGGTTTAAATGCTTAGTCTCCTGGAAGGTGCACTAGGCCGCTGAGTGTACTGTGTACTATCTGATGTATAGTTAGCACCGGCTAAAGTTACTTTCTTCCAAGCGAGAATCAGATTTTGGGCATGTGCCCTGCTCACCAAACAGCCTCTTTCTTCAGGAGCACTCCGCCTCCGATTTCTGTCACCAGCCGCGCTCGTGGTTAGATGTGGGCGACACCAGTCTCTGCAGAGCATCGATGGGTTCTCTGGGAAGGCTCCTTTACTGAAGATGAAACGCTTCCACTCAGTCACTTCAGGCCCAGGCTTCAGGCCTAGTCCACAGCATCAGCCCACAGCACTTGCTTCCTTCTAGGTGTTTTGTGAGGAGACAAGAGAGAGAGCCTGGCTCCTCCCTTCCTTTATAAAGCCTCCCCCAGAAGGCTGCACAGTGAGGCAGTGCACTCTGGTATCACAACTGCAGCGTGGATAATGTAGTCTTTAGTCTCCCAGAGATTGCAGAGCCTGCAGTATAACCTCAGCACCACTAGAGGGGGCCGAGTTCCTGAAAATATCCAGCAGCAGTCTTTTACAACTTGTATAAGGGGAAACCTCGCTACACAGAAGTTTTATCCAGAGAGCTGTAATGAAAGTAACCATTTGAAAGAGAAATGTAAATGATTAATGCAATAATTAGGAAGTTTTGAACAAGGAAAAATGTTTTCTAGCAAAAGTTGCCGAGTAACCATCAGTGGAAAATTAAAAAAAAAAAATAAATAAAAGTGTAACAGTTCATGTCATGACAGGAACACATCAGTAAATAAACAGGAGAGTTCCAAAAGGTCATGGTGTCCATGCAAAAGGGCAATGCTTTTTAGTCCTGCATTAAACATGATGTAATTATTCATAGACCCAGATATGACTCCCAGTCTGATGGTTATGACCCAGACAGGGGGGGGGGGAGTCAGGCAGAGAGTCCATATCCTACCCCAGCCATCTTCTAAATATAGGAGGGCAGAAATTGGGCAGCCATGCATAAATAGGTATGAGTCATATCAGGTCACTGCAAAAAGACTAGCACCCCTAAAAAGACACCATACACAGAATATTAAAAGTTTTTAAAAAGAGTACTGTCCAATTTTTGTTAATAAAGGGTCCATAAACATTATTGATCATCTTGAGGCCTATAAAAACAGCCTTCCTGTGTTGTGCCTCAAGGATGTCATTTATAATCCAGCCCATACAAAAAGGTTACCGCTGCTAGAGCTGTTATCTACAATTTAAAATGTACACAGCACCAAAGCCCCATTGAATTTTTGCTGTACTCAAAAGTGCCTAACACCCTTCAATGAAGGAGCCTGAGTACAACCACCTGGAATTTAAATCTCTGTTCTTTGATGCATTGCCCCTGCACATAAGTTTGGCAAAGAAGCAAGATATGCCACCTAGGTCCCAAGGGGAACACCAGATACCTTAAGGAGGACACCGGACATCCCATCATCAAGGGGGGGGCACCCACAAATAAATAGGGATTTGCCCCATCTTAGGGCTCCCCAAAATCCTTGGGAAGTTCGAGTGACATTAAGGCCCAGACCTCACGCCAGAACAGAGTAACTGGTTCTGATAGGGATCTGTCTCATCTGTCTGATCCCGAGAGATATAGGCACCGCAGGAGGCGGAGCCAAAAATCCAATTCTGTAAAGGTTTTCAGCTGAGTAGAAGCCAAATTGATCAGCTGATCACTTGGTTCACTCGGGGCACTGCAGCCCAGAATTAAAACAAGCCCTCTTTAGGAACAAATCCTGTGGCCAGCCAAAGGCCACAAAATCCTTAAATGCCCAAGTGGCAGGAATCAGAGGCATACACTAAATGGAGTCATAGGAAACAAAGGTTCTAACACCATTTTATTCCCAGGTCACAGCATTGAGGATCCTGAAATCCCTGTCAGGGGATCTTGGTTGTTAGATACTAACTACCCTCCTATTTTTCAGTGGTCACTTCATCCCTCTGACTCAAACAGGTCGCTTAAAGCGGACACATTTTGAAAAATTACCAATGACGGTAATAACAAGGAGGATCAAACCCTAATGACGTAATGAAGTCAAGAGGTTAAAGGTTGTATACGGTAACCAAGAAGGAATCCTCAATGTCAGGTAGTTTGTTGCCTGCAATAAATTGCATTGATGCCCCAAAGGGGGAGATATTATATTTTTCCTCCAAAGTAGTAGGTAAATTATAACAAAATATTAGATCATTGTATAATTGTTCAATGCTGGCATCCATGGCGATAAATACATCACCATGTTAATAAGCCCCAGAAGTCAGTCGCCCCTAGGAAAGGTCGCATATATAGTTTCACCTTCCGTGGAGGTCAGATAAATTGACTGATCACACAGTGGATTAAAGGAGAACTCTGAGAAAGCTTAGGGTACTGCGCATTGAAATGTCAATTGATAAGAATGTATATTCATACTGTATGTTTCATCCAATAGGAAGAGATTAACTTTCCATGCCAGGTCGTTGATTGGTACAGACGATGATGTTTGCCAAAAACACAGCGATCGGATGGGTCATCTCTCCTTAAAGCCCAGCTCAGGACGGAACCCCTCATTGAATCTGGTCCTTCTTCAGGAATCAAGCTGCGAGACGCCCCAGATTCTTGTTGATGGAGAGGAAGATTTGTTTCTACAGATCTTTGTGCATTTGATCCGAGGAAATCCATTGAGAGGAATCGCCCTACCTCCTGTTTTCAATTGAAGGAGATGTGAGAATGGTGCATTGCATATGTGAGCAAAACTCAGTCTAGGTGTATGACACTCTAGACCATGCTGAAACCATTCATTATCCAACCAACATCCAAGGTTGAACGTCCAAACAGATTTCTCGGATTCCTGATTGCCAACATTGTTTTAATGCGCTTTGAATGGTAGTTGCCAATGCCATTGCAGCAGTTAATTTCTGTCTCCATCAAGACTTTGCAAACTGGGGATGTAGATTTCAAGGAACATTTGAGTTTCTTTACCAGGAGATCGAGATTCAAAAAGACTAACAAGGAACAGTTTGTGACATAGCTAACACTAGCAAAGTCACTATGAACTGACATTTTGAACTGATGATTTTTTTTCTTTTCTCATTTTTACCGCCTTACTTAAAAGTTATGAACAATTCCCAATATGAACTATTCTTTTATAAAAAAAGAGGACAAGACATTTTATTTTCTTTTGCTACTCCTTCTAAAAGCTTTCTTTCCAGATATGGCTAGGTTGCTCACTTGCCTACTGGGAAGAAAGGGGGGGGGGATATGTCGGGATTATTGGGGGTGATTAATATATTAATAGGAAAAAAATGGATTTAAAAAGCCATGTATATTCCATATTATGCATATAAGATTCTGAATGGTGCAGCGTCCATTTTGTTCCAGGTGAATGAAAGCTCATATATGTTCATTTTCAAAATGTCTCTTACAAGCTTACAAGAGAGAGTAAAATTTCAACAGAGGTCTTTGTATTCCTTTTATCATAAATAAGGTAATACATTGACATCTCATCAGATAAGGGACAATTAGCGAGACGCCATACTAGTCACTGATTTTAGCCAGGCGTTAGTCTGTCTGTATTTAACAATAGTGTATTCATTAAGTTCATTTGAAATATAAATGTTAAAGATACATTCTTATGTGTGAGAAGATATTAGCAATAATTATGTCATTATATTATGTAAGGCATATACATATATATTTAGAAATTGTTTGTCTACCATATGTTGGGTTTATATTTTTGCTAAATAACAAATCTTACTTAGGTAAAAGTAATTCCACTTAAATTACTTCATTTTAAAGCATGTGGTAGGAGTGTTTATATAAGAATTGCTTTGGACTAGGCTAAGTGTTCAAGGTATTGTAAATATTACAGGCCAGACAAAATGTCTGACAACATGTGGCATGGTCAAATAATTAATGGATCTTCACTAGCCAAGAGGTCAAAGATCATCAGATAAGAATATATTCTAATTACTTTAAACACTGAATTTAATAAACGGTACCATACTGCCCCCTTTTCGAGATGCTAATAAATGCAGTCTTGGGCTAATTCAGATATTTCCCATATAGAAATATTATATTGTATTAAAAATAATTATTATTGAAATGGTTTACCAGATCCAATAATTGCCAGAGAATGATGGAGAATAGATGGACATTTATGTATGTACTGGGAGTATGGACAAAGTTTTATGTTGTGCTTTTATAGTTACTCTTAAATATAGAGAAATTATCCTTTAATTTTATTATACAAAGTATTGAATTATCAGGAGAGGTGTGTCTATGACCTCACTAGTTAAGGTATAGAATATCCCAACCAATGGGGATAATGTTTCATCCCTCTGGGTTTAACTTATGGTAATTTTTATAGCCCTTTGCTCATACCATATAAAAAAAGAACCCAAATATGAGATAGGACACATCATCACTACTGACAACACACCTTACACTTACATCACACACACACTACTACATCCATCTATATACTCACCCAGACATACTCCATCTTGCTCCATCATTCATCTGAAACTTGGAGGGAAGCCACCATCTTAAGAAAGGCATCTATCTTAGGACTCTGGTAACGACTATTTGAAGCTAGCAGCCATCTTAAGTGTGGTAAATATAATCTTGCTATGTTATTTGATTTTATTCAATATTGTTTATTTCCTTCCTTATATGATTTATATTGCATATTTAAGGGTAATAAGATTACAATCCCAGCCGTATAAAGCATGGTAGATTTTTCTATAAAAAGCGGATTTTTGTTTTTATACATTTTTATTAATATCAGATTTAGTGCATTATTTGCACTTTTAAGTCTTCCGTTATGCATGGCTTATTCTCGCTCCACCTGCAGTGGAACAACTTTCGGAAATTGTGGTCTGTTTATATAGAAAACTTACTTATGGTTTATGCTATACCTGGAGAAATGGTAATCTTGCTTTCATTTTGCTTTCACTTTGTTTCAGTGTTTCAGTTTCACTTTCATTATTGAGCTAAACATCACATTGCATTGAAGTTAGTATTTTCTGTAGAAGTTATCTTTTTGTGTCATTTCTTGTTTGATCATATATTGTGATTACATGTCTTGTGAAAAAATATTTTATACTAGACATTAAGCCCGTTAAATTAACGGGCGCTAGAACATATGTGGTCAAACATTTGTAAAAACAGAGTTGTTCCAGTTAAGCGAGAGCCTCTGTCAGCTCTGCGTCCCTGTTGCCCTAGCAACGTCGGGGACATGCGCAGAGCTGACTGAGCGGCTCTCGCTTATCTCGTTCTTTTTTTCTAACGCGAGAGCCGCATGACGTAGTCAGCTCTGTGCATAGCGTCCCTGTTGCCCTAGCAACATCGGGGACACGTGCAAAGCTGACCGAGCGGCTCTCGCGTGACATCGCTCGCCCGCCGCCACTTGTAACGGCCGCTGCCGCTTAGCAGTAAGTCCACGCGAGCGCGCACCCGCCGCATGCCCGCGCACACCCGCCGCTTCATCAGTTTCGCCCGGTGTCGTGTCGGATAATGCCTCCCGTCGAAGAATACATCCGATGGACTGACGTCACTCCAGCTGACTGCTCGGTTCAGCTGTGCTGGCAGTGATGACACTGTCATGCACAGTTTGTCAGATGCACTATCCGACGGTAGATAGAGAGCGGAGGGGAGAGAATCTATTGTCAGATTCTGCCTCGCTCTCTGTTCTATCTATGGGGATGGATTGGATTACAGAGTATTCATTCTTATATGAGAAATGGCGGAATATTGTCTGATTAGACAACACAAACACAGCTCTTATCAGGGCACATTAAAGGGGAGGTAGAGGTAGGTGGCAGAGGTAGGTGATGGTAGAGGTAGGTAATGGTAGAGGTAGGTGATAGAGGTAGGTGGCAGAGGTAGGTGATGGTAGAGGTAGGTGGTAGAGGTAGGTGGCAGAGGGAGGTAGGTGATGGTAGAGGTAGGTGGCCTAGATAGGTGATGGTAGATGTAGGTGGCAGAGGGAGGTAGGTGATGGTAGAGGTAGGTGGCCGAGGTAGGTGATTGTAGAGGTAGGTGGCAGAGGGAGGTAGGTGATGGTAGAGGTAGGTGGCCGAGGTAGGTGATGGTAGAGGTAGGTGGCAGAGGTAGGTGATGGTAGAGGCAGGTAGGTGTCAGTGGGGTACGGTGTCCTGAGTAATGATCGCTATGCCGGTGTCCTGTCGGATAATGCCTCCCTGCCTCTTCTCAGTCAGCTGTTCTTCCTGCCGAAAAATGCATCTGACGGACTGCGCACGCGCAATAATGACGTCAACCCCAGCTGAGCGGAGCAGTCAGCTGGAGGTGCGTCATTTACCGCGCATGCGCAGTCCGTCAGATGCATTTTTCCACGGTAGGGGTTATCCCACAGGCCTCTTCCTTCTATACCTTCTTCTCCGCCACTGAGGTGGAGTACTTCTCCTTCCCCAGCTGGATGATAGAGTAGGCGTCAGCCAATCCTGAGGAGGATGCTGAAAGGTGGGCGGGGACCGCTCCTGTACACGCCCACCCAGCGCCGGCCACCCGCCGAAGTCTCTGCATCCCAACGGCTGTCCGTGGGGCACATGCGCAGTAGCGCAATCCCATGGACACAGGGACTGGAGTGGACGCAGAAAAACTTGTATTTTATTAATATAGATTCAGATTGTTCTATGTGTTTGAGCCTCCCATGCAGCTTTCCATACACATATGCTTAGGCTGGTTTCACACTGCTAGGAGTACAGGGGATGGGGATGACATCAGAGGAGGTGGGGGGATACGGATGACATCAGTGGAGGTGGGGGGATAGTGAGGACATCAATGGAGGTGGTGATGGAGGGATAGGGATTACATCAGTGGCAGTGGTGATGGAGGGATAGGGATGAAATCAGAGGAGGTGGGGGGATAGGGATGACATCAGTGGAGGTGGGGGGATAGTGAGGACATCAATGGAGGTAGTGATGGAGGGATAGGAATGACATCAGTGGCAGTAGTGATGGAGGGATAGGAATGACATCAGTGGCAGTGGTGATGGAGGGATAGGGATGACATCAGTGGCAGTGGTGATGGAGGGATAGGGATGACATCAGTGGCAGTGGTGATGAAGGGATAGGGATGACATGAGTGACAGTGGTGATGGTGGCATAGGGATGACATCAGTGGCAGTGGTGATGGTGGCATAGGGATGACATCAGTGGCAGTGGTGATGGTGGCATAGGGATGACATCAGTGGCAGTGGTGATGGAGGGATAGGGATGACATCAGTGGCAGTGGTGATGGTGGGATAGGGATGACATGAATGGCAGTGGTGATTGAGGGATAGGAATGACATCAGTGGCAGTGGTGATGAAGGGATAGGGATGACATCAGTGGCAGTGGTGATGAAGGGATAGGGATGACATCAGTGGCAGTGGTGATGAAGGCATAGGGATGACATCAGTGGCAGTGGTGATGAAGGCATAGGGATGACATCAGTGGCGGTGGTGATGAAGGGATAGGGATGACATGAGTGGCAGTGGTGATGGTGGCATAGGGATGACATGAGTGGCAGTGGTGATGGAGGGATAGGGATGACAATTAGTGGCAGTGGTGATGAAGGGATAGGGATGACATCAGTGGCAGTGGTGATGGAGGGATAGGGATGACATCAGTGGCAGTGGTGATGAAGGGATAGGAATGACATCAGTCCACTGCCACTAATGTAATCCCTATCCCTCCACCACCACCACTGATGATATCCCTATCCCCACCACTACTGTGCCTGATGGGGGGGGGGGGAATCAGTCAGAGGAAGATGTGGTTGGGGGGGTGAGATCAGTGACATAGGAATGGTGGTGGGATTAGTGACAGAGGGATAGTGGTGGGGGGATGGGATCAGTGACATAGGGATGATTTTTATGTACAATTTAGGAGACTCTGGGGAAATATCTGAGGTCACTTTAGATCACAGGGAGTTACCAGTCTCCCTCTCTTCTGCAGAGTGGCTATGTACTGAACACAGATATGCTCCCTACACATAGCACTATGTCCATTTTAGGGAACAGACACAGGAAACAGGTTACTATGCCCTTTACCATGTCTCCTCTCCTGAAATAACACAGTGGCATGTGTGAAGTCTATAGCTGTGTTCGTGCAGGGATAGCTGGACATGAGAAGTTTTCACTACACTCCTCTCTTTCCTGTCAACCAGTTCACTCCTCACTCCTCGCATCAGCTGGAGGAGAAGCTGACAGCCCCCCAAGTGAGGAGAAGGGGGGGGGGGATTTGGAGGACACAGGAACATCATACCCACTGGAGGAGGTGTTAGAATCTTGCACATAACAGCCAGGGAAACATCGTCCAGCTGCTGGGAGGTGAGGATACTTCACTGCTTGTGTCATGCGGTCTCTGCTTCCGGATTTTAGCTGGGGAGTGGGGACATGCTGCCATGGAAAAAGAAGCAGGTGAAGAGCAGCTCGCTAGATAGCAGCTTGGGTGCGCCCCTCTTCACTAAGAAGGGTCACATGTCCAAGAGAGGGAGGGACAGAAAGAGGGGCTGGATTGTGGAGCCGAATCCACCCCTGTAAACTAAACAGAGAGAGAACCGTTAGAAGCTGTTTGACTGTCCAAAACCCTCTACTGTAGAGCTGCACATTTAATGTAACGGCTGTCTGTGGCGCACATGCGCAGTAGCGATATTCCACGGACACAGGGACGGACGCAGGGACACAGGGCTTTTATTAATATAGATATATTCCTTACTGTAGACTGTATTCACTGAGATTGGTATATGCTTTTAAAAAGAAATTAATCAATTAAAAATAATTCACTACATATTGATTTGTGGAAATAGGTGAAGATTCTCCTTTCTCACAGATCTTTGCTTATTGACATAAATAGACACTGTTATATTCAGAGCAGTATAAATATTCTGAGATAATGAAGTACGAGCGCGAGATATTATTATTAAATATTCTTACAACATATACAGTATATATATATATATATATATATATATATATTTTTTTTTTTTTTTTCACGTGAACTTCCTAATGCCTGTCTATTCTGCTTACTATCCTTCCTTTCAAAAGTTTTCTGGGTTATCCAACCACTTGTCTAGTCACCCAACGTTCAATCAATTTTCTGTTATACGTGTCCATCTGGCCATCCACCCACCCATCCAACATCCACCCATCTGTCTCTATATTTTAATCTATCTGCTCTATAGCCATCTAATAGTCCGCCTATCCATCACTCTGTCATCCAATTTTCTTTTACTCTGTCTATGAATCCATCCACAAATCAGTCCTTAGATACATCAATGTATCCTCCTTTTCACCCAGCTATCTGTCTCTATCTATCAGTCCAACTGCCTGTGTATCCATCTATTTGCCCATATGTCTAATAATAAGTCCAACTGCCTTTATATCCATCTATTTGCCCATCCATTCCTCCAACTGCCCATATATACTACCATTTGCTGCCCATCCATCCCACTATTTATACTTCCCAATCCAGACTTTCCTCCAACTGTCCACCTTCCCTTACAGTTTATCTAAAACCAAAATTATTTTATAGTTTTGGATTGAGATGGGAATGGTTCAAACCACTGCAAGGTTTTTTTTGCTGTCTTCGCTGGGGAGATTTGCTCTCTCTTGATTTGTGCTTGTGACTATTGTCACCGGCTCTGAAAGTGAGAGAAAATTACAAAAATCTGTATTCACACCAGAAGAAAGAATAGGGACACTTGTTCCAGTGACGAATGTCTAAGAGAGGATGTCCCCTAACTCCCTGTTGTGTCTCAAGACAAGAAGTAAAGACAATTCTTCCCCAAAAGGGCAAAGACACCAACAAAATGCTAATGAGTTTTGCCCATTCCTTAGGCTATCCAAAACAAAAGTTTAGACACGCTTGTCCACGTGCAATCAGATATTGATCCCTCAGTTCTGCATCAGTGAAATAATTACATAGATGTGGATTTACAGTGGCAATACAAAGTGAATGGGGTAAGGAATGGGACAGTCAAGAGATCATTCAACTACTTACATTAACATATCCAGTACAGGTTTTCTCACTTTCCAGCATAGCAATAAGTACAAATGCGGTGAGAGTAGAGTCTAGTTCAACAGCTCCTGTTGTAATTCCACCCTATACAAAAGAAACACATGAATATTGAAAGTAGAGACTTTGTAGCTATAAGTGCTATCTGTACATACCATTTGCCAGCTTTTTCTGGCAAGTCGGTGGGCAGGCATTGGGATTGACAGTGGATTTACAACAAGAGCCTTTTTTGGGAATTTTTCTTTGTTAAAGGACTTGTCAAACATTGCGGTTACTTTATTTCTAGGATACATATATTTATTTTTTTCGTGAATACGTATGGGTACTTTGTAACCTATACTCATTAACCACTTGCCGACTGCTCACATTGCTGCTACTGCAGTAGAGCGGCTCAGCTGGGTCTGGCGGCGTAGACCTACGTCGCACGCATTCACGGCTCGCAGGGCGCGCTCCCGCGTGCCACCAGATTTTTGGTCTGGATCTGGTGATCGGTTCTGGCCAATGGCATCATGTCCCCAGCCTGTGTAATGTAAACACAGGCAAGGGAAGTGATGTAATTTTCCCTCCTGGAGCCCTTTCGGTTCCAGGAGAAGGAGAGACATCTAAAACGTGAGTTCCATCAACAGCACACTAACACCACCTCACACTTTGACCCCTTGATCACCCCTGATCACCCCCCATACCCCTGACAGTGTACACTATATACAGTGGTATACAGATCTTTTACTGATCACTGTATTTTGTGTCACTTGTGACCCTAAATCGTGTTTGCGCTAGGCCCAAATAGGTTTAGGGCACCCGCCATCTATCCCCTAATAAAGTTTTAACCCCTTGATCACCCCCAGTTAACCCCTTCACTCCCTATCACACTGTGCACTAATATATACAGTATATCAGCTAACTACTGATCACTGTATTAGTGACACTTGTGACCCCAGTTTGCGCTTGCGCTAGGCCCAAATAGGTTTAGGCCACCCGCCATACATCCCCTAAAAAGGTTTAACCCCTTGATCTACCCCAGTTAACCCCTTCACTGCCCTGTCACAGTGTTCACTATAGACAGTGATTACCGATCACTGTATTAGTGTCACGGGTGACGCTAGTTAGTGTCAGGGTCCCGCCACACCACCGTTATTTAGCGTCAGTTAGAGTCAATTACACTAACACACACACACATGCACCTCCATTACTAGTATAGTGTTTGAACAGATCAATATCTGATCTGATCAGAACTATACTAGCGTCTCCATAGTTTAGTGTTCCCAAAACGCGGTGTTTGCACAATCAGCACTGATGTCCTGCCAGCACCTGCGTTTAGCCCCTCCGCCCAGCCCACCCTACCCAGGCAAGTGCAGTAATCAATAGATTACTGTCACTTCCAAAAAACACAAATCACACAAAACTTCTGCGTTAGCAGAGTCAGGCCTGATCTCTGCTAGCACTAGCGTTTTTTTTTGTAGGGACCAAATAGTCCTTGACGACCAAGTGCTTTTTTTACCTGTTAGTCACACTACTGTCCTTTAAATTTAGTTGCTAAAATGTCCAAACGGTGGTACAGTAGTGCAGAGGCCTACAGTATACTGACCATGTCAGATGAGAGCGATGGGGAAGCCTCACTGGCAGAATCAGGGTCAGTATACAAACCTTTAGAGAACAGCAGATTCCTGACAGATAGCTCCGATGATGGATGGGTCTCTGCTAAGGTCAGGTTTACCCGACCTCATTCTGGAGTTGCTGAGATGCAAGAACCGGATGTTTCTCGTATGCAGCAGAGTGCCAGTACTAGTGCCGCTCACACTTTTCGTGATCTGGCAAGCTGGAGCGGCATAGTACACCCTGGACCTAGACATACCAGCACTGCAGTAAGACTTGGTGACATGGCGAGTCCCATAAGTATAGTTGAAGCTGGTGCAGTGGCTAGCACGAGTAGTGGCCCGCAGCCACCACGTATTCGAAGACAGGCCTGTAGAGCCCATAGTGCACTCCCTGAAGCGCTGGCATATCCTTATTGGCAGCCCACAGATTCTACAGCGCCCGTACTTCCCCCATTCACTGCCCAACCCGGAATTCGAGTGGAAACAGCTGGTTTTAATCTCCTTAATTTTTTTGAGTTGTTTTTCACTGAAGATCTTTATAGATCTATTGTGGATCAAAGTAATTTGTATGCTAGCCAATTTATCACCGCCAATCCAAATTCGCCCCTTGCCAGAGAATTTGGCTGGAAACCTATAACGGTTTCCAAATTTAAGATCTTTCTGGGCCTATCCTTCAACATGGGCATTACAAAAAAGAGTGAATTGCGGTTATATTGGTCCACTGACCCAATTCACCAAATGCGCGTGTTCTCTGCTGCTATGTCCAGGGTTCGATACGAACAAATATTTTGGTTCATGCATTTCAACGACAATAAACTCTGTCGTCCTCAGGAAGACCCTGAATATGACCGGCTCCACAAAATTCGGTCCCTCGTAGACCACTTCAATCAGCGGTTTGCAGCCTTGTTTACCCCCGAACAAGATGTCTACGTCGACGAGTCCCTGATTAAGTTTACTGGCCGCCTTGCTATCAAACAGTATCTCCCCAGCATCTCCCCAGCAAGCGTGCCAGATACGGGGTCAAGCTTTATAAGCTGTGTGACAGGGCCACAGGCTATATAGTTAGTTTCCGTGGGAAAAGATAGCACTGTGGAGCCCCTCCCAACTGCCCAGACTACACAGGGAGCAGCGGCAAGAGAGTTTGGGACTTGGTGTCACCCTTATTTGGCAAGGGGTACCACTTGTACGTGGACAATTTTAATTTGAGCGTGCCACTTTTTAGACACCTCTTTCAATTACAAATTGGCGCATGTGGCACCATGCGATCTAATCGCTGGGGCTTCCCCCAGTGGCTAGCAAATGCCCCACTGAGTCCGGAGGAGAGAGCCTGCTTGAGGTGCGATGAATTGCTTGCAGTGAAGTGGAGGGACAAACTGAATATTTTCGTTCTGCCTCCATTCACCCAGACACGGCAGTCGAAATTACTACGGTCACTGGTGGAGTTGTTGAGAAGCCCCTCTGTGTCCACGACTATAACCGTAAAATGGGAGAGGTGGACTTCAACGACCAGATGATGGGACCGTACTTAATTGCCCGTAAGGGCAGACGCTGGTACAAAAAAGTGTCTGTATACTTATTTCAATTGGCTATTTACAACACTTTTGTCTTATACAAAGCGTCTGCCGGAACATTATCCTTCCTACACTACCAAGAAGAGATAATCAGAGCCCTTCTGTTTCCAGCAGGTGCTCCTGCCCAACTTCCCCAACCAGATGCAGTGAGCTGGCTGCATAAGAGGCATTTTCCGGAATTCCTGCCCAGTACCCCTACCCAAAGATACCCCCAAAAAATATGCCGTGCCTGCAGCAAGCCGGATTTAGGCGTGACATCCGTAATTATTGTCCCGACTGTCCTGACCGACCTGGTCTTTGCCACCGTGACTGTTTCCGTCGCTACCACAAACTAGTGGATTATTAGCGTAGGGTACAGCATGGCACAGTTTAGGGCACACTTACACAGGGTCTCAAAAGATGTTCGATAGCTATCATCATTTTGTGAGACCCTAACCTGGAACTTTAACGTGAAGAAAAAAAAAAGTGAAAAAAAATACAAGAAAAACATAAAAAACAAAATAAAAATTACAAAAAAAAACATAAAATAAAAAAGCCAAAATAGTTGTCGTCTGAGTTATTTTTCTGTTCTTACTCTGCTCTTCTACTTATGCTCTTCCTAATTTTATTGTTTTTCATTGGTACTTTTCAGGTACCAATGTAATGTTTTATGTTTACTGATTTTATATATTCTGACACAAACAGCATTTGCGCTCAGGATATATGGATACTTCTGATGGCAGCAGCTATGGTAGGTTGATTTCACCACTGCAGTTAAAATACCTTTAGGTATACGTGGAATTTTGTCATGTATATCCGCCATTAAGAAGTGGATTTGGATGTTTGGGCGTTTAATGGTGCGTATACTACACAATTTTCCTGCGGAGATTTCTGTTCTATTTTTTTCGTTCAGCCCACAGGCTGCATGAAAAAAAAAAACCCTACACTATATGCCAAACAAGGACCAGCAATGTACTGGTACATTGCTGGACTTTGAGTGGTTATACCAGGATGATGCCTGCAGATTTAGGCATCATCTTGGTATCATTTTTTACAGCCAGCGGTCAGCTTACATGTAAAAGCAATCCTAGCGGATAATTGGCCGCTAGACTGCTTTTACAAGCAGTGGGAGGGGACTCCCCCCCCTCCCGCCGCCTTCTGCCACCTTCCGCGGTTTTTCTCAGGCTCTCCTGTCCCACCGGTTAACCCGAGAGTGCAGCCGGTGGTTCAGTTATATAACCATAGAGCTGATTGGAGACGAGAAGGGCTCCAATCATCTCTATCGCCTAAGATACCGGAAGCTACGAGCATTTCATGACTTCTGTTTTGCCAGAAATAAACAGCGCCATTGGGAAATTGGGAAAGCATTTTATCACACCAATTTTGGTGTGGTCAGATGCGTTAAGGTCAGAGTAGAGAACTAGAGTCTAAAAGACCCCAATTTTTTTTTAACAAAGAGTACCTGTCACTACAAATTGCTATCATAGGGGATATTTAAATTCACTGTGATAACAATAAAAAGTATTACAAAAAAAAAAATGAAAGGAAAGGTGTCAAAATAACATAAAAAAGCAAAATAAATAATAAAAAAAAAATTCAAGCCCCCCCCCGTCCCCCTGTGCTTGGGCGCACGCAAGCGTTGGTCTAGTGTCATATGTAAACCGCAATTGCAGCATGCATGTGAGGTATTACCGCGAATGCCAGTTCGAGTGCAGTAATTCTTGCAGTAGACCTCCTCTGTAAGTCCAAAGTGGTAACCTGTAACTTCTTCAGATCCACGCTATAAACGAAGTACGGCAACGGCGCGGACTCTAATTTCCGTCTTTATACAGCCTCCCAGAGACAGGCTCCCCGCACGCTCCCGCGAGCGCGCAGCGGGGAAAATCTGTGTTGGCCGTGTCCCTTGGACACAGCCAATCACAGATCGTGGTAAATGGCAAATCACAGCGGCCATTTACCACGTGATCGGACCATGCAATGAGAGATGATCTCAAATGTAAACATATGAGATCATCTCTCATCGCCAGCGCTCCTTCCTCACACAGAGACTGCAGTGTGAGGAAGGAGCAGAGCCGATCAGCCGTCGGGGACAAAGAAAAATTTAATCAGGGCACTGATCACCAGTGCCCTGATTACACAAGGTACACAAAATACACAAAGTGCCCACCATCAGTGCCCACAGTGCCCGCCATCAGTGCCCCCCATCAGTGCCCACAATCAGTGCCCATAGTTCTGCCAGTCAGTGCCCATCAGTGCCTTCTCATCTAGGCACTGATGAGCACTGACTGGCAGCACTATGGGCACTGAGTGTGGGCACTGATGGTGCTGCCCATCAGTGCTCATCAGTGCTGCCCATCAGTGCTCATCAGTGCCACCCATCAGTGTCCATCAGTGCCATCCGCCAGTGCCCATCAGTGCCACCCATCAGTGCCGCCCGTCAGTGCTGCCTCTCAGTGCCCAGCAGTGCCACCTCTCAGTGCCGAGCAGTGCCACCTATCAGTGCTCATCAGTGCCGCCTATCAGTGCTCATCGGTGCCTCCTATCAGTGCCGTCTATCAGTGCTCATCAGTGCGGCATAGTAGTACCTCCTCATCAGTGCCACCTCATCAGTGCCCATAAGTGCCACCTCATCAGTGCCCATAAGTGCCACCTCATCAGTGCCCATCAGTGCAGCCTATCAGTGCCCATCAGTGCCGCCTCATCAGCGCACATCAGTGAAGGAGAAACATTTATTTTCAAAATTTACTCGCAGAAAATAAGAAAAACTTTTTTTTTTTTCAAAATTTTCTATCTTTTTTTTTTTTTTGTAAAAAATAAAAAACCCAGAGATGATTAAATACCACCAAAAGAAAGCTCTATTTGTGTGAAAAAAATGATAAAAATTTCATATGGGTTCAGTGTAGCATGACCGCGCAATTGTCATTCAAAGTGTGAGAGCGCTGAAAGCTAAAAATTGGTCTGGATGGGAAGGGGGTTTAAGTGCACAGTAGGCAAGTGGTTAAAGGCTTTTAAAAATGTATGTAGTTTGTTGCCGCTGCACGGGCGTGTGCAATTTTTAAAGCATGTCATGTTTGGTGTCTATGTACTCGGCATAAGATCATCTTTTAAATTTTACAAAACAATTCAGAATTATATAGTGTATTTCTGCATTAAATATAAAAAAGTGTTTTTTTTCTGCAAAAATTGAGTTTGGAAAATCTGTGCCCAAATACCGTATGACAAAAAAAAAAATGCAACATCCACCATTTTGTTTTGTATAGCCTCTGCTTTAAAAAAATATATAATGTTTGGGGGTTCAAAGTAATTTTCTAGTAAAAAAAAAATATATTTTTTCATGTAAACAAAAAGTCACAGAAAGGCTTGGTCTTCAAGCGGTTAGAAGAGTGGGTGATGTGTGGCTAAGATTGAGCATAAATTGCCAGGACAGTTCAAACACCCCCCAAATGACCCTTTTTTGGAAATTAGACACCCAAAGCTATTTGCTGAGAGGCATGGTGAGTCCATGGAGTATTTTATATTTTGCCCTAAGTTTCAGGAAAATTACAATTTTTTTTTTTTTCTACACAAAGTTGTCACTAAATATTGCTCACGCATGCCATGGGTAAATGTGAAATGACACCCCAAAATACATTCTGCTGCTTCTCTTGAGTACAAGGATACCACATGTGTGAAACTTTTTGGGAGTCTAGCTGTGTACGGGACCCCGAAAGCTAATCACCACCTTCAGGTTTTCTAATGGCATAAATTGCTTATTTTACTTCCTCACTACCTGTCACAGTTTCAGAGGCCCTGAAATTTAAAGATAGCACAGACCCCCCCCCCCCCCAAATGACTCCATTTTGCAAAGTAGATACTCCAAGCTATTTGCTGAGAGGCATGGCGAGTCCATAGAATATTTTATATTTTGCCACAAGTTTCGGGAAAATTATTATTATTAATATTTTTATTTTTTTTTTTACACAAAGTTGTCAGTAAATTATATATTGCTCACATGTGCCATGGGTACAGTGGTGGTCGAAGTTTGGGCACCCCAGGTAAAAATTTGAATTAATGTGCATAAAGAAGCCAAGGAAAGATGGAAAAATCTACAAAAGGCATCAAATTACAGATTAGACATTCTTATAATATGCCAACAAAAGTTAGATTTTATTTCCATCATTGACACTTTCAAAATTACATAAACAAAAAAAATGGCACCTGCAAAAGTTTGGGCACCCTGCAGAATTTATAGCATGCACTGCCCCCTTTGCGAGGCCTGCCAGTGCCATGGATTGTTCTCAATCATCGTCTGGAAAGAGCAGGTGATATCAATCTCAAAGGTTTTAAATGCCCAGACTCATCTGACCTTGCCCCAACAATCAGCACCATGGGATCTTCTAAGCAGTTGTCTAGAAAACTGAAACTGAAAATAGTTGACGCTCGCAAAGCTGGAGAAGGCTATAAGAAGATAGCAAAGCGTTTTCAGATGTCAATATCCTCTGTTTGGAATGTAATTAAGAAATGGCAGTCATCAGGAACAGTGTAAGTTAAAGCAAGATCTGGAAGACCAAGAAAAATATCAGACAGAACAGCTCGCAGGATTGTGAGAAAAACAATTCAAAACCCACGTTTGACTGCATGATCCCTCCAGAAAGATCTGGCAGACACTAGAGTTGTGGTACACTTTTCCACTATAAAGAGATACTTGTACAAATATGGTCTTCATGGAAGAGTCATTAGAAGAAAACCTCTTCTACGTCCTCACCACAAAAATCAGCGTTTGAACTTTGCAAATGAACATATAGACAAGCCTGATGCATTTTGGAAACGCAAAGTTCTGTGGACCGATGAGGACCGATGAGGTTAAAATTAAAATTTTTGGCCGGAATGAGCAAAGGTACATTTGGAGAAGAAGGGGCACAGAATTTAATGAAAAGAACCTCTGTCCAACTGTTAAGCATGGGGGTGGATCAATCATGCTTTGGGGTTGTATTGTAGCCAGAGGCACAGGAACATCTCACGAGTAGAAGGAAAAATAGATTCAATAAAATTTCAGCAAATTTTGGATGGTAGCTAGATGCCATCTGTGAAAAAGCTGAAGTTAAAGAGAGGATGGCTTCTACAAATGGATAATGATCCTAAACACACCTCGAAATCCACGGGGGATTACATCAAGAGGCGTAAACTGAAGGTTTTGCCATGGCCTTCACAATCTCCTAAAATAATTGATGGTGCGCTATATCAAAAATTATAAAGTGTGTATTCCAATCAATACAAACACAATTCCAAATATAAACAAAATATATATACAGAAATAGTGAAGAAAAGTCCCACGACACGACTGTGTCAATAGTGAGACCACCAACAGTGATAGTGACAAGTGACAGTGTCTGCTGTACAATACAAATCAAAATGTAAATAAACGGTGTATAAGTCCCAACACAATTGTATCAATGGTGAAACCACCAACAATGGTGAGGTGCTGACAGGTGATGGTTAATTCGCTTTGTGAATTGAAGTTCCCTCCACCTGCTGGAAAGCCTCCTTACCGGACGGAATAGGGTAAGTGCTTTTCTCTAGTGAAAATGAACAATCCTGGTGCCCAAACTGAACAAAGTGCTCCCCGCCGTGCATTCACAAGGGCCCGTCAGGCCTCTTACCAGATCAAATGGGTATATCAAGCACTGCACACTGCCCTCAGGTTCAACCGATATTGGTAGCCACAATGGATGTAGAAGTCCTATGTCACTCCACTGTTCACATTCGGGTAGGTTTCTGTGTTCAGATAGTACTCATGGCCACTTGTTATGGGTGATTATGAGGATCATTTCGCTCCAGCATTAACATGTAAAAGAATAACTGGGTGTACCATAATGGCACGAGTCCTTGGAGCGATGACCAATATCTGGAGGTACCAAGATGGCACAGGGTGCCTGGACCATGGACCAATACCTGGGTGTAATGCTGGAGCGAAATGATCCTCATAATCACCCATAACAAGTGGCCATGAGTACTATCTGAACACAGAAACCTACCCGAATGTGAACAGTGGAGTGACATAGGACTTCTACATCCATTGTGGCTACCAATATCGGTTGAACCTGAGGGCAGTGTGCAGTGCTTGATATACCCATTTGATCTGGTAAGAGGCCTGACGGGCCCTTGTGAATGCACGGCGGGGAGCACTTTGTTCAGTTTGGGCACCAGGATTGTTCATTTTCACTAGAGAAAAGCACTTACCCTATTCCGTCCGGTAAGGAGGCTTTCCAGCAGGTGGAGGGAACTTCAATTCACAAAGCGAATTAACCATCACCTGTCAGCACCTCACCATTGTTGGTGGTTTCACCATTGATACAATTGTGTTGGGACTTATACACCATTTATTTACATTTTGATTTGTATTGTACAGCAGACACTGTCACTTGTCACTATCACTGTTGGTGGTCTCACTATTGACACAGTCGTGTCGTGGGACTTTTCTTCACTATTTCTGTATATATATTTTGTTTATATTTGGAATTGTGTTTGTATTGATTGGAATACACACTTTATAATTTTTGATATAGCGCACCATCAATTATTTTATCACATATTTTTTTATCTGGTAGCAGCATATCACAGACCAGCGCACTTTACTTTTTCACTTCACAATCTCCTGACCTCAACATAATTGAAAATCTATGGATAGACCTTAAAAGAGCAGTGTGTGACAGACAGCCCAGAAATCTCAAAGAACTGGAAGACTTTGTAAGGAAGAATGGGCAAAGATACCTCAAATAAGAATTGAAAGGCTCTTGGCTGGCTACAAATAGCGTTTACAAGCTGTGATACTTGCCAAAGGGGGCAGTACAAGATATTAACTCTGCAGGGTGCCCAAACTTTTGCAGACGCCATTTTCTTGTTTTCTGTTATTTTGAAAGTGTAAATGATGGAAATAAAATCTAACTTTTGTTGACATATTATAAGAATGTCTAATCTGTAATTTGATGCCTTTTGGAGATTTTTCCATCTTTCCTTGGCTTCTTTATGCACATTAATACAAATTTTTACCTGGGGTGCCCAACTTTTCGATCCCCACTGTATATGTGAAATGACACCCCAAAATACTATTTTCCAAAAAGTGGTAATTGGGGGGGGGGGGATTTTTACTGCCCTGCCATTTTAGTACTTCAACTACTGAGATAGGCAGTCAGAAATTAAAGCTGCGTAAATTCCAGTATTTACCCCATAGTTTGTAGACGCCAAAACTTTCACGCAAACCAATAAAAATATGCTCATTGAGAATGTTTTGTCAAAGACATGTAGCTAAATACATTTTGGTCTAATTATATGACAAAAATTGAATATATTGGATATTTTTTAACTGTCAAAGTAGAAAATGTAAATTTTTTGCAAATTTTTTTCTTTTTTTATTAATATTGCAAAAAATAAAAAGCACAGAGGTGATCGAATACCGCCAAAAGAAAGCTCTGTTTTTGGGACGCAAATTTCGTTTGGGTACAGCATTGCATGACCGGGCAATTGTCAGTTAAAGTCAAGCAGTGCCAAGTTGAAAAAAGTGGCCTGGACGTTAAGCAGGAAAATCCTCTGGTCTTAAAGTGGTTAACATAGGAGGGCTGGTATCTAGGTGCCCCCTTATTGTTTTAGGAGGCTTTCAGATTCCAATAAGACCCTCACAAACACAGGGCCAGGGTTGTGGGAAATAGGCCCTTGTCATCAACGTGCAGAGTAGATGCTTTGCCTGGGGGCTCCCCTTGGTAAGGCATTCCCATATTGAGGGAGCATGCTTGTTCCCCCCCTCCCCCCTTCCTGACCAGCCAAGCTGTGTGCTCGGAATAAGGATATGGATTTTTAGGAATTTTAAAATCGGTATTAGACCCAAAAAATATGCTATGGATTTCCTGGGGGACCTTTTGCATTTTTTTCTCTAAGAATTGTAGATTCGAAGAAATACAAATACAGTGGCTAAAAAGTCTGTATTTTTCATGCAACAAAGATTTAGACTAGCATGCTTTTAAAATGTACAGAAGCTGCCAGCAACTTATTCATTTGTGCAGACACAATTTTAGTAGCAGTTTGGTAAACAGAAGATAAAAGTCATATCTACAGTATCAAGCATTATATCTATTATTTACATACCACCATCCACTGCTGGTATACTGGGTAATTTTCCTCAAACATGCCATCTGGTTTCTGCTTCTCCAATAAAAGCCATTTCACAGAGTCGCATAGTACATGTCTGTCAATGTTGATTAAGTCTTGAGCTAGGGCAAACACTTTCACAACATAGGCAGTGAGCCTGTGGAAGGTAAGTCATAATAAAACTAGTAAGTTAGAGAGTGCCAGAGGATTTATATCATAAAGGATGGAGTCCCATAAAGTAGATGATATAAGCACATGTGGAGTCACATTAGGCAGGGGAGGAGACAGAATAAATTCAAGTGGGATCATATTAAGCAGAGGAGGGAATAAATAAGCACAGATGGAGTCATATTAGGCAGGGAAGGAGAAAAATAAACACAAATGCAGTCATATTAAGCAAGGGAGGAGAAAAATATGATATGTACAATTGGAGTCATTAGGCAAGGAGGGAGCACAAATGGAGCCATATCAAGTAGAGGAGGAGATAAATATGTACAAGTTGAGTTATATTACCCAGGGGAGGAGACTAAAAATAATTTAAAAAAAGCAGGGGAGGAGACAGAATAGGCACAAGTGGAGTCATTAAGCAGGGGAGGAGATACATAAACATGTGGAATCATATTAGGCAAAGGAGGAGGTAAAATAGGCCCAGGATGAAATGAGCAGCATGTGGAAAATTAAGAACCTAATTTGGGTTTTTATTGTTGTTTGAGACCTTTTAGTTCCCAGAACAGGAATTTGACATTTTTTTCCTTCTCTTTGCATAGGCTATCTACAGCCCAGTGATGATATCACAGCTGTAACATACTTTTAAAAGTAATATCTAGGTTTGCAAATGCATTTAATGCACACGCAGTAAATTTATATTCTTTTGGGCTATTGAAGAATATTTTTTACATATTTTTTTTGTGTCAGGAGTCCACCCTAAAAATATATATTCCAAAACATTTTATAAATGTATTAAAGGTGTGTTTATTTTTTATTTTTTAGGAGCTATATCTTCCACTAAGGTATTCTGAGCACGGAAGAGTGTTATATTTTTGCTCAGATTATGTGAAAGATTCTTTATATAATACATTTTAAATCACTCTTAAAACATCCATAAGGATATATATTTTTAGGATTAAATGAATAATAAAATATATACGGTGAGGTGGGATTAGTGTCCTGATGTGAAAGTTAGATTGATACATTGAAAGGGTGGTCACTATAAATGTATTTCATGCACAGGTTTGTGCAGATTTTCTTTTATATTTATGGTAATTGAGTTTTGTTGTTTCATATGCGCATTTTGTGCACTATCAATAGTGAAAATTTATAAAAGGTACAGTAGATCTAAAATATCTGTGTGTGCAAAAGGCCTTTTGAGAATATTCTTATTTCAGGCAATATAAACTTGATAGGTGTTCTAACTCTTTTACCTTTTGTTTCGTATCATGTTTAAAAATAAAAAAAAAGATGGATTTCAAACCTAGAATAAATGTACATAATGCAGAAGCACAGAAAGCTGTTTCTATTACCATGTGCTTGATGGTGTATAACTCCAGATACTGTAGGAAGCATCTGCTTTGCGGTATCTCAACTGATTTGTTAAACCTGTTTTCCAAAATAGAAATTCATAAATGCACTTACGGTATTCAACTAAGCATGATCTCTAGGATATTGCATTTTAAACAAAAAGCAGAAAGATGAGGTCAAGTTTTCAAGCAATGGTAAATGGGAGGATATCTCATGCAAGACCCTGAACATATTACTAATAGTGACAATAAAGTGTGTGCCGTGTCAAAAAAACAACACTGTGTCTGCTGCCCGAAATCCCAAGAAGTGTCGTCAGCTCTGCCTGAGTTCTTCTCTGCTGGATTACAGAACCCCTTTCTGTCTGTCTGCACATGCATACATTGATTTCTTTCACAGCAAAACATTGTTGCTCCCTTAAATCCCATGAGCCTGCTACCACACTATGTGTAGGGAAAAGGTGGTTTGGTGTTAAACTTAGGTAAATAAAGTCCTTTAACCACTTTAAGACCGGAAGGATTTGCCCCCTTAATGACCAGGCCCTACTTTGCGATTCGGCACTGCGTTATTTTAACGGACAATTGTGCGGTTGTGCGATGCTGTACCCAAATATATACCCGTATTTTGATTGGTTTGCGCAAAAGTTATCATGACTACTAACTACGGGAAAGATTTATGTCGTTTTTATTTATTTATTTATTTATTTTTACTAGTAATGGCGGCGATCTGCGATTTTATGCGGGACTGCGACATTGCGGCAGACAGATCGGACCCCTAACTGACATTTTTGACACTTTTGGGGGTACCAGTGACATTACTACAGTAATCAGTGCTAAAAATATGTACTGTTAGTGTAATAATGACAATGGCAGGGAAGGGGTTAACAGTATAGGTAATCAAGGGGTTAAATGTGACCCTAGGGGAGTGATTCTAACTCTGGAGCATGGCTTCTGAGATGACCATAGAGACATGTGGTCCTATATAGAAGGATCTATGTGATCATTTTAGGGAGAAGGACGGTCGGCTGTGTTTACAACAGCTGACTGTCCATCTCCCTCAGCGGGGAGTGATCGCGGGTGTCAGGCGGCAATCGGAGCCGCCTGACACACGCATCAGCTTCCCTGCTGATGATTGGGGGTGGGAGCGTGGCGCCTGGCGGCACGCGCTTGCCCCCTAGCTGCCACCAGGCGACCAACGTACCGATACGTGGTTTGCCTGTAGGAGCCACTCTGCCGCCGTATATATATAGTAAGCGGTCGGCAAGTGGTTAAAGCTGGCTATTGATGAGTAGATGAACAGGTCCTCCATCCACATAAGGATAGCGGAATCCCCCCTGTGCGCCAGACAATGTTTTCTGATAGTAGGACCCAGTAATGCTGAATTACCCAGATCAGCTCTGTGAGTCCATAGGCACACACAGCATGGCTTGCCCCACCCCCTCTACCCCCACACTCACAATGGGTCCTGCTGCTGTCTCTGTGCCTGTGAGAGAGAGCAGCGATGCTCTACACAGGCACAGCGTTGGTTCGAAAGAGGGGGAAGGTAAGTATTTGGTGGAGGGGGGCAAGGCTGGGGGAGCGGATACTGGATTTTTTTACCTTAATGCATAGAATGCTTAAAAGGTAATTAACCTTAAGCTTTTAGAACTACTTTAGGTCTATCATCCAGCCTAGTGAAAGTTAATGGCCAAGATAAAGAAAGTATGTGATTGCTTACTCAGTTTCCCTCCCCTACGATCATAGAAGAAAAAACTGGAAGAAATGTCCCTCTGGAGGGACTCACCTTCTCTATTTCTCCTGTGACCATTGTTACTGGGACAGTGATGGGAAATCCTAAATGTTATACTTTATAGTTTCCAATGGGGACACCTTTTCTTCTTCTTCTTTTGGTTTGTCTAATAAATTTTATTGCTTTTTTTTTTTTTTTTTTTTGGGGGGGGGGGTATATATAAAATGTATTTTATTTAAAAAAAATTAAAAACATGTTAGACTTACCTGCGCTGTGGAATGGTTTTGCACAGAGCAATCCAGATCCTCCTTTTTTCCAGTCCCATGCCTGCGCTCCTGGCCCCTCCCTCCTGCAGAGTGCCCCCACAGCAAGCAGCTTGCTATAGGGTGAGCCAAGCCGAGCCACTGCTCTGTGTGCCTATTCAGATACAGACCCATGGCTCGGTCCCACCTCCTCTCTCCTCATTGGCTCACTGACTTTGAATGACAGAAGTGGGGGGTCAATGACGCCCACTGCTGTGTCTTAGCCAACCAGGAGGGAGAGTCCCGGACAGCTTTTGATGTCATGTATTTAAAGATGGCTGCCACATACCCATTTGACCATGTGGTTGTGGGGGGAAGTGCAACCGTGTGTTGATGACCTCACTCACAGAATGACCTGTGAGTGGTCAAGAGGAATGATTACATCCTGTGGGTGGTCTCTGGTATACAGGACTATAAAAAGAGTCCATAGCATGAGGAATAGTCTGTTTTTGGAGCTGTAGAAAGACCAAGCATGCAGCCAGGAATCCCTATTGTCCTGTTCCTCCAGCTATTCAGTGTAAGCTGTTGACATTCAACTACCAGAGCTAAGTATTATTTGATATTTTGGGATATTGGGAATAGGAGTGTATGTTTAACCACTTGCCTACCGCCCTCCGCCTTTTTACCGCGGCAGGGCGGCTCGGCTGCATCCAGTCACGTAGTACTATGTGACTGGAGTGCATGTGGTTTAGACACAGCGGGAGGTGGGCCGTGGGAGGAGCGGTGGCGATTGCCGCTGCCCTCCCGCGATCATCCGAGAAACTGAAAGAAGACCCGCCTGCTTATGTAAACAAAGCAGGCGGATCTTCGGTCAGACAGGCAGGGAGAAATCAGCAGTTTCAGCTACGCTGAAACTGCGATCTCTCTGTGTCTGTCACAGAACTCCCCCCCCCCACACACACACAAACACACCAACAAACACACACACACACAGTCAGTAAGCATGTTAGGCATACATTTAACCCTTTGATCACCCCCAGTATTAACCCTTTCCCTGCCAGTGTCATTTATACAGTAACAGTGCATATTACTTAGCACTGATTACTGTAGTAATGTCACTGGTCCCAAAAAAAGTGTCAAAAATGTCAGTTAGGGGTCCGATCTGTCCACTGCAATGTCGCAATCCTGCTAAAAATCGCAGATCGCCGCCATTACTAATAAAAAATAAATAAAAAGTCCAAAAATCGATCCCGTAGTTTGTAAACGCTATAACTTTTGCGCTAACCAATTAAAATACGCTTTTTGGGATTTTTTTTACCAAACATTTTTAGCAGAATACAAATTGGCCTAAACTGATAAAAAAAAAAAAAAAAATTACATTTTTTTATTGGGAATGTTTTATAGCAGAAGGTAAAAAATATGGCGTTTTTTTTCAAAATTGACGCTCTTTTTTTGTTTATAGCGCAAAATCTAAAGATTGCACAGGTGATCAAATAGACCAAAAGAAAGCTATATTTGTGGGAAAAAAAGGACATTAATTGTATTTGGGTACAGTGTCACATGTACATTGTATTTGGGTACAGTGTCACAGCACGCAATTTTCCGTTAAATTAATGCAGTGGCGAATCACAAAAAATAGCCTGGTTATTAAGGGGGGTAAAACCTTCCAGGGCTGAAGTGGTTAAGTCATAGTATTTTGTGTAATATTTATGTTAACTTTCATGTGCAAGAAACTTTATGCATTTTGAGGTCCAGTAAATTTTGGTTTTATGCGTTTTATCAAAACTTCTCTTGGTGTGTCCCCTCCATGTACAGCAAGAGCTGCTTCTCCCCTCATAGATCTCCATAGCCACATAGATTCAGTTGCTGTCCAGGATGCCTTCATTATAAATTTTGTTGTTCCCACCTTTGATGTACTGTCTGTGACAGTTTAAGGCAAATTACTCCCTAAAGGAATCATTCTCAACTTGGGTTCCTCCAGAAGTCGCTAAGGGTTCCTTTGATAAAGCTGTGGCCTTGTCCTTTTCCAACTTAGTTGGCTTTAGTGGCAGCTTTGAGGCATGGCTACTTGGTTATGGGGTGCTGTATGCTTCTCAGGAATTAAAGTCGCACTTAGATCAAAGGGCGTGTACATGTGCATGTGGACATATAATGATGCATTTTATGGGGGGTCCACTGTTGACTGTGTCCACTATAGCCTATATATATATAAAAAATAGTACAGGCATTTATTTCTTACCATTACGGATGTGCTCAATGGCCTCTGCTCTGCGATGTATGCCTATGTATTCCCACTGTTTGGTAGAATCCAGATAATGAGCAGCAATTACAGTGGGAGTCATCCTCGCCATGTTTTGTTCTCCACAACCCCCGGGAGCTGAGATCAAGTGATTCAGATTGTCTCCATCAATGGCTCTCTCCACCAGCTGACTAACTGGTGTCCCTGGGAAATGCAAAGAGTTGAGTTAAAACTGATCTCCGGGCATGTGCCTGTGCCCCTCAAATGAATGCTAGATTTAAAAAAAGCTACCTGGGGAAAGAAAGAGTTAGATTTACCTCTTGTGCACCACTGTCAGCGCTGAATTAGAATTGTAACAAGTTCCAGCACTCCTGTGAACCATGAGAGCACAAAAACTATAGGACCCACTGCCATCCTCATCTGACCCTCACAGTTCTCTGGGAGCTATCAGCCCCCAACCAGCCAATTATTCCAATGGCCAATAAATAAATTACTGCTTCCTCCAAGCTCTTCATCAACATGTACCAAAGCACAGAATGTGAGTCTCCCTTGAACTAAAGAGCTGAGCAGTGTATGTACACTAAGGGACCAATTTATAACAGAGAGTGAATACTGCTGCCCACTCTCTATTCAACTTTACAGTATTACTCAACACTTTGGCTGCAATTTACAGCCTATTCATAAAATACAGGGTCAGTTATGTTAAGCCTATGGTTCTTCATGGAGGTCTTAACACTGCAGAGAGAACTCTGTCATTGGAGGAGAGATGGCCATGTGACTGGCAGGTCATGTGATGAGGCTCTCCCTTTGTCCCTTAGATCCCTAAGGGCATAACGCCAAGCAACCACAATTTAGGCAGTGTGTCCTCAGGCAGTCCAAAGCATAAAAACAGAAGCACACTGACACAGGGCTACTGAACATCATGGCAGTGTTAGCTGGCCCAATAGAGCATGCAATAACCCCCCTATAAATGTCCAGAGAACAGGCCATGTAATATAATCAATGGCTACTAATGTATTCATCATGCTTAACTCAGTATTATGAAACACTATTATTCAAAAAAGTGACATTTGGTGGGTTATTGGGTTACAAAATCTAGTAATAACAGTGTTAAGTAAGCAAACAGCTACTACCTATAAGCTATCATTTGTAAAGAGGAAAATACATTTTCTAAATTTTTAAAGAGGATTCCTTCAATAGTGTTTTATTTAGAGCGACTTTGACAAGGGTCACATTGTATTGGTTAGATGACTGGGTAATAGTTACTCCAAAACTGCAGTGGGAACTTGTGGGATGTTCCCAGGCTGCAGTGGTCAAAAATTATATAAGGAAGGAAAACCAGCGAACTGGCATAGAGTCTTAGACAACCAAGGCTCATTGATGCACATGGGGAGCAAAGGCTGGCCCGTTTATTTTGATCCAATCAAAGAGCAACTGTAGCTCAAATGACTGAAAAACATAATGTTGGTTAAGATAAATATGTTTTAGATTACACAGTGCATCACACTATGTTCGCATGGGTCTGCGTAGGTGCCCATGCTGACCTGTGTCCACCCAAAAGTGCCTACAATGGGCATGTGAGCATCACAACTAGACCACTTTGAAAGCACAAAGGTGGCCTGGTCTAATGAATTGTGTTTTCTTTTATATCATGTGGATTGCCAGGTGTGTGTGCAAGGTCTACCTGGGGAAGAGATGGCACCAGGGTGTAGTATGGGAAAAACACAAGCCAGTGGGGGCTACACGAATCTCCTACTGATGACTTGCCTTCAGATGTTCAGTGGAGTCCATGCCTCGACAGGTTGGGGCTGTTTAGGTGGCACAAGGAGGACCTATTCAAAATTAGGTGGGGGATTATAGAAATATGGCTGATTGGTGTATATTATTACACAGCCTGCCCACACTCTGTGAGAAAGGAGTTCTGGGGGCATGTCCTCATCACCGATATACTTGCAACATATTTGTACCAGTCTATAGAGATGTCGTGAACATAAAATTTTATGTTCGCAAACAGCGAACGCGAACTTCCGCAAATGTTCGCGAACCGGGCGAACTGCCATAGACTTCAATAGGCAGGCGAATTTTAAAACCCACAGGGACTCTTTCTGGCCACAATAGTGATGGAAAAGTTGTTTCAAGGGGACTAACACCTGGACTGTGGCATGCCGGAGGGGGATCCATGGCAAAACTCCCATGGAAAATTACGTAGTTGACGCAGAGTCGGGTTTTAATCCATAAAGGGCATAAATCACCTAACATTCCTAAATTGTTTGGAATACCGTGCTTTAAAACATCCAGTGTGTGAATACGATCAGGTATGATGTTGTGTTGATCAGGTAGTGTAAGGGTTACGCCCGCTTCACAGTGACAGACCAAACTCTGACAGACCAAACTCCCCGTTTAACGCACCGCAAACAACCGCAAACAGTCAATTTGCAGTGGGCACAGTACAGTCTGTGGGCATGACACTCACTGGCAGGCAACTGCAATTATATTACAGAGGAAAAATTAAATTACTTTTTTATCTGCAAGGTGCTGTGCCACCCTATATGAGTGGTGGGCAGTGGGCACAGTGCAGTCTGTGGGCCTGACACTCACTGGCAGGCAACTGCAATTATATTACAGAGGAAAAATGAAATTACTTTTTTATCTGCAAGGTGCCGTGCCACCCTATATGAGTGGTGGGCAGTGGGCACAGTACGGTCTGTGGACCTGACACTCACTGGCAGGCAACTGCAATTATATTACAGAGGTAAAATGAAATTATTTTTTTATCTGCAAGGTGCCGTGCCACCCTATATGAGTGGTGGGCAGTGGGCACAGTACAGTCTGTGGACCTGACACTCATTGGCAGGCAACTGCAATTATATTACAGAGGAAAAATTACATGAATTTTTTATCTGCAAGGTTCTGTGCCACCCTATATGAGTGGTGGGCAGTGGGCAGTGGGCATAGTACAGTCTGTGGACCTGACACTCACTGGCAGGCAACTGCAATTATATTACAGAGGAAAAATTACATTAATTTTTTATCTGCAAGGTGCTGTGCCACCCTATATGAGTGGCGGGCAGTGGGCACAGTAAGGTCTGTGGGCCTGACACTCACTGACAGGCAACTGCAATTATATTACAGAGAAAAAATGAAGTTACTTTTTTATCTGCAAGGTGCTGTGCCACCCTAAATGAGTGGTGGGCAGTGGGCACAGTACAGTCTGTGGACCTGACACTCATTGGCAGGCAACTGCAATTATATTACAGGAGGAAAAATTAAACACATTTTTTATCTGCAAGGTGCTGTACCACCCTATATGAGTGGTGGGCATTGGCAGTGGGCACAGTTCAGTCAGTGGGCCTGACACACACTGGCAGGCAACTGCAATTATATTAAAGGGTAAAAATTAAATTACTTTTTAATCTGCATGGTACTGTGCCACCTGATACGAGTGGTGTGCACACAGTACAGTCTGTATATATATATATATATATATATATATATAGAAAAAATAAATAAAAGCAGACTGATATACCAGCCCTAAAAAGGGCTTTTTGGGGTGCTGTCAGGATGCTGTCCTTACAGCAGGAGTGGACACAGAAAACTGGCCTAGCTAATGATTTCCCTATTAATTCAGCAGCAGCAGCACTCTCCCTGCTCTAACTCTGCAGCTTCAGAATGAATCTAAGATGGATGCTGTTCTTGCTTTTTTATAGGATGTGGGAGGGTCTGGGAGGGAGGGTATGCTGATTGGCTGGAATGTGCCTGCTGACTGTGAGGTACAGGGTCAAAGTTTGCTCAATGATGATGTATAGGGGGCGGACCGAACATCGCATATGTTCGCCCGCCGAGGCAAACGCGAACAAGCGATGTTCGCCGGGAACTGTTCGCCGGCGAATAGTTCAGGACATCTCTACCAGTCTATGGAACAGTGTCCATACCGCCCACACTTAGGACTACCACCTTCTAGGCAGGCCCACCCAGATCACATCTCATTTCTGGAGTGCCTTTCTAGGTGCCATGCCCCTAATTTTAGGGTGCTTGTCTGCTTGAACCATGATCATTTCCTCATTTAATACACTTCTATGAGTTGATACACATGCTTAGAAACTCAAATAATGGTGATGCTTTGATTTTGGGATGTAGACCAGGACACAGCATCATCAGGACAAAGCAACTTTAAAAAAGAGAATGGAAGCGCCCTCTAATACATTTCACCCCCTTATGGGCTTAGTCATAGAAGAGTCTCGTCAGGACCAGGGCTTTTACACCTTCCAAACTGCATCAACTAGTGGGTGTGGTCAAATTTTAATAACAATGGAAGGGTCTTAAAGTGGCAATAAATACCAGGAGTGCTTTATGTACAGAGTTTATGTGCAGAGTTTGTTCAGGGGTGCTCCATGTGCAGAGTTCAGGGGTGCGCTACATACTAAAGCCCCGTACACACGATAAGAAATTCAGAAGGGAAAATTTGTCCGACAACCGATCTGCCGATTTTCGGATTGTTAGTATGGTGCTTTCGACAGCCGACTCTGACTTTTCGGCTGACAAAATCCTGATGTGCAGGCTATAAAATTTTTGTCCTCCGTCAACACAAGTCCTATTTCCATCTCATTAGTACAGATTTCGACAGGGAAAAATCTTATGAGCAAGACTAGGCATGCTCAGAGAGAAAGAACACATACAAAGCAATCCAACACATGACATCATGAAGTAGAATTCTGTCGTACGGGAAAATTCGTGTGCAGTTTAGAGCACATTCCAACCAACAGACACGCACTCTGGACAAAAGACCGACGACCGGTCAGCGGAAATTCGTTGCGTGTTTACGAGGCTTTAGTGCAGAGCTCAGCCTTCTTCCACAGCTGCTTACCTCTGCATCCACATCTCACTTTCACCCCTCTTCTTCTTCTCTAATACCTCTCCACACACTGTGGGTGGCTCTGCCACTCACACTCAGGGAGATCATCCAGTAGTCCGCATCCATATCCCCACTGCACCCTGGGCACCTGCATCTCCCTTGTCCCCATCCTGCAATCAGTGGGAGCCACTCAGGAGATCAGATCTATGGAAGTCATTGGGTGACAAGCTGTCACTTGTTAATAGAGAAGCCAGACTTCTGTGTTTACAAGTGATATTCATGAGCAGGGAGCCAAGGACCTGAATCAAAGGTGGTGGAACTGAGTTCCACCAAGTTCGAGCTGAAAAAAAGCCCTGATCAGGACAAAGCACTTAGATGCCCCAGCAAATCTGGTGGGGCAGTTGAAATCTATGCAATAAGAACTGAGCTACTAGTCGCTGTCTCTGCAAAATCAAAATATTGCTCCAACAGAACTTACCTTGGACTGTTACGATAGTTTCAATTTGTGTATTAGGAACAACATTTTTGATATCCGCTGTTTTGATCAGCTGCTCCTGTACTCCAGCTGCAGAATGAAATATTAATGGACCAACATTAACCAATAAATCTTTTCACAACATTTTCTAAATAGAGAGACCCTGAAGACTAAAATGGTGACCACAATTTGTTTATCTAACATAATATTTGTGCTACTGTTTATCAAATCTATATTTTTCAAAAAACATGCTCAAATTCATTTTACCACACACAAACACGATATAGTACCCATTTTAGAAAAAAAAAAAAATGATATATATAAAAAAAGATGAGGTTTCATCTAGTAAATAGACACTAAATATGTCAAGCCTCAAAACTGCATGCTCTTGTGAAACGGCAAAAACAATGGTATCCAAAACTGTACACAAGGGACAGTAGATGGCACTTGTCCACAGTGGCATTGTAGTTGGAGAGAATGCAAAGAGGAACATGGTTCCACTATGGTTTCCTGGGTCACTGAGGAAGCTATCTGATTGGATGCTGCCACCTCATGTGATTCTAGCAGCCATCTTGGGTCAGGTCGAGCCTATATAAGGCCCTGGCTCCCAGACTTAGCACACATTTGCAAGTAGGGACAGGTACCCTGTCTGTTATGAACAGAACTAGCGGCAGCGAAAGGTTCTTGACGTGGAGGGAAAGTGTAGAGTTTGCAACTTCTCTGAACATCTTCCTGCTTGAGCACAAGACCACCAGGCAGCATTCTGCCCCTCCTAACAGGTGCTGTCCGTTCAGCTGAAACTTGTTCTCTATATGCTGTTGGGACCTGTGAATGTTCTCTGTTGGACTGTCTTCCCCCAGGGTTTTTGGTTGAACTGTCTTTGCAATACTTTAATACAAGCTCTTTACATCACACTTGGACTGTGTGTGTTATTGCCACCACACCACGCCCTACTTACAACCCTAGATTTAAGGGGCCGTATACACACTACTGTGTTTTGGTAACATGTGTGTTACTGCAATGCATGTTACATGCATTATTGCATTGTGTTGCAATTCATTTTGAATGTCACTCCAACGTAGGGCAATGTGCTACTGTTTTAGCTCATTGCAACACACTGTAATATGTTGCAATACAAAAAACAGGCCTTTTACAATTGTTATCACGTTAGGGTGCATTGGAAGCACATTTTGAATAAGCTGCCCAATACAATGTGCTGTAATATACCGCAAAAACAAAACTTCAGCCATGCTTTTTATGTCTGTTTCCCCATGGAGAAACGTTATTTCCCTTCTTTTCACTGAAATGCAAAGGATGCAGTATCTCTCTCTCTCTAGGGCTCCATTCAAACCTGGACATTCTTGGATTGCAGGCAGAATCACCTGATTCTGCCTGCAATTCCAGAATTGTGTAAAATACGGGACGCGTTTGCAATGCTATTATTCCTAATAATACCTCAAATTGCGATGGTTGTCACTTGATAAATCGTGCTGCAGTTGTGGCAAACCACATCACGGAAGCTTGTTGCCCAAAATGTTGCAGGAGCTTGTTTTGGACAACAAGCTTCCCCTCATGCAGTTTGCCGTGATTGCAGCACAATCTATCGTGCAAAAACCTCTGCAAAATCGCACCTCAATTGGGGTGCCGTTGCTATGCAAATGCATCCCGCGTTTTGCTGAGATTCTGAAATTGAGGGCAAATTTTGCCTGATTTTGCCCACAATTCCAGAATTCCCAGGTGTCAATAGAGCCTAAAAAGCAAACATGACAGAACAATGGCCGATTTAATTCCAATGGTATCCAGTTTTTGGTAGACGTCCTGTACTATAAATGGCAATAAACATAGAAGTAACATATTGTATCCAAAGAGTGGACATTTACAGACCTCTTCCTCTTCCCTCGGGATCTAAAACAACATTTGTTAAGGTCTGCACAACCCGTTTACCTTCCGGCTGAAAAAAAAAAAACACATGAAAAGCATGATTTCTTATCTTTCAAAAGTTAAAGTGTATGTAAACCCTAATAATTAACTTCTCCTATTTGTTCCCTTTTGGTCTGCTAAGGGACTGCCAGATATTCACTGTTCGGGTCCCCCTGAATTACCAGCACACAGTCATGACAGACAAAGTTCTTAATTTTCCTCTTCAGCTTGCTCCAATAATCAGTCCAGGGGAATTGGGTTGTTTTTGTATTTTATTGTAAAATGGGGATAAGAGAAGGAAATAGTGGGATACTCTGTTTAACTATGCACAATGTTGAGGACTCCTATCTTTTGAAACAGCCAGGCTGTTGATTCACCCTGCCACTATATTATATATTAAATAATAAAATTATATTATTGATTAGATTATAATTCATGCGTTTGTGTTTCAAATTTATCACATCTGGGATGTCTACTAGACTCTTGTTTTGGTCAGGTTTAAGTCAGTAATTACTAAGAATTGTAGGCCTATAATACATAACGGCAAATTTCCATGAAAAGAATTGTACCGCTTTTGGTATGTAATTCCTGACAGAATCATACCGCGAGGGAGGTTAAGAGTTCCCTTAACTGGAACTAAGGGGACAAGCCCAACCCCTCAAAAACAACCCCACATCATAATCCCCCTCCAAGTGATTTGGACCAGTGCACAAAGCAAGGTCCATAAAGACATGGATGAGCGAGTTTGGAGTGGAGGAACTTGAATGGCCTGCACAGAGTCCTGACCCCAACCTGATAGAACATCTTTGAGATTAATTAGAGCGTAGACTGCGAGCCAGGCCTTATCCAATATCAGTGCCTGACCTCACAAATGCACTTCTGGAAGAATGGTCAAAGATTCCCATAGACACACTCCTAAACCTTGTGGACAGCCTTCCCAGAAGAGTTGAAGCTGCTATAGCTGCAAAGGGTGGGCCAACTCAATATTGAACCCTACGGACTAAGAATTGGGATGCCATTAAATGCATGTAAAGGCAGGCGTCCCAATACTTTTGTCAATATAATGTATATCTGTGTCCCTGTAGAAGAAATGTCCCATCACTTCATGTTTTTCTCCTCAACAGAGACCCAGAAGGCAGCATAAACCTGACAGATGCTCTAACAATCTTTTTGTACTCACCACAACCTTCAGCTTCTTTCTCACACCATCTGAGACAGCCTGTCCAGCTGCTTTCACTTCAATGTCGTGATAGCCCAAAGTCAGAGGAACAATGATAAAAGGTATGGCCAGAGACGAGGCAGCCTTTACAGTCACAAATTGGCGATATTTACTCTTGGCAGTAGAGAGACTGCAGAAATGTTCATTGTAAGTCCACTCCACACGTACCTAAACCAGACAAAAAATATATACAAATACAAAAATTACATGAGTTTAAAGCTGAAGTAGAATCTGCTTAAGGTTTATCCTTTCCAACCACCTTATCAACATGCTAATGACATTATTAAAAAAAAAAAAAAAAAAAAACTTGCTGTTTTCATTAATAAATATGTAAACCCAAAATTTTATATTCCTGCTATGTGCCTGATGTACCATGTACTTGCGTGACACTAAGCATGATGGCACAGCCTGGTGCTCTAGCTGTGCTGAGAACTCAGCCTTGTCCTGACATGCCCCACCCCCCGCCCCTGCACATCATTTACTGGGAAGACCAGGGTGCTGTTGTTCACCCCCAGCTCTCTGAATCACTTATGCAGCTGAGAACAGAGGGTATATGATCACTTAAAAAAAAAAAAAAAAAGGGGGAAAAAGGATATTTATAATTTATTTTATATCTATACAAAGATGTTTTGCCTTTCATTTCTATTTTAATCTGCATGGGTTGTTTTACAAGTAGAGGGTTTACATAGACTTTAAATACCTTGTTTTCCACCCAGTGATGTAATTACTGTGTCTCTGAGCTTCTCTATAAAATGCAGAGAGATTATGGCTAGTGGGAAGGTCTGTACTGTATATATAGCTTCTTGAATACAGAAGACCTCCCTAGGTAATGCCCACTTGTGATGCCGAGTCTCTATGATTGACAAAACTGAAATCCAATGAATGAAAGTGGCAAGTCAGAAACAGACTGGTGAAGAGGGGCTAGATGATGAAACTGAAGAACTGTGTGAAGGCGCCTGGTATGTAATAAATATGATCAGTTGCCTGCTGCCCCTTTAAGTGTGCAATATACACAAATGTGACAAACTTAAATAGAGAAAGGATGGCGCAACTCCTAAATAACCAATATGGAATCAATAATGAATATATCAGAACAGATACAGATTTTTTTTAAACGGATATCTTACATGGTATCAAAAAAATTAATTTTTATATCTAATAGAAGAAAATAGTACATATATGAATAGTGAATGCTAGCAAAATCACGTGATAGTGAATAGTGAATCAAATAATTCAAAAATAGTGAATCAATATTAAATATTATGCTTCCTTCTAATGCACAGTGTAATAAGCTCACAGTGTACAGTGAAAAAAGAGTAAGTCATTTCAGTACAGAAGAGGAACCTTTGAAAACGTCTTCTAGGACGAAACGTCGTTAGGTCACGGCGTGCTGACGTCATCACTGGAAGCGTTCCAAGCGAGCGGATGTGCCTTGCCATCCGGCCGGCGGCTTTTCATGCTCTTTTGCTTTTAACAGAATGTAAGTGTGTTTCCTTTATTTAATAAACCAATGGTTACGATTTTACACTATTGGCGTTTTTCTTTATATTTGGGATTGGTTTGTCCATCTACTGAGATTATTGGCTCATCCTTTGGGATCATCCTCAACCCTGACCCTGCTGTGTGAGTTATCTATCGGTGGTGAATGTCGGTGGATTGGATCTGTTTGATACCATACATTGCGCAATTACTATCTGAGTCCAGTAAGGGGCCCATATTGTCAGTGTTGGTGGTCCTGGTACATTTGGGATTTTTCTCTATCTCCCTATATCCATCCTCAATCTGGTAAAGCGGCTTTCATATTGGTGGTGGTCTTCTTCCATTTTCAATATCATCTGTCTTTGTGATCACTCATTTGGGGAGTGTTATATGCCTGCACAATATTTTCTTTTGGTAAGCAGCCCCACATCTGGTGACGGATTATACACCTCCTGCATGGTGTAATTTAGGGTGTTTAAGGAATAATTATCGTTATGGTATTATGCTATGGCGTTTTCTTTTTTTCCATGATTTTATGACCTTATTCTTGGGAGTTCATCATATGTGTCTTCTACAATCAAGTTCACTCCTTCATGATTTATCGCTGCAATCATTTATTGTTTGTCTGGTAACCACATCACCTAAAAGTTTTCGGATCCTTAAGTGTGGATTTTATTAGTCACATCAATTTGAAGATTATCTGTTTTTCACTAGGACTTTTTTGCACTGGGACTTGATTCATTTATTTATTTTTTGTTTTGGTTTTGGACATTGATTTGTTCACTTTCATTCAGCGCGACTTATTTTATATATAGTACAGAAGAGGAGCCTTTACAAGCTGGGCTGGCGATCAGCTTTAATATGAACTTTGAGAACAACTGTGCACATTTTCTTAAAATTTTGTACGTTTATAAAAGTATAGGGATCTACATATAAGGAAAACTTGCTGTGCAAGTGTCTAAAACACTCGGATAGCCTTCTCAACCCCCATAATCTGCCTGATACTTGTATTTCCATGATTATCTGTTCCATCTAGTGGCCACCATGCAGAAAAATACAGCATTACGGCCCCTGGATGGAGCTGAAGACCATAGAAAATAAATGTGTTCGGCATATTATGGGGGTTATTTGTGGTGGCTGTGCAAATGCAAGAGACATCCACACAGTATTTTTTTTAATAGACCCCTATATGTTTATAAATTTACAAACGTAGTTTGTCGGAACCAATTTAAAGTGACACTAATCTCTGGTTTATATATTATTTGTTAGAGATCACAGCTGGCCATACTATATACTAGCCCAGGAGTCTTCAAACTATGGCCCTCTAGTTGTTCAGGAACTACAATTCCCATCATGCCTAGTCATGTCTCTGAATGTCAGAGTTTTACAATGTCTCATGGGATGTGTAGTTCTGCAACAGCTGCAGGGCCATAGTTTGAGGATCCCTGTACTAGCCTTTCCCAACCTTTTAACCCCAGAGGAACCCCTAAAGCAAATTTCATGAATCAAGTAACCCTTACTAAAGCCAATTCATTGAGAGTCCATGGGAAAAATGTCTGTTATATTGGTGGTTAGTAGGAAGAATGCAACCCTTATGGCCCGTACACACTTGACGAAAATCGAGCGAAATATCCTCCGATTTTTCTCTCTCTTGCTCAGCGGTCATAACCGTTTTTAGTTGACAGTGCATAAATGTTCACGAAATTTCTCGTCCGATTTTTTTTTTTTGGAACATTTGTTCCTAGACTTCCGGGTTGCCAGCAACTTCAGATCATGCGCAGTCTTTCGTATCCGATTTTTCGCGGATGTGCTGCATACACATTAAACGAAAATTGGTCGTCTGTGGACGGACTTTTTAAAATGTTGGTGTTTGTCCCTCCGTTTTTTTTTTTGTTGAAAATGTCGGCATCGGCTGCTGAAAGTTGTGTAGACACTAGCCGAAAATCGTACGATTTTACTTCGGATGGGAATTTTTGGCAGATTTTCTACTAGTGTGTACCCCACTTTAACCACTTCAGCCCTGGAAGATTTTACTCCCTTTCTGACCAGGCCCTATTTTGCGATTTCTTCACTGCGTTATTTTAACGGACAATTGTGCGGTCGTGCGACGCTGTACCCAAACAAAATTTACGTCCTTTTTTCCCCACAAATAGAGCTTTCTTTTGGCGGTATTTGATCACCTGTGCGATATTTATTTTTTGGGCTATAAACAAAAAAAGAGCGACAATTTTGAAAACAAAAAATATTTTTCACATTCTTTTATATGACATTCTCAAAAAAAAAAAAAAAATTAAAAATTGACATTTTTTAACATTTTAGGCCAATTTGTTTTCTGCTACAAATTTTTGGTAAAAAAAATAAATTAAAAAAATCGCATTTGATTGTGTATTTTGATTGGTTTGAGCAAACGTTATTGTGTCTACTAACTACGGGAAAGATTTATGTAATTTTTATTGTTTTTATATTTTAATTTTACTAGTAATGGCGGTGATCTGTGATTTTTTGCAGAACTGCGGCATTGAGGCGGACAGATCGGACCCCTGACTGACATTTTTGCCACTTTTGGGGGGACCAGTGACATTACTACAGTAATCAGTGCTAAAAATATGCTCTGTTACTGTAATAATGACACTGGCAGGGAAGGGGTTAATATTGTTGGTGATCAAGGGGTTAAATGTAAGCCTAGGGGAGTAATTCTAACTGTGGGGGGGGGGGGCTTGTGAGATGATCACAGAGACATGCGATCCTCTATAGCAGGATCACATGGTCTCTGATCATCTGAGGGAGAAGGACAGACAGCTGTGTTTACATCAACCGTCTGTCCTTCTCTGTCAGCGGGGAGAGATTGAGGGTGTCAGGCGGCAATCGGAGCCACCTGACACACGCACTGGCTTCCCAGCTGACGAGCGGGGGCGAGAATGTGCTGGCGGTGGCGCGCGCTCGCCCCCTAGACTCCCCAAAGCGAGCGCCATACATGTACGGCGATTTGCCTGTAGGAGCCAGCCTGCCGCAGTACATCTGGGGCGGCTGGTCGGAAAGCGGTTAAAGTGGCGGTCAGAATTCCACCATTACGGACAGCCAAAAAGATACATTGGTGTCATGCTGTTGGCTTTGTCAAGTGGTATTGGCCCAGGAACTATGCAGACACCAACAGATGGGAGGTCTATCATCTACAGCTCAAGGAATCTCTAGCAACCTTTAGAGGAACCCCGATTGAAAATAGTTGCTGTATACAATCTGATTGTACAATCTTTTTTACCCACTTCAGCCCCGGAAGGTTTTGCCTGCCTTACTTTAACAGGCAATTGCACAGACGTGCGACGCTGTACCCAAATCAAATTGATGTCTTTTTTTTCCCACAAATAAAGCTTTCTTTTGGTGAAATTTGATCACCTCTGCGATTTTTATTTTTTGCGCTATAAACATAAAAAGAGCGACAATTCTGAAAAAAAAATAGATTTTTCACTTTCTGCTATATAAAACATCCCCCCCCCCCCCCCAAAAAAAAAAGAAGTAAAATTCTAATTTTTTCATCATTTTAAGCCAATTTGTATTCTGCTACATATTTTTGGTTAAAAAAAAAAAAAATCCCAATAAGCGTATTTTGATTGGTTTGCGCAAATGTTATTGCGTTTACAAACTAGGGGAAAGATTTATGCCATTTTTGTTTAATTATTTATTGTTTTACTAGTAATGGCGGCGATCTGTGATTTTTAGTGGGACTGCGACTTTGCGGCGGTCAGATCGGACCCCTAACTGACAATTTTGGGGGGACCAGTGACATTACTACAGTAATTAGTGCTAAAAAAAAAAAAAAAACACTGTTACTGTAATAGAGACAATGGCAGGGAAGGGGTTAACCCAGGGGTGATCAAAGGGTTAAGTGTGCTCTTAGGGGGTGTTTTCTAACTGTGAGGGGGGTGGGCTTGTGGAATCAACACAGAGACCTGTGTTCCTAAATAGAAGGATCACAGGCGCTCTGTGTTGATTCCAGAGAGAACAAAGATCTGCTGTGTTTACAACAGCACAAGTACGGCGATGTGCGCAGCCGAGCAAGCCTGCCGCAATTTATATATATATATATATATATATATATATATATATATATATATGCACGGCGGGCTGTCAGCAAGTAGTTAAAGTAATCAAAGCCATCAATAAAACCTAAATACCTAATTCAGTTAGTATTAAATCAGACAGACCCTTGCACTATATACTACTTAGTTCAAGGTGGATATAATATGGCACAATAAGATTGTATAGTGTATGGTCAACCATCTTTAAAATTGTATTAGTAAAATCATACAAATACTAATATGTTCAAGTTATTCATTATTTCATGTTATCACTTGGGCTTAGCTTGCAAGAAATGTGTACTAGTAAACTGATTCACTTACTTTGAGATCACTGTTGCCATAGTTGTAGAGAATAGCTCTTATCTCAACTTGTTCATTCCTTATCACAGCATATGGAAGTCGGAGGTCAATGAAGAAGGTTAGCTGGACCTGGATATCATGTGGCTTAGATATACAGATTCCTGCCAATGAAAATGCAGAAAAGCAAAACATAAATAATCATCATTCTAAATAAAAAAACCTCCTACATGAGAAAAAAAAAACATCTCCATAGTAAATCGCACCCATTCTACATGTAAAAACACCATCCCATCCTAAATCACACTGATTTTACATAAGCAAACACCATCCCTATCCATAAGAACACCCGTCCTACATGAGGAAGCACCATCCTCACCCCAAATTAAACCTATTCCACATGAAAAAACACCATCTTATCCTAAATCACACCACCTCACCCTAAATCACACCATCTCATCCTAAATCACACCATCTCATCTTAAATCCCACCATCCAATCCTAAATCCCACCATCTCATCCTAAATCCCACCATCTCATCCTAAATCCCACCATCCCATCCTAAATCCCTCCATTCCATCCTAAATCACACCATCTCATCCTAAATCCCACCATCTCATCCTAAGTCCCACCATCTCATCCTAAATCCCACCATTCCATCCTAAATCCCACCATCTCATCCTAAATCCCACCATCTCATCCTAAATCCCACCATCCCATCCTAAATCCCACCATCCCATCCTAAATCCCACCATCTCACCCTTAATCACACCATCTCATCCTAAATCCCACCATCCCATCCTAAATCCCACCATCTCATCCTAAATCCCACCATCTCATCCTAAATCACACCATCTCACATGTAAAAACACCATCTCATCTAATTCATCTAATTCACACCATGCTACACAAGGAAACCTCATCCCATCCTAAATCACACCTATTCTACATTAGTAGACACCATCATTTTTTTATTTATAGAGAGGTTATTAGTTTTCCAATAAACAAAATACAAACATTTACTTCCATAAATCCTCCCCCATTTCCCCTGTCCCACTTGCGTCTTAATCTCTTGCAAGTTCCTTCTTCCTCTATTCCTTCCCTCTGTTTTGTTTCAAATTTCCCTTGATTCAAAAATTTTAATTGTACTTAAATTCTATCTAACCAGATGTTTATAAATTTTCCTATTTACTTTTTTCCCATAGTAATACAGTTCTTCCATATTATAAATAATAAATAAATAATAATTATAATAATAAATAATATTTTTAACCCAATCTCCCAACGTTGGACTCTCTGGTACTTGCCAGAATTTTGGAATTAGAGATTTTGCTGCATTTATTAGATGTGATGTCACCTTTTTATATTGCTTAATTGTCAGTTTAGTATTATGGAATAGATAGGTTTCAGGATTTTTTGTCATCTCTACTCCTCTTATTCCCTGGATTCTTGTATCTTTGAGAATTCTCACCATATTTGTGCCATTGTTCAAATTACCCAACATCCTCTCCAACAAAATGATTTTTCTGATATGTGCTTTAGCAGGTGTTATATACCATCTTGATAGACATTTATAGTTCATTTCTCTCGTATTTACATCTATTGTTGTCCCGTCTTCTAATTTCAATATTTTCTCTTTTTCTTGTTTGCTCAAGTCTGCATCAAGCTCTGCCTCCCATTTACCCAGATAGGTTTCAGGTTCCGCGATCCTGGTAAGAGTCGTATATACCTGGAAAATGCAGTGCCTTGGCGCAGACGGTGAGCTGAGCATTTTTTCAAATGGTAATACATTTTCGCCTGATTTTATTGGGTGAGGTAGTTTCTTTATAAAGTGCTCTATTTGGTGATTCCTTATTTCATTAATCAGCAATAATTCTCTTTTTTGTCTTAATTCCTGTAGTGTACATATCTCTCTTTTTTCATAATATCTTTTTATTGTGCGTTCTTATCCTTTATCCAACTCCCAAACAGTGTTTTATTCCCTGGTAAAAAATAAATAAAAAATCTGTCCCTATATCTATACTGTTTCTAATAGTTGCAAGTAGAAGTTCCAGCAATAGTGCAAAAAATAAGGGAGAGAAGGGGCACCCCTGTCTAGTTTCATTATTCAATTCGAAGGACTGAGATAGAATTCCATTTATCTTAATTGCTGCTGTTGGGTACTTCTAGAATGTTTTAATCCACTGGATCATTCTTGGGCCCATCCCTTTTACCTCCAGTGTCGCTAACATGAAACCTCAGTCCACCCTGCCATATACTTTTTCAGCATCTACTGACAGAAGCAGGGCTGGGGGCCCCTCTTTAAGTACTTTTTTGTAAGAGTAACAATGTTCTCAGTTCATTGTCTCTCCCTTCTCTCCCAGGGATGAATTCAACTTGATCTTTATGAATCCATTCCAGCAATAATGCTTTCAGTCTGATAGCTAGTATTTTGGCATATAATTTTTGTATCAACATTTAACAGTGATATAGGTCTGTAGCTAGAGCATTACGTTATGTCCTTCTCTTCTTTTTGTATTACTGTAATATAGGCCAACAATGATTCCTTTCTCATTTTACTTCCTTACCCCATAGAGTTCCAATATGAACATAGCTTTGGTACCAATAGTGGTTTAAATTTTTTTTATAATAGATAGCAGAGAAACCATCTGGTCCTGGGCTTTTCCTCATAGCTGTATCTCTTAGTTAGTTAAAAATGTCTTCCTGCATTACGGGACTTTCTAGTTCTAACACTTTTTCCTTTCTTACTTTAGGCAGTTTGTCTTCTTTTAAGCAAGTTAGTATTCTTTTCTTCCTTTCTAGTTCTTTTATTGGTTCATCCAATGGTCCTACTGTAGATGATGTTTTATAGAACATTTGAAATACTTCTTCTTTTTTGTGTTGTTGAATATACTAATTCCCCTGAGCGGTTTTCCATTTTTTCTATGAAGCCTATTGACTTCTTCTTTAGTACGTTTGCTAGATATTTTCCCGGTTTGGTGATATCTTTCTTTACTTACTTTATTAAAGATTCGGCTTGTTTCCTGTTTTCTTAACATATTTAACTAATCTCTTTTTAATACTAACAGATGTTGTATATCTTTTTCCTTTCCTTTTTTATGTCTTTGTTCCAATTCATATAATTCCTTTAATATTTGGTTTATCCTATTCAGTCTTTTGTTTTTCTGAGTCCCTATTGATATCAGAATACCCCTGATGTAGGCTTTATGAGCTTCCCATACCGTGGCTTTTGTTACTTCTTGTGTCTTATTTATCAGGAACTAATGTTCTATTTCTTTCTTTATTTTCCCTTCCGACTCCTGATCTTGTATTAGTATCTCATGTATTCTCCAATTATTTGTCTTATTCTGTTCCTCTGTCATCCTAATTTCTGTTATTACTGGTGCATGGTCAGACATTGTTATTACTTCAATAGATGTTTTACCTACAATGTCTAGTAATCTATGTTCTACCAATATATAATCTAGTCTTGAATATATCCCATGTACAAAGGAGAAAAATGTATAATCCCTTACATTTGGGTGTTGGATTCTCCAAACATCTATTAATTGATATTGGTATAATGTTTTTTTCAGTAACTTGAGTTGATACACTTCTCTCCTCCGGGCACGCCTCGATACATCAAGCCGTGGATCCATTGAGAAATTGAAATCTCCTGCCACTATCTCTTTACCTACTTTAATTTCCATAAGTTCTCTCAAAATCTGCTTTAAGTAATATAGTGGGTTCTTATTGGGGCAGTATATATTTGCCAACATATACTCTTCACCACATAATTCTCTCTTCAAAAACATGTATCTACCCTCTGGACTTGTCCTCCTCTCCCTTTCTTGAAACCTTATGTCTTTTGCAAATCCTATTGCCACTCCCTTTGTTCTTTTTGTTGTTGAATCTCCATAGTACCATATTGGATATTTTTTTGAGTAGAATTTAACCCTTGAGTCATGTGATATATGTCTTTCTTGTAAAAAAAACAAACTATGCTAGCGGAGTAATGCTGGATTTCTTTAAGGATTTTATGTCTTTTTACCGGAGCATTTAAATCATTCACATTATACGTTAAAAGTTTAATCTTGTTCATATTGAATATCTATTCCCTTTTATCTCCTCTTCTCCCCTCCTCCCCTTACGCGGAGGCCTCACAGGAATACTGAAAGGTATGTCTAAGTTATAGGTCGCGGGGGGGGGGGGGGATGTAGACAGATCAGCAAGAGACAACAAATCGACAGATAAAAAAGAAAATACATGCATTGAGATCCATATTGGGAAAATTACCCTCCCTCCCTCCCCCTCCCCTTCTCTCCCTCTCCCCTCCCCTTCCTATTTTCCTTTCTCTTATCACCTAGAGGTTTGTGGCTATATTCTGGCCTTGGAATCTATGGGAGTCAGAGACTTCCTTCCTCTCCCATTGGTTCCTTTCCCCTGGGGTAAGGCTCTGATCACATACACCAGCTTCTTCCTTATTATAGGAATTTTGGCCCAGTAGCATATCAGGGTACCGAGTGTCCTGTCAATTTTCTTTCTCTATTGCTTCATTTCTTCCCCTCTTCTCTGCCTACTTTATCTACATTTATCTATGCCTGATCTCACCTCCACACCATTCTATTCAAAATAAAACCATGCCAAATGAGGAAACACTAGGGATGGACAAATGGTTCGACCCGAACATGGCTGTTCACCTATTCGACGAACACTCAAAATCAGGGTGTTCGACTGTTTGTTCAGCCTGCAGAATGACCACAATGCACTGTGCCGCCGCACAGTGCATTGGAAGCCCTCATTGGCTGAAGCAATGAAAGCTTTGCCCAATCAGGGCCCAGAGCACTGTCAGAGCCATGATTGGAGAAAATAATGACGACTCTATTCAATCATGGCTCATTGTTTTTTAGTTCTGCCCCACGCGATAAAAGTATTCTTTCAATAGCGGCCATTTGTAGCGCGATATCGGCGTGGAGAGAGATAGAACAGGGCTCTGTTCAGTGCTAATAGAGAGTTAGTGTGCTATAGTGTACTATTCTGATTATATTGTCAGTGTAGAATATCAGTTTAGAGTGATAGTTAAGTCAGTGTGAGTGTAGTGACCATTCATTTTTACTTTAGTGTCATTTTAGTGTGAATCTAGTGATAGTTCAGTTAGTGTGAGTGTAGTGAATAGCTAAATCTGTCTTCTTGTCCACATCTATCCCTGTTATAGCCTCAGCATCAGGCATGGAGTAGTCAGCTGGGTTATTTGAACACAGCTTCAGCCACTTTCTCCTTGAATATGCACAGCCATTACTTTATTCAGATGTTGGTTGGGGAAGGTAGGAACATAAGCCTACAGAGAGGGGAGAATACTGGTACACAAATTGGCAGTCATGTTCCTCCAGGCACAGCGCACTGCCAAGTTGTCTCCAGTGGTAATGAGGATGGAGGAGATGATGATGATGAGGTCATTGACGCGATTTGGGTGTTGGATAGAGCAGAGGAGGTAAGTGAGGATGAGGCACAACCCCAACGAGGCAGTCATCATGGAAGATTAGAGAGCAGCCACCCTTTTCTATCACATTGTGGATCTGTTATCTCCCGGCCCACTTCCAACAGATCAGCGCTCTGGGCCTTTTTGAGCACATGTGCAGCCGATGACACTGTTGCAATTTGCAAACTTTGTCTCACACACATCAAACGTGACAAAAACACCAGCCATTTGTGTAACACATGCATGACTAGGCATTTAACCTCTCACCACTCAGTTCATTGGCAAAAGCACCTGAAAGCTACACAAAACAAACAATTCTGTTCCTCCTCCTTCACCTCAGTCTGCCCCCGCTATACCTCATGACCTCCTAGCAGCCTCCACTGGCAGGGATGATGGCATAGCGCAGGGTATGCAAGATGCTTGCAGCACATCTGCCAGTAGCAAACCACCAGCTGTAGACTATAGCCAGCACATTTCTCTGCCCCATCTGCTGCAGCAAGAAAAAAAAATACAGTTACTGACACCCACATGCCCAGCGTCTAAATGCAAGCTTGTCAAAGCTGCTGGCTTTACAACTTCTGCCTTTCCGTCTGGTGGATTCTGCCCCCTTCTCACAATGGCAGGTTCCTAGTAGTGATGAGCAAAACACTCCCCGGTTTGGTTCACACCAGAACACCGCAAACAGAGGAAAAGTTTGTTCGAACAAATGAACCTGATCGAAGTCAATTGGACTCGAACCTCGAAAATCAAAAGGCCTAATTTGGAAGGCTTAAATGCAAGTTATTGCCCCAAAATAGCGTATGGGGGTCTGGGTGCTGCCCTGGGAAACATGTAGCAATGAAAAAAAAAGTTTTTAAAAACTATTGTTTTTAAAGGAGCAGTGATTTACTGATTTTAATGAGGCTTAAAGTGAAACTATAAAAATGAAAAATTCCTTCAAATATCGTACCTGGGGGGGGTCCCTTGAATGTGCCTGTAAAGTAGTGTATCTCTATGATGTATGTAGCCTGCTGCAGCAATACTGACATTTCTAAAGCAAAAAATGTGATCTACAAATATGCATACAAATTTCAAATCAAATGTACTTGTCATACAGGTGCAGAAAAATTGGGCCTTGGTTGTTGGTGGTGCCTGAACACCGCAACCCCTCGCAGTTACTTTTGCTGGGCAAAGGAATGGGACCTGCTGGTAAGAATTCCATACAAATTTGAAATTGCATGTACTATACAGGTGCCAGAAATTGGGCCTTTGCTGTTGGTGGTGCCTGAACATCGTAACCAAGCCCTCGCAGTTACTCTTGCTGGGTGCAGGAATGGGACCTTCTGGTAAGAATATCATATAAATTTGAAATTGCATGTACTATACAGGTGCCAAAAATTGGGCCTTTGCTGTTGGTGGTGCCTGAACACTGTAACCAAACCCTTACAGTTAACTCTTGCTGGGTGCAGGAACGGGACCCGTTGGTAAGAATTCCCTACAAATTTGAAATTGCATGTACTTGTCATACAGGTGAAAAAATATTGGGCCTTTGGTGTTGGTGGTGCCTGAACACCGTAACCCCTCACAGTTAGCAGGGCATAGGGACAGGGCCTGCTGTTGAAAATTACATACGACATTTAAATTGCATGCACCTGTCATGCAAGTGCAGAAAAATTAGGCCTTGGGGGTTGGTAGTGACCTAAACCAAAAACATTGTTGGAAGCTAGCAGAATTTAGGTAGAGGAATAGGATAGGCAGCATATGCAGTCTTCAAGGGATGGCAGACCCCTAGCAAATTTAATTTGTTACATCAGCATCAGGGGCTTAATAGCTCTTGTTGATTCAGGACTGGTTAATTTTGATAAAAGTCAGCTGGTCAACAGAGTCTGTGGACAGACGCACTCTTTTGTCCGTCACAGAACCTCCAGCATCACTGAACGTCCGTTCGGAAAGCATGCTGGAAGCCGGACAGGCCAGTAGCTCCATTGCATATTGAGCAAGTTCTGGCCAGTGGTCCATTCTCAAGACCCAGTAACCCAGTGGATGCTCAGCTGGAAAGGTCTCCAAGTCTGGCGCCTAGATAATCATGCACCATATGATGGAGACGCTGCTGATGGCTGCTTGAACCTAACAGCCCTGAGCGCTGCTGAGGACTAAAGAACTGTTTTAAGGTATCGGTCAGCCGGCTGCCTTGTCCACCGCTCCTCCTTTGGCTGAACAATGCCTCAGAAACACGTCTAGAGAATGTTAACCTCTTAGTGTCTGGAAAGGTGGTACACAAATTTTTTTCAAGGCCTCTTTAAGATGTTTCATCCTCTGCTCCCTCTGCAAAGGCAGGATAAGCTCTGCAACTTTACCCTTGTAACGTGGATCAAGAAGGCTTACCAACCAGTAATTATCCCTCTCCTTGATAGCATGAATCCTCGGGTCCTTTTGCAGGCTTTGGAGAATCAGGGAACCCATGCAAAGGAAGTTGGAGGAGGCATGAGTTTCTGAGTCCTCTGGGTCAGTAAGGATGACATTGTAAGCAGGAGAAACCTCTCCCCAACCACGTACAACTCCTGGGGTTTCTGGGGAATCAAAACCATCCCTTGAAGACGGCTGTATGCTATCCTATACATCCATGCTGCCGAAATCCTCCTCCTCCTCTTTCTCCTGTGTGTTTTGCAGCCCTGCAGGAATGATATCTGCATAACGGGGGCCTTGTGAGGAAAGGAAGTCCTCCTCTTCCTCCCGCTGTTCTGCCTCAAGTGCCCTGTCCATGATTCTACGCAGCGTGTGCTCCAGCAGGTAGACTAGAGGGATAGTGTCACTGATGCATGCATCGTCCCGGCTCACCATGCTTGTGGCCTCCTCAAATGGTGACAGAACGATGCATGCATCCTTTATCAAAAGCCACTAGCGTGGCAAAAAAAAGCCAAGCTCCCTTGAGCCTGTCCTTGTGCCATACTCACACAGGTACTCATTGATGGCCCTCTGCTGCGTGTTCAGCTGCTGCAGCATTGCCAACGTTGAGTTCCACCTGGTGGGCATGTCACAAATGAGGCGGTTAGTGGGCAGGTTAATGTCCCGTTGAATGTCAGATAAGCGAGCACTGGCATTGTACGTATGGCGGAAATGGCCACAGACTTTTCTGGCCTGCCTCGGGAGTTCTTGGAAGCCCAGGCATCTGCTCAATAAACGCTGCAACACCAGATTCAGAACATGTGCCAAGTATTGAACATGTGTCAAGTGTCCCTGTTGGAGGGCGGAGAGAAGGATGGTGCCATTGTCGCATACAACTATTCCTGGCTTAAGCTGCCATGGCGTCAACCATCTCTGAGCCTGCCCCTGCAGAGCTGACAGAATCTCTGCACCGGTGTGACTCCTATCCCCTAGACAGACCAACTGAAGCACGGCATGGCATCTTTTAGCCTGACTGCCTGCATAGCCCTTGAACGCTTAGGGAGCACTGCTGCTTCATAGGAAAATTGAGCAGAAGAGGACATGGAGGAGGTGGTGGAGTATCCAGATGTGGCAGAACCAGCACCAGGTTTTTGGAGGCGTGGTGGCAAAACGAGCTGCAACATTGAACCTTGTCCTGCATCCTTCCCTGCTGCCAGCAGAGTTACCCAGTGCGCCGTGAAAAAAATGTAACATCCCTGTCCATACCTGCTGGACCAAGAGTCAGCAGTAATGTGCGCCTTCCTGCTGACCTCTCTGTCCAAGGAGGCCAAAACACTACCTTCCGCATGATGGTAGAGAGCCGAAATGCCTTTTTGGGACCTGCCACTGTGGGGCAGCACATTCCACAAATTCGCGAAAGGGGGCAAAGTCTACCAGATGAAAAGGCAGCAATTATAATGCTAGCAATTTGGCCAAGCTAGCATTAAGACGCTAAGCATGTGGATGGCTGGGACAGTGTTTCTTTCTACGGTTCAGCAACTGGGGTAGTGAAATTTGCCTGCTGCTCAAATCAAGCGGTGGTGTACTGCGAGCAGATTGGGTGCAAATCTCTGTGGCACTCATTGCTATACCATCATCCCTTTCAATGCTGGTATTTGAGAAGGTATGAGGTATAGTAGGGTTAGAGATCACAGATGAGGAGCAAGTGATGTATGCTTGTTTTGATCTGGTGCCTCTTTCAGGTACTGTTGCCAACGGACTGCATGGCAGGTCATCATATGTCTTGTCAAGCATGTGGTGCCCAAGTGGCTGGTTCTGGCCACACTTGATCTGCTTCAGACAGATGTTGCAAACAGCAATGCTGCAATCTACTGCACAGGTGCTGAAAAAAGCCCACACTAATGAACTTTTGGGAGTCCAGGGGGAGTTTGCAGCACCCTGCACCTGTGGAGCTCTGTGCTGTGATGCATTAGGTTGGCTACTACTATGGCGACCCCTGGAGCACATCCTGCCTCGTTGGAGTTGTTCCCCCCCTCCTCCATCCTGTCAGGCAACCAAGTACAGTCAGTGACCTCATCATCCCCTTTCTCCTCATCGTTGGAGAAAACTAGGCAATATGCATCAGCTGTGGCAACATGACTGCTGGTTTCTTGTCACCCCCTCTCACTAGGCTTACGTTATTTCCTTCATCAACCTGGGAACCAACATCACAGCTTTCAAATTGCTGCGCATCCTCCAGCAGCATGTCACTGACACTATGATCGAATAGTTCAGGTGACTCCTCAGTGAATGATGGTGGGGCGACAGAAGGAGTAGCTGTGGAGAAGGATCCTGTGAAATGGGCCGCTTTGGCAGCTTCGGTGGAAGGTAAACTACCTTGAGCGTGGGTGTCAGAGGACAAGGAGGATGAGGATGGCTTATTGATCCACTCCACCAACTCTTCCACATGTTGTGGCGGAATAACACAGGCAGCACCTGAAATAAAGGACGGGCGTGCCCCTCCTGCAGAGGATGCACTATGTCGACTGTGACCACCACTTTTCACAATGGACACAGAGGCTGCTTGCCCTCTTTCCATGGCCTGTGAGCGTCTGCCTCTCCTTGTTTGTTTGTTTCAGAAATGACATGATGTTGATCTCTATCAACATGTCTGCCTCTCCTTGTCGGCCTTTCAGACATGATGTTGATAGAGATCAATATAGGGTATATCAACTGACCGATAGATACTCAATGACCTGATATGATGTATTCAATAGCCCTATATATAGAGATGTGATGGGAATAGGGTATACGCAAGTGACCGATTAAAATACTCTATCACCTAATATGATGTAATCAATAGCCCTATATATAGGTAAAGATGTGGTGGGTATAGGGTGTATGCAAGTGACCGATTAAAATACTGTAACTATCACCTGATATGATGTAATCATGTAATCATGAATGTAATCATTTGATTGGCCAAAGCATGAGGTCAGGGTGCATGCTTTGGCCAATCACATAACGTGCTGCACGTGCCGCGTGCGCGCAGTGCATTATGGGATCTTTGAATTTCCCATGAAGAAGCACATTTGTTCGTCATTCGACGAACGATCAATGTTTGAGTCTAACTTAGCTTCGACTCGAACTCAAAGCTCATCCCTAGTTCCTAGTCTCTATTCTCAAGTAATGCCATTCCAGCTCTGTAGCAGCACATGGAAGGCAATGTTGTGGCATTGTTGGGTAAGGCAGTTAGCCGCAAAGTCCACATTACTGCTAACACGTGGTCCAGCAAGATTCATCAGCTCTTCCCCCTCCTTCTCCATGCCCTCCTCAGCTGAATTGTCCTACGAACCACAAGTACCCCCAAGCGTTCAAGGGGCTTTTCAATGAATCAGGCTAAAAGGTGCCATGAAGTGTCTCAGTTGGTGTGTCTAGGGGACAGGAAACACACCTGAGCAGAAATTCTTGCAGCTCTGTAGGGGCAGGCCCAGAGGTGGTTCATGCTATGCCAGCTGGCACCAGGAATGGTGGTGTGCAATAATGGTACAAACCTCCTGTCCCCCCTTAGACAGGGTAAGTTGACACATGTGCCATGCCTGGCACATATCCCCAGTTTGGTGGTGCCATATTTCTTAAGTAGGTACCCAGGGTTGGAAGATCTGCTAAAGCAGGCCAGAAGAGTCTTAACCACTTCAGGTGATCATACACAGACAGTGCTCGGTTGGCTGAAATTTAGAGGGAATTCCACCTCCCCGTAAACTGTCTGATTTGTGACATGCCCACCAGGTGGAACTCCAGTTTGCCAATGTTTCAGTGGCTGCACATGCAGCAGAGGGCCGTCAATGAGTACCTGCGTGAGTATGGCACAACAACAGGCTCAGGCTGGCTCTGCTTTTTTTCCCCACGTTAATGGCTGCTGATGAAGGATGCATGCACTGTAATGTCACCATCTGAAGGGGGCCACAAGGATGGTTAACCATGACAATACATGCATCAGTGACACAATCCCTGTTGTGTTTCTGCTTGAGAAAACTCTGAGTGGTATTATGGACAGGGCACTAAAAGCAGAGCAGCGGGAGGAGGAGAAGAACCTCCTTTCCTCTCAAGGACCTCTTTATTCGGTCCTTGAGAGGAGGACCTCCTTTTCTCTCAAGGACCGCTTTATGCAGACACGCCACAGAAAACACAAGAGGAGAGGGAGGAAGAGGAGGATTATGGCAGTTTTTGAGGCATTAATGCAGGGGAAGACATATGTCAAACCCTAAGAGATGGTTTTCTCTCCCCAGAAACCTTGGGAGTAGTGCGTGGCTGGGAGGAGGCAGTTTCAAATACTGTAATCCTCAGTGACCACGAGGAGTCTGCTTCTTATGCCTCTGCAAACTTGCAGTGCATGGGCTCCCTCATGGTTCAAAGCCTGCAAAAGCACCCAAGAATATGTGGCATCAAGGAGAAGGATCACTATTGGTTGGTAACTCTCCTTGTCCACCTTTGGGAAGTCTCAGAACTCATCCCATCCCCCACAGAGGAAGCAGAAGATTAAATCTCTGGAGGACACCTTCAAGAGGAGATTATCTAATGCTTTTCCCGACTCTGGAAGGTTACAATGTCATGGAAAACTTAGTTTTGAGGCTTTTGTTGATCAAGAGAGGAGCGGTGGAGAAGGGGGCTGTCTAAGTGATGCATTGCACAATTTTTTTAGTCCTCACCGCCCAGGGCTCTCAGCTTTCTCATCCCATTGGCAGCGTCTGCATCATATGGTGGACGATTATCTAGGGGTGAAAACAGAGATGGAGAGCTTTCTAGTTGACGATCCACTGGGTTACTGGGTCATGAGAATAGCCCATTGACCAAAACTTGCCCAGTATGCAATTGAGCTGCTGGGCTGCCCTGCATCCAGCATGCTTTCTGAATGAGCATGCAGTGATGCTGGAGGTTTTGCTACTGATAATAGAAAGCATCTGTCCACAGACTCCCTGGACCATCTGACATTTATAAAAATGAATCAGTCCTGGATTACCAGCAGCTATGAAGCCCCTGATTCTGAAGATTATGTGTTTTTAGGATGTGGAGTCTCTGCAAGAATTTTAGGCTGCCTAGCATCGTGGGTGTTGATTTTGTCTGAAATATTTTTTGGATGTAAGTTTCATGGGCACAATTAACATCCGGTGCATATCATTTCAGTTTTTGACAGCAAGGCAATTCTTGCTTTCATCAAGAGTACCTCTATAGGGGTATGGTGTGAACGCATCTCCAACACCCAAAGACCAATTTTTCTGCACATGTTACTTCATCTGAAGTCTGCCGAAGAGACACCAGAATTTATCCAAAAAATCGTTCCCAGTGCACTACATTGTGGCCTCATCATACAGACCTGCTTCGCAAGCCATTGCTTACAAAATAAAGAAAACTTGCAGGGACAATGTCATTATTTTGGCTTTATAAATGCAATTATTGCTGCAGCAGCTTCTATACACAGTACAAATATGCCACTTTACAGGTAGACTAAGGGGACCCCACAGGCACTATATTGAAAGGCAATTTTAATTTGGATTATTATTTCTCATTTTTAGAACACACAAAAAAATCCTAGAGCTGTAAACTGGATAATCAGAAAACCCAAACACCTGTGGTGTCAAGCTGAATGGGATAGACGACCATATATAAAGGTGCCAGTTAGTCCATGTCAGGGGTGCAGCTGTCCCATGCTCCGATCCAGCTGAGAAAAGTACAAAAACACAACAAATGGATGGGAATGCAAGAGCTCCCCACAACAAGTGCAAGTTGGCACAAAAGTCACAAATAAAATGCCTCAATAATAAAAAGTGTCATTTAATGTATGCCAAGTTTTACATTAAATTAGACTTTTTATCATTGAGGCATTTTATTTGTGAGTTTTGTGCCAACTTACACTTGTTGTGGGGAGCGCTTGCATTCCCATCCATTTGTTGTATTTCTAATTTTTATGCTTTCATGCATTTTTATGCTTTTATGCATCAGTAAATCACTGCTCATTAAAAAATGACGTTTTGTACAAACTGTTTTTCATTGATACATGTCCCCAGGGCAGTACCCGGACCCCCATAACAAATGCATGCCAAATTACTTGCATATAAGCCTTCAAAATGAGCACTTGATTTTTACAGTTCGTGCCCCATAGACTTTAACGGGATTCATTATTCGGTTCTGAATTTTTGCGATGTTCAAAAGTTCTGGTTCCCAATCCTAGGAAACGCCATCTTAATCCTAAATCACACCCATCCTACATGAGGAAACACCATCTCAATCCTAAATCACACCTATCTTGCGTAGGAAAACACCATCCCATCCTAAATCACACCTATCCTACATATGGAAACACCATTTCGTATCCGAAATACATGAGGAAATGCCATCCAAATCCTAAATCACACCTATCCTACATGAGAAATCACTAAATGATTCTAAATTAAACCCATACAACATGAGAATACACCATATCAACCCAAAATCACATCCATCCTTTATGAGGTAACACCAACCTATTCTAAATCACACAATTTTACATAAGGAAACACTATCTCATCCTAAATCACACCACCCTCAATGGGGGAACAACATCTCCATGCTAAATCTCATCCATCTTACATTAAAAAAAAACCATCCCATTCTAAATCTCACCCTCCTACATGTTAAAACACCATCCATCCTAAATCACACCTACTTTACATGAGGAAACACCATCCTTCCTAAATCACACCCATCCTACACGAGAAAACATAATTTCCATCCTAGATCACATGCATCTTAAATGAAGAAAAACAATCCCATCCTAAATCATACCCATCCTACATGAGAAAAAACTATCACCATTCTAAATCACATCCATCTTACGTGAAGAAAAACAATTCCCATGTAAAAACACCATTCCCATCCAAAAATTACACCCATTCCAAAAAAAAAAAAAACACTATCCACCCTAAATCACACCTGTTCTACATAAGAAAACACCATCCCATGCTAAATTAGGCCTATTCTACATAGGGAAACATCATCTCCATCCTAAATCACAAGCATCTTGTAGAAGAAACACCATTTCATCCTTAATCACACCCTCCTACATAAGGAAACACCATCTCATCCTAAATCACACCCAACCAACATGAGGAAACACCATTATATTCTAAATTACACCCATCCTATATGAGGAAACACCTTACCGTCCTAAATCTCACTATCCTCCATAAAGATATTCCATTCCCATTCTACATCACACCCATCCTTGATGAGGAAACATCTTCTTCATCCTAAATCATACCCATCCTACATGAGGAAACACCATGCTTAAAAGTAGTGGGTTGATATATGGGTTGTTTTGGCCCCCTTATCCATTTATTATTCCTCCTCCTCTAGAAATGTGTTATTGTCTGCATACACTGTGACAACTGTTATTAGAAGCCAGGTGCCAGGGATTATGTAACTTCTGTGTACACGTGTAGGAATTACATCATCAGTGGCCACCCAATGGATGAATGGGACAATGACAGACCCGGAAGAAGCAGAGGAAAATATGGTGGCTGCCATAGGCAGACTTAGAGTAGGGCACATGTATAAGGGAAATGTGCCATATTGTGCAAGTTAGATATGTGCACAACCGAAAAATGGGTTTCGTTTCATTTTGGATTTGTCCATTAAGTTAATAATTTTGTTTTATCATATTCGTTAGAATGATTCGTTTTCAGAACAATTTAATATATTTGGATATATTTCATATATTTGCTTTTTCCAAATTAATTCAAATTCATCAAATTCTAATTTATTTGAAATTCAAATTTGGGAAGATGGCTATATTTGTTCTCTTTTATTCAATTTGATTCTATTCTATTTTTTCTATTCTTTTATTTTCCATTCTATTTTACGCTATTCTGTTCTATTCTTTCATTTTCTATTCTATGATATTCTATTTTTTTCTATTCTATTACTTTTATTTATTTTTTATTCTATTCTATGTCATTCTAGTTGTTTGTACTCTATTCTTTTATTTTCATTTTATTTTTCAAATATTTTATTGTGATTTTAACATACTTTTATTTTATATTTTATTTTATTCTATTCTATTCTTTTCTATTCTATTTGTATTTTCTATTCTTTTCTTTTCTATTTAAATTCTTGAAATCCTGCAAGCTGCCTAATTCCCTGTTCAGCTGCTGGCAATGGCCACAATCCCAAATCTGTGCTAGAGTTATTCACTTTATAATAAATTGCCGCGCTATTAGTGCCCAACCAAACATATTTCAAACATATAAACCACAAGTGTATACTATATTGAGTTGAGAATGATCATATCCAAAAATAAATCAAACTCATAGACCTAAAATATTGTGCAAAATTAAAATAGTGAATCAAACATAGACGTCCTAATTAATTAAATACAAAAATTGTCAATTGACAATGACAAAAATATAATGGCATATAGATCTATAGTTTGTGTGATATTTATAGCTAGTGCAATCACTACACACACACACATAAATCAAAAATAGTCCATGCTTGTGAATTAATCTATCAAGAGAACTTCATGTGATGATTAAAAAAAACATATTTAAGGGCACCAGGAATCAGCCTGGAGCTGAGGAATAGAGAGTGTCTGAAGGCTGTTTGCTTAGACAGAAGGAATAATCCCAGGAACGGAATATACTGCTTTGCTTATATTAGCTTGGTGCACTGGAAGCACCATTAAGAGTGAGTACCCTGAGCTTGGCTTTGTTAACAAATTAAAAGGGAATAAGCACCATTGGCCTCTTTTTATATTTTGTACACATGTTATCTGGACTGTCATAACCCCTATTGGATGTAGCCATAAAAAGCAATTTTTGATCCTACTTAATTGAGGTGGTTGCACCACCTCAAGTGAGATTATTTCTGATGGGGGGGCACCTTGAGGAGACGCACTGGTTTCATGCACGGAAAAGAAGCTGCACTTAAATATGTTTTTTGAATCATCATGTGGAGTTCTCTCAATAGTTTAATTCACAAGCATGGACTATTTTTGATTATGTATGTGTGGTGATTGCACTAGCTATAAATATCGCACAAACTATATATATATATATATATATATATATATATATGTCATTATATTTTTGTCATTGTGCACAATTTTTGTATTTAATTAATTAAAAAAGAATAGCGCAACCAGGCAAAAGAAATGACTATCAAATATGGAGACAATCCATAAATAAAAATGGGGATTTAGTCCCACCATATGGCCATATCGTGCTCAAGCCCACCACTGCGTCAAAGTACCCCATTATCAGCATCCCACCCCCCACACACACCTGTACTCTATCAGAGTCCACCATCAAGTAGATATAGGAGGAGTCCTTTGTAGTGCATTAGCACATCTATCCCTGCTGTCTCCAAGGGTTAGAGAGGCTGGATTCACCCCTTTTTTATGGATAGTGTAGGACCCACTGATAATGGGGTACTTTGACGCAGTGGTGGGCTTGAGCACGATATGGCCATATGGTGGGACTAAATCCCCATTTTTATTTATGGATTGTCTCCATATTTGATAGTCATTTCTTTTTCATGGTTGCGCTATTCTTTTTTAATATACATGTTGCTTGGTCCATAGCTGCACCGGCTTTAGATATACATGTTCAGGGTTTGCTCCCCCAATTTTTTGCTTGTTTATTTAATTAATTGGCTTTTCTTTTCTATTCTTCTGTAGCCCTACTCCCATGGGAGTGGCTGAATGTGGGTAGCCCAGGGTTACCGCTAGCAACAACAGTACCTTCAGACATGTTTTCAAGTGTGAGCACCTCAGACAAGAACCAGTCCAGTTTCTTTGGTTTTTAGGGTTTATTTGATAACTTGGATGGGAGAAGTGGGACACTCCAACAACTGAACTATGCACAATTAGGCAGGGACACTGAAAGATACTGCTTGGCGCTATTTATCGCTTCTCTGACGCTGGTTAACACTTCACTGATACTGGTTAACGCTGACTGATACTGGCCTTAAGCAAGGCCAGTTACTGGAACTTCACCTCTGACTGTAGAAAAAGTCCCTTTAAGCTCCCCAAGATACTCCTTCCTGAGGTAGCTGATTTTAAAGCAAACTGTAATGCTGAACACTTCAGGGCCCTTCCTAGTGCCCACTTTTACTCCCCAAGCTTCAGGATTTAACTACTTGGCACACCCTTTACTGTGCACTCCTGGTTAGCTGGCTCCTGAATCCCCTTTGACCTCTCTGGAGTGGTCCCCTTTCCTAGGCAGACCCCTGGGCAGATCTCGAGTACTTACAACACTGTTTTTCCTGAAGATCTCTGCCCAGCAGCTGCACTCGGTCAGCAACTCTGGATCCCTTTGCAGCCCAGCTCAACCTCCGGTCCCTAGGCCGACTGCCTGGACCACCTTCACACTTTACAGGAAGGAGATACAGCTGTCACCTCCTCCTGGGACTGATGCTCCCGCCATAAGACACTCTGTCACATGCTCTCTACAGATTTATTTCAAATCCCAGGGTGCACTGCGGCAAACCCTGCCCACTGGCACAGTCATAAACCCTGGTGTGCTATTGGCTAGGTTTCCTCCACTTCATGATCCCTCGTTGGATACAGTGGGGAGACTCCCCAGACTCAACAGGCCACACCTGGAGGCATGTGACAGATTAGCTAACAGATCAGGCCCCCCTGATAAGCAGACAGGGCCACATATATGCTTTGTCCTAGCACCTTCCTAGGAGGGTGCTACACTTAGCTTTTCTATTCATTTCTTTTTTTATTCTATTCTATAAAGCAGCCTTAGTAGGAATCATCATCTTATTTCACTCTTTATACCTCATTCGTTATACCTTACTGTATTTATTGCAATATGTTTGCATTTTGAATTTAAATACATTTTCAAATTCATATTCAAACTCATTTTCAAATTTGGACAATTTGTTTCATTATAATTTGTTTTGAACTAATGGAAATACATTACTATTGTGATTTAGAAATGTGGATACATCCATGGTTCTGAATAATGGAAATTTTTTCTGAATTTTGATTTGTAAAGAAACAAATTGCGCATGTCTAGTGCAAGTATATCCTACAGGGATTTGCATATTATTATTTGCATATTATGACTAGGGATGATCGAACTTTTGAAAAGTTCGACCAGAACACCCGAACTTCCCAAAAGTTCGGCCCGGATTTCAGAACCCCATTGAAATCAATGGGACCCGAACAAAACACAATTTTGAAGCCCTACAACCCAATAAATGCCCCTAAAAAGTGCCTAGGGTTCTGGGTCATGCCCCAGGGACTATTAATCACACAAAAAAAAAAATTGACATTTTTGATAGAGAGCCAATTATTGAAAAAAAAAAAAAAAAGAGAGATTTTTTTGATTTTGATTTAGGGTCTGGGGGGTCTAAAAAGTGTACCTGTGAAGTTTCAGCTCTGTAGCATGTCCAGAACCATAAAAAAAAAAAAAAAATTGTTTGTATTATGTCACTTATAGAACAGGGATATGGCTTCGCTATTTTCACACCTTGCCGGTTTTGTAGCAAGCGTTTTTTTGGGCATTTTTTGGGGGTTATTGGAGGCAGGTATAACATTAGAACTTCTGTGTAGGGGTATATATACACACACACTTATATGCATATATACCCATACACATATATATAGATGTGAAAGTAGCAGAACACTATACTTGCGCTAATGAAATAATTAACACCAATATGGTTACGCTCCTATCACACCTATATATGTGTATGTGTAAAATACATATAAGTGTGTGTGTATATATATACCCCTATACAGAAGTTCAGATGTTTTACCTGCCTCCAAAGAACCCAAAAAAATGCCCAAAAAAACGCCAGCGCCAAAAAAAAACCACCCAGGTGTGTTTTTGCAGCAGGCGTTTTTTTGGGGTCTTTGGAGGCAGGCAAAACATCTGAACTTCTGTATAGGGGTATATATACACACACAGTTATATGTGTTTTACACATACACATATATAGGTGTGATAGGAGCGTAACCATATTGGTGTTAATTATTTCATTAGCGCAAGTATAGTGTTCTGCTACTTTCACACCTATATATGTGTATGTGTATATATACCCTTATACAGAAGTTCAGATGTTTTGCCTGCCTCCAAAAAAATGCCCAAAAAAACGCCTGCGCCAGAAAAAAAAAAACGCCCAGGTGTGTTATTGCAGGGTTTTTTTTGGGCATTTTTTGGGGTTCTTTGGAGGCAGGCATGATATCTGAACTTCTGTATAAGGGTATATATACACACACACTTATATGTATATATACCCATACACATATATAGGTGTGAAAGTAACAGAACACTATACTTGCGCTAATGAAATAATTAACACCAATATGGTTACGCTCCTATCACACCTATATATGTGTATGTGTAAAATACATATAAGTGTGTGTGTATATATACCCCTATACAGAAGTTCAGATGTTTTGCCTGCCTCCAAAGACCCCAAAAAAATGCCCAAAAAACGCCTGCTGCAAAAACACACCTGGGCGTTTTTTTTTGGCGCTGGCGTTTTTTTGGGCATTTTTTTGGGTTCTTTGGAGGCAGGCAAAACATCTGAACTTCTGTATAGGGGTATATATATACACACACACACTTATATGTATTTTACACATACACATATATAGGTGTGATAGGAGCGTAACCATATTGATGTTAATTATTTAATTAGCGCAAGTATAGTTTTCTGCTCCTTTCACACCTATATATGTGCAGGTGTATATATACAGACATGTGTGTGTATATATACCCCAATACACAAGTTTAGATGTCGTGCCTGACTCCAAACTTGTCCTCAAAAAATCCCTATAAACGCCTGCAGCCAAAAAGCAGGCTGACTGGCGAGAAGCCATATTAGTGCTCTGAAAGTGACCTAGGAGAAACAATGTTTTCTCTATAGCGGTCACCCTGATATGGAAGCGTTTGGTCACCATGCCATAGCAGTCAGTGTCAGTTCACCTTACACTACATTACGGTCACCCTGGTACTTAACACTTTCCCTACAGAAACTAAATTTTTGCATCTAACTAAAGTGGAAAATAGCACCCTAACTACACTAGATATCCCTTTCCTCACACTAATAAATTCTAAATGACACTTTTAAAGTAAAATGAACAGAACTGCTTCCACTCTCTTCCATGTCCCTGTATTACAATGCTAGGAATTTGGCGGGGGCTATCTTATATACTGGGGGGCGTATTCACTAATGATTGGCCTAGGGAACCCTAGTCACTCCAATCACATTCCTAGCATTCTCCTGCCCCCTCAATTGGCTTTTACTAATGGTTCTGGTCCAATCACAGGCTTTTAAAGCCCAGTTCCTGTCCCATTGCATTTTGGTCGGTTCTGGTTGCCGAATTCCGAACTTTTTCAGCAAAAAGTTCTAAATTCGGCCGAACCTCGAACAGTCAATGTTCGGGTCGAACCGATGGTCGACCCAAACCGTTCGATCATCCCTAATTATGACAACCCCCAGTACACAGGGGAGGAAATAAGGTTGGATATTTAACTTCTAAGTATGAATAATTAGTCGACAAACTCATGTTGGATCCAGAGTCTAGGTCACAGTTCCGTTCTTCTCAATAATAAGGAAATGGACAGTATATAATATTGAAATGTGTCCCACAAAGTTTACATTTTAGGATTTATTTTAAGTGTTTTCTAAATGAATTTATTTTTTTTTTTATTCAACATTTTTCTTTTTGTTTGGTTGTGCCCTTCAGCATCAGGCATTAGAAGTTATTTCTTTCTTTTGAAAATCCAACTTGATGCTGAAGGCATACAGCTGGAGTCACCATTGGTACTAGCTAGACAGTTTTAGATGTAAGGGTGATAGCTTTTGAGCATGGAAGCAATTTCTTGTTTTACATCTTCAACATTATTTTAAAAAGTGTACATGGGAAAGGTGTGGTAATGCTAATACAGCTTCTATCTGGGATATAAAGGCTTACCTTTGTTTTCAGACAAACTCACAGCCAAAACCTCCCATGTAGTAATTGAATCTTTTAAGAAAAGGCTGAGACTCTTAGTTGAAATCCTGTTTTAGAAGAAACATTTGTTTAGAAAAGAACACAGCTTAACAAGTGGAGAAACCCAACAATAATATCAATGAACTTTTGATATTTGGATATTTGATCCATTAAATAAACAATTCATTTTTTTTTTATCTCAAGCAATGTTATCAGCCCTGCCAAGTTCACCTCTGAACTGCAGAACCCTCTCTTCCCCATCTTTTTTTTTTTTTTTTGCCTTTTTTTCTTTGTTTTTGTGATCCTGGAACTAATAATCATCCTGTCCTATGGTGACAGCTCTCACTCACCCTCCTATATTTATGGGGGAGTAGAGTTGTCGCCGTAAAGGGAAAACGTGTTAAGACTTCATTACACCTTTCTCTCCTCTTTTCTTCATAGCAAGTGGTCCTGTAGTGCAAAATGAGACTTGGGCAGCACTTGTAACACTGATAGCTGATAACAGTGAGCACAAGCAGGGCTGGAAAGGCACATGACAGGGTGGGCTGGGAGGTAGGAAAGGGGTTAGGATGAAATGTGTGGGGAATAATTAAAGGATATGACTTAAGGAGCAGTGAGGAGGTGGTCATAACTTAGGCAGACTTTGAGGAGGAACAAACAGCAAGGCAAGCAATCTGACCCACCTGCCCACCTTCTTGCTAACAGTGTGGATATGATTTGAAGTGCATTTGTTTGAGGAATTGAGGTATAGGAAGAGATTGGCAGGCTTGTGGTGCATGTTGTAATTTTGTCACAGCATTGTTGGGCCCCTGATATTGCTGGTTGTGAATGGCTGGTAGCTGATACAGGCTTACAATGGAACATATAGAATACCCACTGCGACCTTAAAGAGCTTGAGACCATCAGCCAAGCACATTGGTAAAATCAAACAGCTTTTTTTTTTCCAAAAACAGCTGAAAAGAAAAAATAGCTTACTGTAACTTCAGCAAACAAAATAGCATATTCTTTGTTGGTACTACAAAATGAAGATATGGCTTATCGCCACATAAACCTTGTCCCATGCAGGGTTAAAGTCCCCAAATGCTATAAGGGTCCCAAAGGCCAAGTCACCAGCAGCTTAGCTGTCTTAGTTACAAGCAATCCACCGCTCTTGCTCCTAAGTGTGGACAGCTTCACACTCCCTCACAAACAGGTGCCAGCTGTTTCCGGTTTCTTTTCTGGACTCAAATGCAGATGGGATAACCTATCTTTGGAGATTCGTTCCTACCCCAAAGGTCTCTCCAAACCTTCAAATTCCAGGTTTATAATGAGGACTTACCAACCCATAGAGTACTGAAAAACAGTTGTCTCCATCCAGACTATCCTGGAACTTCTCATCATGCATGGATGAGAACCCTTGAGTCATGACCTGGATCACCTGCTGGTGGCACTGTGGTACTCCGGGAGGAGAGTTTTAATTCCAGTGTCTCCCAGCAGCTATCAGACCCCAGTAATCAGTTTCCACATGATGCTGGCTTCTGGGAAGGTATTAAGGTACTCCCTTTTAAGTGCCTTTTGTCCACCCACTGATGGACACTGGAATTTCAACACCCTGAGTGCTCAACAAGGTCTTCAAGAGGGGCATGGCTTCTGCATGGCGGCAAGCAGAGAAAGCTTAGAAAGGGCTCCGGTGGCTTCTCGGCAATCTAACCTCTGGCGAAGCCTTTAAAGATCCTTAACCCACGCCCCTTGTCGGGCAAACGCTCTGGGACCAGCTCCGCTTCTAAAAAGGCTGCTTCCAGCTCCATCAAGCGGTTCCTTTTGGGGGGTAGTACGGGCTCCCATGCACGCGGCAGCAGGGCCGAAACCTCGGAGTCGGGTAGAGCATCCCCCACACACACTGCCTCACCGCGGGAGTGCTCCCCTTCATCATCCTATTTCTCCGACCATATGGATGACCCACCTTCACCCACGACATCTGACATGTCCTCTTTGCTGCATAGACTGAAGCAAGAGATTGGGGGCTTGTTCCTCAATTTGGAGCGCTCCCTGAAGAAGGAGATAACAGCGGTCCTCTCCGATATGACCCACTTGCTGAGCAGGGTGGAGGACACAGAGCAGCGACAGGACTCACAGGAAGGTGCCATTAAAGAGCTGCAAGAGAAGGTGACGCAGTTGGCTGTGGCACACCGCATGGCCCTGTACAAGCTTGAAGATCTCGAAAACCACAATCGGCGGAACAACCTACGCATACGGGGGCTCCCTGAGGCAACTAGGGATGACGATCTTGAAGCTACAGTGAGAGGTATCTTTAATTCTGTACTGGGGAGGCAACCCACAGATCCCCTGTGTTTTGATCGCACACACCGTGCCCTTCGGTCCCGCAATCTTTCTACGGAGTTACTGTGGGATGTTATTTGTAGACTGCATTATTTTGAAGAAAAGAATGCCATCATGATTAAGCTCCGTGGCACTCAAGTGATCGACTTTGACGGGAACTCTCTCAGCATATTCCCAGGTCTCTCCAAGGAGACCTTGGAACGCCGTCGGGCATTGAAATCTCTCCTGGAACAACTGAGAGCAGACAGCTCTACTTACAGGTTGGGCTTCCCGTCATGTCTCAGCCACTAAGAATGGGCATTCTGCTACCCTTAGTTTCACTGAGGATCTCCCCTCCTTTTTGCAAGAAATGGGGCTTCCACCTCTAGATTTTCCGGGCTGGCATGATTGCATCCCCACCTTTTCTTTTGTCCCAGAATCATCTTGGCGCAAAACGCCCTCCAAGAAGAGGCGCATATCTGCACCTTTCTCTTCTCATAAGTCCGGGGCTACTCCTTCGTGACTGACAATTTCCTGATTCAGAGCGCGGTCCTTTTATGCTCCCTGGTATAGTGTTTATCTAATTCTTTGGGGGTCTTATGTTGGAAAGACCAAAAGGGCCTTTTCCTGTCGCATTCAGGACCACCTTTATTACCTCAACATTGGCCTCGTATACACCCTCATCTGTAAACATGTGGGCTTCAACCAAGGCTTTGACCCCTATACCATCCAATTTTCAGTCTTGGAAACTATCAAACAAAACCCTAGGGGCAGGAATTTTGATAATTATATATTAAAAAATGAAACCAAATGGATTTATCAATTGAAAGCTACACAACCTCCTGGCTTGAACACAGCTCTATCTTTCAAGCCATTTTTGGAACAGGCCGGTCTTTATTTAATTTATCTTGTGACATCCCCCCCTTTGTCCCTCCCTTTTTTCTCCCCCCATTTTCTAATTTATTTAATATATTTTTTTTACCCCCCCCCCCCCCAGGCACTTATCGCATATTTTTGAATATGCGGCTGTTTTTGTTGTTTTTTTACACAAAAATACATATGTTACTTATCTGTCATCTTTTTGTATATTATCATTTTAAATGATAAATTGACTTGTTCTATTAATGTATAAGATCTTATCATGTAAGTTGAAATTATGCTATACTGTAAGGCATCATGCTGATTAAGTTGCCTTTTCTCTTTGGCGAACCTGGGGTGCGGGCAGTGCTACATACCCCGTCATGGTGCGCACTCGGGCGCCAAGCTGGGGTAGGGAGGGTCTATTCCATCTTACTCTCCTTGTTCCCCTGTGTCTGCCTGCTTTTGGGGCGGACTACTTTGCGGGTTCGTTCCAGCGTGTGGCCGCTTTGTTTGCGGTCCACGCTGGTTACGATCCGCAAGATGGCGTCCGCACCGGAAGTGACATTTGGAGGCCGGCTTTTGGCCGCGTCACTTCCGGTGGGACCGGCCTACATATAGGTCTGCGGTGGAGCAGGAAGCCGGACATGGCTCCCTCTGCACGCCAGACCACGGGATAGGAATCTTCACATTTTAATCCGGGGAATGCTCTTCTTATCATCGATGGGTAGATTATTTGACATTGTGTTTGCAACTTAAATATACACTATTTCCTACTCCCACCTTGTCTGTCTTTAATATACCTGGCACTCTCAAGTAAGCATTCACATTCGGGCACCTGTTGCATGCCTTTTTATCTTTGGATTTTTATATTTTATGTTTCATCTGTCTTTCAGCTGTGATCATTATGCTGGGGGGATGATCTACTGCCCCCTTGCATTCCTTCCACAGTAGATCTCTTTTGGGAATTATCCATCTCTTCCTCTCTATATAACAAAAAGTGCAGCGCTGCAAATATGGATTATGAAGATGATATCGAGGAGAGCAGTCCACAGGTGCAAATTATGATGAAGCATGCACAAGATATAAACATTCAGTGCTCTTCAATGTGCTGATAATCCTCCACCAAGTCTCATTAGCCTCTCACCTCACACTTAGCCCCTTTGTTTTCCTATGGACCTGTGACCCGCTTTATGGACCTGTAATCTGTTACCTGTGAGCCTTATTTTCTGATGAAGAGGAATACTGATCTGATCTATATTGGTGATATCCTTGGAGAAAGTTTATGTCTGGTGACACAGGGGCTAAGTGTGAGGTGAGAGGCTAATGAGACTGGGTGGAGGATTACCAGCACATTGAAGAGCACTGAATGTTTATATCTTGTGCATGCTTCACCATAATTTGCACCTGTGGACTGCTTTCCTCGATATCATCTTCATAATCCATATTTGACAGCGCTGCACTTTTTGTTATATATTTGTTATTGGGACTTTTGGTTTATTGATCCTTTAGTGCATAGCAGCTTTCTATTATTATTTTATACAGTTGCGCTGAATTTATTATTATTATTTATCTCTTCCTCTCTACCTTTTGTTGGGGCTAGCATGTTACATGGATTTTCTCTTTGGTGATGGCTTACACTATCTTCGAGTGCCCAGAGTATTAACAACAACATTAATTGGTTGGAGCACAATTGTTTTCCCCTATTCCCCTTATTTTGTACCTTATATGCAAGTATATTTGCCATAATCTTCCTATCTCTTGGACTTGGATACTCCACCCACTGACTATAGTCCCGGTCCAGTGCCCACCGAATATTTGAGTATCCCGGTTTCTGCCGGACTGGCTAGTCTGGTTTTCACCGGGCCAGCTCCTAGGCTGTGCCCCTACACCATGGGATGTAATCTCTTTCAGCAGGTGTCATAACATTTATGATATGGTAAGCATTGCATGTTGGTTTGTTTGCAGGAACACTGGATGTATATATGGGGGTTGGTTTTGTTGTACTTAGCAGTTTCTGTATGTACATATGACTCTCCCATGTTCCTTGTGTTTCTGTAATTATTTATATTTTACCATCTAGAAGCAGTAACATGATAACAAGCATCTGGTTCCTGAAGAAGCCACTTTATGAGGATTTATGCCTCAGTGAAACAAGTAGGCCCCCTGCAATTCACACTGCTGTTTATTTGTCTAAGACTATATGACATGTGGTTCTTTGTTAACTAAATTTTTTTAACATGTATGTTTATGTACTCTAAATAAAGCTTTTCTAATTTTTTATTTATGTCGTTTTCTATTTTTCTATACCTCTACAGACCATATCACAGCCCTTGAAAATCCCAAACACTTAGCAGGGGGTAAGTCTGGTATCCCTCCGGTCCCTGGATTGGGTTATCACCAAGACTACCCCTGACTGATTTTATTTATATTTAAAGTCCCCTAATGGTTCTGTTGTCCACTCCTCCCCTTTGATTTCCTACGCATTTTGTAAATTTTACAACAAGTTATATCATGTAGAAGGGGACCTCTGTCACCTTTCCCCCTGTGAGAAACGCAAACGCAATTGGGCCTATCTCACGCAAGCTAAACTTCCTAAACTTTCCAAGCGCTCTTTAAGAAAATTGGAGGAAGATTTCTTGATAGAAGTGTTCCAACAGGCCTTGAAAACTACGCCTGTAAGCAAGGTTCCGGGCCCCAACCGGTATACGGTAGCTTATTACAAGACGTTTGGTGATGTTTTCCTACCCCATTTAACCTCCTATGCAAACTCCATCTCTAAGTTAACGAGCTTCTGCCCTGAGTCCCTTTCCACTCATATAGCCGTGCTACCCAAACCGGGCAAGAACCCTACTGATTGTGGCAGTTACCGCCCCATATTCCTCTTGAGCGTAGACCTTAAATTATATTCCAAAATCTTGGCTAATAGACTTCTACCCCTCATTCCTACTTGGATCTCCACAGACCAGACGGGCTTTATTCCAGGGAGAGAGGCATGGGACAACTCCCTTCACTCCTTCTCCCTGATCCACTTCGTCCACACACACTCCCAGCCCACCCTGTTTTTGTCAACTGATGCTGAGAAAGTGTTTGACAGGGTGGACTGGGACTACCTGCTGACCACCTTGCGGTTGTTTGGCCTTGGCCCGAAGGCCCTGCAACGCATTGAGTCTTTATATTCTCACCCTTCTGCGCAGGTACGCATTAACGGCATATTGAGTACTCCCTTTACGCTACACAATGGCACGCGGCAGGGGTGCCCTTTGTCCCCCCTGCTGTTTGCCATCTCCCTTGAACCATTTCTAGCCAAAATTAGATGGGCTCGTGATATCCATGGTATTACAGTGGGTATTCTGCCTACGCGGATGACATTGTTTTTTATTCAGCAACCCCGCATTTCCCTTCCTAACCTCATGAAGGCCTTTGATGACTTTCGCCAGCTCTCGAATTTTAAAAGTCCGAGATATTAAATATCCATCTTCCCCACTCACTGGTTGATTCCCTTTCTCCACACTTCCCTTTCCACTGGTGTTCTGACAAATTAAAATACCTGGGCATTTATCTTACTCCCCATTTGTGTTCCCTCTTTTACCATAATTATCTTCCTCTGTTGAACATGGTCAAATCCGACCTCTGTAAATGGTCCTGGTTAGGCAGGATCAACATTGTAAAGATTAATATTTTGCCCTGTATCCTTTTCGTTTTCCAAATGTTGCCACTGGGTGTTCCTATAGGTCTCTTTTTTTTGTTGCAAACCTTAATATCTGCTTATGTATGGCAGGGTAGGCAGCCCAGAATTGCTAGAGTGACGCTTTATCACTCAAAGCGTTCTGGGGGGCTTGCAGTCCCTAATGTTAAGGATTACTTCCTTGCGATTCTGCTGACTCGAGTAGCCGATTGCAAGTACTCTATTGACTCCAAATTGTGGGTGTAGCTTGAAGGAGATCTCTGTAGAGCTGACCTCACTGTGGTCCCCTGGATCCCTCGCTCCGCTAGACCTCTTTCTTTTTTTGCTTCCCCTTTGACGACTTCCACTTTAGCGGTATGGGACAAGCTTCACAAAAAGTTTTCCTGGGACTTTAATTCTCCCCTCATGCCCCTATTACAACATAACTATTTTGTTCCTGGATCAATGGATGCTGGTTTTAGGCTCTGGTCCCCCAAGGGCCCCCTTCTATTGCACCATGTTGAACACTTCAATGCTCCAAAACCTTTGCAACTCATACTTGGGTCGAAACCTGTTACTACTATGGACCGCTGGAGATACAGACAGCTGCTTACATTTCTCCGCTCTTTGCTACACCCTCTGCGGGACCTCATGGCACTAACTCTAATCAAAGCTATGTTTCATCCCCGGAATCCTCCTCTTCATCCTACATCACAGTTCTATAAAGCACTCATTTCACTACAAGGACAACCTCATCCGGACTTTCTATGGAAATGGGAGTCGGATCTCGGCTCCCAGATTTCAGATGCCCAAAAGGACAAAGTTCTTGCCTTAGCCAACATTTAGTCTATTTCCACTAAAGTGGCTGAATCCAATTACAAACTGCTGTCTCCATGGTACAACACTCCACTGAAATTGCACAAAATGTCTCCCTCCAGCTCCCGTTGTGTTGGAGGAGTTGTGGACACCGCATCTCATGCGCACATTTGGTGGAAATGCCCCTTGATATGGCCATTTTGGTTGGAAGTTCTAAGCATCATAAAAGATATCACAGGAGAGGCCCTCCCTCTGGACCCCTGGACTGTCTTGTTACACTGCACTGCTCAACCACTGTCTCGTTACAAACGCTCACTCATGCCTCACCTGCTAAACACGGCTAAGGCCCTCATACCTGCCTTCTGGGGCAAACCTACCGTTCCTACAATTAAACAGTGGCTACAGAAGGTGGAAAATACTTGTCAATTGGAAGGACTCTCTTTCATATCCCATGACCAATTGGACCGCTTCCTCACTATTTGGTACCCCTGGACTATATTCAAAACTACCCCTGTGTATATTACCGCTCTTGTTGCGGATCCTACTGGGTCCTCACCTCATTACACTGTCTAAGTTCTCCGTGTTTGATGCATGTTATATTGACCTGCTTGTCATATTTTATTGGTGCCCCCCTCCTTCCTTCTTTTTGCATTTTGTTTGTCATCTTGTCACCCGTGGCCTACAAACTCTCCCCCTCCCTTTATTCCTTGTCCTCTCCCTCTTTCTCCCCTATCCCCTTCTTCTCTCTTGACTATGTCTCTTACTTCTTGTTTTTCCTTTCCTTGGTCTATTGTCCTCTCTTTGTCTCCCCGTACTTTTCATGAGGAATACTGTTTCGGATTGTAACCTTGCCTCTCATGCTGACCATGGTTTCCAGTTTGATTCTTACTCTTCAGTACGTTACACTGTTTGATATGGGGCCATCCCCCTCTATGACATTGTTCCTTTTGTTATTTTGTGTTTCGTTTCACTGTACGCATTTTGTCTTGTTATTTTTGTTTCAATAAACATATATTAAACAAAAAACAAAAAAAAAAAGTATTCAAAAAATCCCCCTTATAGTGACCACACCCCAATAGTGGGGAAATATACCTGCCATCCAGAGACCCATTCCTGGCATCCAAAACAACAAATTGGGTGGCGTTTTCAAGGATCTCTTCTCAAAGAGATACTGTCCAAGAAAAGGCTTTAATGCAAATAAGAAAAGTTCTTTGTTAGGCTTTACTTTAACCTTTTTTCTTGCTAACATGTTAAATGCAAGTATAAGTCAATGCTTTACTAAGTACTTACAACCATTCGATATACCAGCCTTATAAATATATACCAAGGACCTTCACTCACCCTTTAGCATCTGGTGCTTCATTCATTGTCTCTACCTTCCAGAAAAAGCTTTCTACAAATTCTGTCCTGGAGATTATGTCAGCATCATCAATGTAATCAAGGTCTGCATCACCTAAAAAAATAAAAAAGATTTTACAACTATTTTTATCAGTTACTTATTATAGGGATGGATAACCCTACTATCTGGTGCAAGCTTTACAAATATCTAAAGGTGAAACAAGACATTACTATCACTTTAATAAGCAGATGGTGCTGCCAATCTGGTCTGGGGGTCGCTGTCCCACATCTTCTGGCATTGATGTTTATGACCTTGCTGGTTTACCAGATTGCATCTCTCCTTTGTGACCGTATATATCTGAATCTTTTAATGTTACCATGTTTGTCTGTTCAGGCACCCTGTGTTCATGTCTTTTTATCTGTGTCTTTATGCCTGTAGACATTTTTTTTTATTACATGGCCCCCCTGCTTTGTGCACAGTGACATAATTTGTAATAGTATTTTTGAATATGCCCTTGTAATCTCTGTACCACCTGCTATATTTACTGCTTGCTTTGATGTACGTGAAATGTTCTATATATGGAAATGACCTGTTTGACTTAAAGTGTCACTAAACCCACATCATAAAAAAAAAAAAAAACTATCAATAAATGGTGTAATAAAAAAAATATCTAAGGTGAGTCCACTAGGAACTGCATCACCAACATACTGGTGTCACTACTCTTTTTCTTTAGTGAAAGCTGTATGACCGTATAAGTAAAAAGCCTAAAATAAATTAAAGGTAACCAGCGCATATAGTGATTGGCAAGCCAGAATATATTAATTGTTTGGTTTTGGGTTTAATACTACCTTTGGGAGGGGGAGGGGGTGGTATTAACCTCCCTGGCGGTATGATTCTTTCCGATTTTAGGTGCTGAAAGCTGTACCATTATTTTGCATGTAATTCTTAAGAACGAGCAGCCCAAACCAACTATTTACATATGATTTTGTTTTTTTTTTTTACTGTGCGTTCTTCTTTATAACATCTCGGGTATAATAAAGTTTGAAACACTAAAATATAAATTATAATATAATAAGTAACTATAAATAAGTTAAAGTATGTATGTGTATATATATATATATATATATATATATATATATCTATAAACACATACACACACACACACACATATATATATATATATATATATATATATATATATATATATATATATATATATATATATATATATATATATATATGTACAGTAAAACTGCAGGAAAGGGCACTGGGGGGCAAACTAAAGTGAATTTATTTTATTTTGTAATGTATCAGTGTGTTTGGTGTGTTTTACTGTTTGAATTTGCCGCCGGTTCCACCCCCCTGCGAGCGTCGGGGCACAGAGCATCAGGAGGAAGATCCGGCTGCGGCACACTGCCGGGATACATCGCTGGATCCCGGGGACAAGGTGAGTACCCTCACTTACAGGATCCAGCGATCTTCCTAGCGGTACCCCGAGTGTGGCTCGGGGGTTACTGCTTTTGGCACTGAAATTTAACCCCGAGCCACACTCGGGAATACCGCTAGGGAGGTTAATGTGGCTCAACCGCACGTTTTTACTACCCCAACTGCATGTCTAAACGGCCCTTACTCATCTGAGAGGCAGATCTTGCACATTGCTCAAGGAATCACTAGCAAACTTTGAAAGAACCCTAGAGTTTAACAAAACCCTGGTAGAGAAAGGCTGACAGTTAATATCAACTGAATGTATTTTCAGCAGTGCTGATATCATGTGTACCCAGAGAAGCTGCCTCTTCCTCTGTCAGCTGTAGGCCTATAGTGCCTAATGGTAAATCCAGCTTTCAAGAAAAATAAGCCAGAAGGTTTAGTTCAGGTTTTGGCTGTTACAATCAGGACCAGAGATATCATTTTCTTGAGGTTACAGACAGCGTTTAGACATAGTGAAAGATTAAATACTGCCTAACTTCATCCAAAATAGAGAAAAATATATATTTTGGGTTCCACTTCCTCATTTCATAGTATAATTTCTACACTTTAAATAATTGTAGCACTACTCCCTTGGGAACTGCTGATTACAGGTTCCCCTGAGTTACCATTAGCAACAGCATGACAGTTTGACATTTTCCCAAATGTTTTAGCTCAGTCAGGAAACAGTCCAGTAGCTTTGATTTTTGTGTTTTTATTTGGAACTTGGATATGAGAAGGGAATGAGTGGGATACTCCAAAACGCTGAATAACGCTAGTCTCAGCTAGGCCGCTGCTTCACTTTGCCCTTAGCTGTGAATTATAAGCGAATGAGCTTTCTGAGGTAATCTGTACTGTACTGCTAAACAACTTCAGGGTCCTTCCTGGCACCCCCTTTGTTCCTATTCTTTAGGGTCAACTACACAGCACCCCCTTTCCTGTTACACTCCCTGTGATCTGGCTCCTTGATCCTCTGACTTCTCTGGAGTGGTCCCCTCTCTTAGGCAGACCTTTAGGCAAAACTCCTGGTACTCATCATACTTTTCCCAAAAGTCTCTTCCAGCAGCTCCACTTGTCAGCGCTCTGGATCCTCTGCAGCTCAGCTCCACACACTTGGTTGACAAGGCTGACCGCCTGAACCCCCTTCCTCACACCTGCAGGAGGAGAGACAGCCGTCCACCTCCTCCTGGGACTTTGCTCCCGCCAAAAGACACCCTGCCTCATGCGCTCCCCGCTTTTATCACCAATCCCATGATGCACCTCTCCAGGTGCTAACCCATTGGGACAGTTACAAAAGCTTGTGTATCATTTGTCAGGTTTCCTCCACTGTCCAACAGGCCTCCCTATTGGACAGAGTGGGGACACTCCCTCAGACCAGATGAATACACACTGAGCACAGAGAGCAGGCCTAACTAAAGATCAGGTTCCCCTGATAAGCAGCAGGAGCATTAGATGCCTTTGCCTGACACCTATGTAGGAGGGTGCTACATAATTAAAACTCAATTGGCGCCACATTAAAAACCAGTAAATCAGAGAGATGTACTGATAGCTTATTTTTATAGATTCACCTTTGCTTTTCTGTTGCACAATGTGTCTAAATATGACTGTGTAATTCAAGAGGGAGCAGAGAGTGGACATGTTGTCCACTGCACTTTAACTGACTAAGTCAGACACGCCCCCCTAAAAAAGACTATTATGAGGGGTGTGGCCATTACTCAGTTATGCCAGCAGAAAGCAACAGAGTAAGAAAGCAGAAAGCAGCCATTCTTAACCAAGGTTCTGTGGAACCCTAGGGTTCCTCCTAAGGTTACTAGGGGTTCTTTTGCTGTTGCTGATTGCCCTTCCATCTGATGAGGCCTGCATATTTTCAGGGCCAATGCTACTTGGAAAAACCAACAGCATGACCCAATTATCTTTTTAGCTGAAATTAAGGGTGGCGTTTTGACCACCACTGTAAAATCTGCATTCTTCCTGACTCCCAATGTAAGGGGCATTTTCCCCACTGACTCCAGATAAATTGGTTTATAAGCAGGAGATCACCAAGACCTGAAAATTATTTCAAGGGTCCCCCTGGAGTGTAAAGGTTGAGAGAGGCTGATTTATACTAACAAAATAAAAAATCAGTTAAAAGTGATACCATGCAGTGATACAGAAAACATTTTTTTTATAAATGAGTCTTCTAGGACTTAGGGCTTTGATGAGAGATAAGAAAACACTACAGGTATATGTGCCCAAGTAAAATTTCATGAATCAGGTTTACATCCACTTTAACCCATGAAAATGAGAAAACCTTGAGGTGACAAGGAGATACTGCGGGGGACAGCTCCAGATTGAAGATAGTGTTTTTTTAAATGTTTTATTTGAGGAAAATGGAAAAAAGGTTTATCTCACTGGTATTGATGTATTGATGTTGATGTAAAGTTTCAGGCAGCTTCTATACTCCAGGAGATCACAACAGTTTCCTCAGCTTGTAGTGTAATCTAACAAAAATTGAAAGTGAAGCACCACACCACTGCTCAGAGGTCCAGATATAAAAAAAAAACTTTATACCGTAAATAGTCAGGGGGACAATCCAAAAAAGGTAGCCAAAGCTTTTGGGGGTCCAAGATTGCCCCTTTTATTGAGGCTTGATTGACAACACACAAGCTGCTGAAAGCCTATGCTTATAATTCACTAGAAAAAAATGCCATTGTAGGTTCAATTCCCTTCTAGTGTGTTTGCACTGTTAGCAATCAAGCTCTGAAGAAAAGGCATTCTTGGACCCCCCATTGACTACCTTTCTTGGATTGTACCTCTTACTTTTATCAGAATGAATTTGTATGTGGCCCCCTTAACATAGGTATGGCACTTTCATTTAAATTGTTTTTTTTTTTTTTACAACTGTTAAGGAAGCATTTTATTGGAAAAACAAAAAAATCCCCAGAATTTGGGTTTACATTTAGCTCCAATTTTTTGGCATTTTTTAGATAATTTCTGAGAAAAAAAAAAAAACACACCTGAAATATATACGTGTAACTCCGCTCAGCTAGTTTTTTGCAGCAGGTACTCCTGCGAAAAACAATAGCTAGGAATCTAATCTCCAGGCTATGACCAGCCCCCAGCCTGCCAATTTTACAATAAAGAAGCAGAAAAACACTAATGAGATTGTTAATGTAATTTTCTGTTTTGTAAGCATGTTCACCCTTAGACTGTATGTGTACAAAAAAAAAATAATAATAAGATTGGGGTGCTACAAGGGGAGGGCAAAAACAAAGTTGACCATCCTGATCCTGTGCCAATAGGCTTTAGAACTGCTTTTCTTCCCATACAAGTCAGTGTGAATGCAAAAACAGGTCTAAGTAGCTTGATGCCTGGAAGGAGGTAACTGAAAGTGCACATGCCGGTCGAATTGGAGCTGAAAGCACATGAAAGGTACCTGCATTTCCCTGTCAACACAAGTCCTAATACAGAACTGAAAGGGTCACCTCAAAAGCCACACATCCCTTATTGGAGGGCCCAATCTGAAGATTCAATCAGACAAAGGTAGCTGTAAAGCACAGAGCCTCTGCTGTGCCATTTAGCTAACTCCTAGTGCTTTGGTAATACTTTGCCATGTTTTTTTTTTTTTCCCAAACTAATTTTATAGAAGCAAATAAGATTTAACAACAAATGTAGATAATACATTGTACAGAGCATTAAAACAGGTAAGAAAGGCACATGCGTGGTGGCTCCCTGAATGGCGGCTTAGTCAGGGAGCTCCGTCCCGCTCCAACGCATTAGACAGCCCACTGCGCTCACCAGCACTTCACCACCTCCCCCGGATACCGATCAACACCTGGTCACCTGGTGCTCTCCACGGGACCCCCAATGCTCGGCTCTCAGGTCTGTAGGGACCTCTCACGGCAATTGAATTCTGTGGCCTCTAACCCTTGCAGCCCTAAGATGGCGGCCGCATCTCCTCACAGCACCCGATGAAGGGGAGGATATTGCTGACGCTCCAACACACATTCCGCAACAAAGGTCAGTCTCCCACAGCCCAGCTACTCCCCTGGAACTGCCACAAATCCTGTCTTCAGCCTCCACAGTCTCTCTCCTGGAGAGAACGATTGATGAATTAACACAGTCCCTGGCTGCGGCCTACCCGGACCTCCCGAGCCGGTCACAGGGCTCCCTGTCCTTCCCTAATCCTAACCAGCAGGATTTTTCTTATCTCATGGCTACTTTTTCTCAGATGCTATTTAAGGGCCTGGCACAGACTGCTTCTCAGATCACTTCTGCCATTCACAATGATCTCCAGAACCTGGGTTCCAGACTTGAAGCTATTGAACTTAAAACAGACCAAACTGTTCTTAAGGTTAACCAAAACTCTGCCAGAATGCAAGATTTACATGACCAACTTGACACTGCTCTGTCTAAAATCGATGAGCTTGAGAATAGATCCAGAAGATATAATTTTAGAATCAGAGGATTGCTTGAAAGTATTAAAGACATTGACGAGGTTGTTACCACATTCATCCAGGACTTGATTCCTGACATACCACCTCACTGCCTTGAACTAGATAGAGCTCATAGGGCCCTCAGAGCCCTCCTTCCTGATGGTTCTCCAAGGGACATTATTGTGAAACCGCACTTCTACAAAGTCAGGAAGTTCTCTAGACACTCCGAGCAACTATCTATCCAAGGCCACCCAATTCAAATCTTCACAGATCTATCGCCCACTACTATTCAGAAACGGCGGGCTCTTAAGCCCTACAACAAAAAGCGATTAAGTATTGGTGGTCCTTTCCTTTTCGCCTCACCTTTCTTCATCAGCACAAAACCTGTAGCTTCTCGGCTCTCCCAGACGGGGAACAGCTCCTCTTGAAACTTGGACTCATCTCCCAAGAATCTACCTCCTCCGCTCTGAACAGACGCTCTGGATCCTCCAAACGCCCCTCTCCTCAGAGCCCCCTAGTTCCAGCTTGGCAGAAGCAACACTTCAAATGGGCCAAAGACGCAAGACCACCCTAAGAAACTTCACGACCTGGCTGGTGTTCCACTATTTTCAGCAGGACTCACTCCTGTTTGATGGCCTGTGAGGGTCCGACCCCACTGTTGCAAAACTACATCGTTCCCCTTTGAGGTATTTTTAGTTCACGTGTGTTGGACATTACCTTTTAAATTTTTCTCCAGTTTGAAGCCTTTTGATACTTCTTTGCGGGTTATACACCCTTTTCCTTTTTTTGCAGCTTTTTGGTGGCACCTTTCACTTTTTCTTTGCTGGGGTGTCTAGTCAAAGCGGGATCTCTGCTGCACCTCGCTACCTCTCTGCATGGGAATTTTTCCCACACGTGGACTGGGGCTGATGCCTTTGCTCCTCGCAGGCATCTCTGGGTTTCAGGATTAGTTAGGGTCTGGCCTACCTTACCTGTATTGGGTTGGGATTTCTTGGTACAGTTATTATTTGCATGTACTCATGTATATGTGGCTCTCCTTTCTTGTCCTTTTTCTTTTTCTTGTTTCTCCCCCTTCTGCTTCCCCCCCCCCCCTCTGGTCACCAGCGGGTCCCCTTATCTCTTCACGACAGGATTTACACCTTTTAGGGCCTGCTCCCAGTTTAAGCTTTGTCTCCTACCTTGAGCTGCACAGGACTCATCAATATGCTCCACCTCCAGCACTCCACGTTCTGCTGACTCGATGAACCCCCGGATACCTCTTCCTGTTCTTGGAAGATTTCTTCTCACAATGTCCAAGGGATTAATTCCCCGACTAAGAGACGTAAGCTTTTCAATTCATATAACTCTCACCACATTGATATTGCATTCACAAAAGAGACTCATTTCCTGGCTTCTTATAGACCTTTGGTGTTTGTCCACCCCAAATACCCACAATTTTATTTGGCGAATGCCACTGATAAAACCAAGGGTGTTGCAATTTTTTTCGCACGCCATGTCCAATTCAATCTCAAATGGAAGTTAGAGGATCAGGAGGGTAGGTTTTTACTTCTGATAGGCTCCATGGGAGGGACCACATACTCCCTCCTCTCCTATTATGCCCCAAATAAACGCCAGGATCTTTTTTTCCACCATCGAGCCACACGTCATTACCCAGGCTGAAGGTATATTAATAATGGGGGGGGATTCTAATATAGCCCTAGATCAAGGTCTGGAAAAATTGCGTCTGGATAACCCTTCTTTGTGCCGCCCTCCCAAGCAGAGCACCCAGATTGCCAAGTTGCTCTTCTCGGCAGGGCTAGTAGATATGTGGAGGGAACTTAACCCCAGTGCCAAAGACTATACACACTTCTCGGCCCCACATAATATCTTATCGAGGATAGATCACATCTTTGTTTATACTAAGACCATCCCTCACACGGTAAAGTCTTTTATCAGGGACTCCCCTATTTCTGACCATGCCATGGTTATCCTATTACTAAATTGCACCCAAGCTCATGACGGCACATTCCGGTGGCGTCATAATGAAGCTCTTTTGAGCGATCCAGTATAATGCAATATCTTGTCCAAAGAACTTGAGGAATACTTCTCTTCCAATGTTACTCCAGAGGTCTCCCCTGAAACCATTTGGGCAGCACACAAGGCGGTGATCAGGGGGAAGATAATTCAAACCACCTCCAATCTTAAATGCCGGGCTGATCTCCTCAAATTGAAATCAGACTTTCTTGCGCTTAGTAAAGCCCACAAACAGGACCCTACCCCGACGCAGGGAACACTATCCCAAAATCCACAACAGGCATTGCAGTCATTTCATTCCTTTTATTCAAAATTGTATGATTTTCAGTCTCCCTCCCCCTCCCGGGAAGCACAGTCCTTTCTGGATGACTTACCACTTCCACGCCTTAGTCGAGAACATAGGGAAATACTAGAGGACCCCCATCTCAGAATTAGAAATCTTGAATGTGATCAAGGCTTTAAAGACAGGGTCTGTTCCCGGACCAGATGGGTTCTCCTCAATCTATTACAAAACTTTCGGGCCTACTTTAGCTCCCCATCTGAGTAAGTTTTATAATGCTCTGCAAAAAGGAGAGTCTGTTGACAGGACTTTGAACTTGGCATACATTTCGGTCATCCCTAAACCGGTAAAAGACCACAGCGATATTTGCAATTATAGACCCATATCTCACAATAACGTAGACTTAAAAATATTGTCCTCTCCAACAGAATCTCCCCCTTCATTAGTGCTTATGTTCATAAAGATCAAATCGAGATTCATCCCAGGGAGGCAGGGCTCCGACCAAATTAGGAGAGCTATGGATCTAATTTCTCTGACCAACTCCAGGTGGGATGGCAGCTCTCCCCAAGAGACTTTACTTCTTTCCCTCGATTTACATAAAGCATTTGACTCAATCTCATAGCCTTACCTTTTCGAGACCATCCAGAGGTGGGGTTTTGGCACTAAATTCCTCAACATTTTAAAAGCCCTCTATTCATCACCATCAGCCCACATCCGCATTTTAGGTCACTACTCCGACTCTATTCCTATTAAGAGGGGCACCAGACAAGGTTGCCCCCTCTCTCCTCTTATATTTGCAATCGCCATTGAATCCTTAGCGATAGCGATTTGCCACCACCCAGACATCCGCGGTGTTCATTGTGGTCCAATGGAACACAAATGTGCACTCTTCGTGGACGGTGTATTGCTTTTCTCAACTTCCCTGATCATTTTGATCCCTAACGTTATGCACATACAACATACTTTGCAAATTTTCTCTTGCCTCTGGCCATCACGGTGAATTTATCCAAATCCATGGCACTTAACATATCCGTCCCAACGCCCTCCCTCGAGGCCTTGAAACCCTCTTTCCCATTTGTGAGGTGTAAGTCCTCGATCCCTTATTTAGGAGTACATCTTACCCCATCAATCGACACCCTATACCAGGCCAATTATTCTCCCTTAAATAAAAAATTGAAAGCCGATCTGTCCAGCTGGGATCATCACAATCTCTCCTGGCTGGGTAGAATAAACTCCATCAAAATAACTCTCCTTTCTGAGGATTTTATATTTTTTTCGATCACTACCCATCCCCCTCAATAAAAGCCATATAACTTTACAATCCAGTATAGTAAAATTTGTTTGGGGAAAAAAGGGTTACCTTTGCTCGTGGTCAGTCTTATTTAGACAGAATGCAGGGCGGATTGGCCTTACCCAATTTTTGGAAATATTACCAGGCAGCTCAACTGGCCCAGTTTTCTATGATTTACACTCGCGGTCCTAAATCTGACTGGATTAAAATTTAGAGGCAGGCGATCCCCCACTATACACTGGATTATGTCGCCTGGTGCCCACCTAAGCTTCAACCAGCGATCTTAGCACCCACCCTTTCGCACTCAATCAAATTATGTAGACAGCTCTATCAACTCCCCACACTGGTCTCGACTATGAAGCCGTTAAATCACCTGTTTCATCACCCCCTATTCTTACCCGGGCATGACATAAAGGCATTTCAATGGTGGACGAACAAAGGTCTATATCTCATAGGGCACTTCCTGTCACCCTCCGGCCCCCTCTCTCTCTCCCATTGCATTAACAAACTTAGATACCGGCTTTGAAAAAATTCTGGTTCATTCAAATTTCCCACTTCCTGCATACAATGTGGTCAGACAACCGTGTACCTTCGACTTTGACACCATACGAAAGGTGGTGTTCTGAGTCCGCAGAACTAAGGGGGGCATATCAAATATTTATAATGCTCTAATGGAACCCTCAGATATAACTCCTTATGCTCTCAAATGGGAGCATGATTTACAGTCGGATTACTCATCGGACGTTTGGCATCGCATTTTCCACAGATCATTCAAGGGCATAATAAACACATTTCAATCATTGAAATGAACCTTAAAATTCTGACCCAATGGTATTTAGTACCAGCCCATCTGGCGCTCATGTTCCCTAACACCTCCCCATTGTGTTTCAGGGGGTGTGAACACCAGGGCTCTTTCCTTCATACCTGGTGGTCATGCCCCAAAATCCAATCATTTTGGAAGAAATTTTTCCACTTGCTTCGGCTGGTTACGAGCCTCCAGATTCCTCAGACGCCTCAAATGGTCTTCCTGCATGATTTTTCCACACAAATATTCCAAATACCTGTCAGCGCTAGTGTTCTTTATGCTCCTGGGAGCGAAGCTCACTCTGGCCAAAGCTTGGAAACAGCCTTCAGTCTCTCTGAATTCTGCCAAATGGAAGATTTCTTGGATAATGACTCAGGAAAAGATAGTAGCTGTCTTACAGGACTGGGTGGCAAAGTTTGAAGCTATTTGGGACCCCTGGGTGCAATATCTACACGTTCCACTGTGATCCTCCATAGAACGCTACTCCTGAATCTCCCCCGGTGACTTTCCCCTTCTTCCTTTCCCCCTTTACCCTACCTTCTTTCTCTCCTTTTCTCTATGGTTTCCTCTTCCCCATTATCTGTTCCCTTCTTTTATCTTGGCCACCTTTTGCAGGTTGGGGCATCCCCTACTCCTTCATGTGGAGCCTACTTCCCACTCGCATATTTTCTTATATGCACAGGGCCTTCTTTCCTGATGGAGCTCTGTCACTGTTTGGTGAGCAGCCAGGTCCCCAAATGTGTTGCAACCCTCATGGGTGCTTGGGGCCAGGGTTCCACTCGCCAGCCTAACTTTTTTACTTCCACCTCCTGAAATTGGTTTTCTCGGCTCCTGGGAGGACCTGGAGATGTTTCATCTTTACAAATGACCTCTTTGTAATTTGAAAAATTATTGAGCCACATGTTTAGCTAGTGCTTTTCAATGGCAAGTGCATTTTCTTCTTTGTTCCTCAAAGTTGTTTCGCATTGCTTATGTTCAAATAATGCTCTATTACCATATTTTTTGTTGTCAGTAATGACTGTTTGTAATTCCTTTATCTTCTTCAATAAAATATTTGAAAGTTAAAACACGTAAGACATGAGGAGTAAATGCTCCTTTGGCAAAAAGCCTTAGTGGATGATTGAGCGCTCTCTCAGTGGAAGTCCGTAATGATGAAACGCATCAGTGGGTGAGTGCGCGGACGCCATAGTTACATCAGATGGCACGCCAAGCCGTGCCACAAGCTCCGGACGCTACGGTACCTAGCCTCATGGGCAGCGGCGGTGGATGTACAGCATGTCCCATGCGTTTGCTGTGCCTCCATTACATGCACTTTTGTAAGTAGGGTTTTGATGGGAACGGGGCACATTTGTTTTATCTATGTGATATCCAATAAATTGTACGGTATGTGTCCCCGCTCTATTCTTATGTGTTCCATGACACGGCACTTGTGAGTGGAATGTAGATGGAGGTTGGATTAAGATTGGAACCACAGTGCAACTGACTTGATGCCCATGGAAAGAGGATCTTTCTAAGAGTTACATGCGTGCATTTTACAACAGTCTGGTGAGTGCCCAATTTGATGGGGAGCACTTCTTGGTGGTGGTGATTTAAGAAGAGGTTTCTGGGAATCCTTCACACCCTCCCTCCTGTTGGTTGTGCATCCAGACTGGACTGTGTACTTTCTATATTTTTGGGACTTTCATATCTTGCAAGCGGTCCTTTTACATTGGTCCATTATAAGCAGTTTTATTTGATGTGCTTAATATAGCGCTGCTAGTGTTATAGATTTATTCAATCTTAAGAGTGACTCTAATGCACCTTTTGGTATATATGATTTGATTAATAGCAGCAGCTGTCACCTGTTAAGAGGCAGTTTTAACACAATTTAATATTACTATCATTTAGCGCTGGGCGAGTAAGATTTGTGGTCCTTTGTGCTGAGTGTTTTCTTGCTCCATTTGCATTATTTTGTCTATATGTTGAAACCAGTCTGATATGGATGGAATTTTGGGGGTGCCCCATAGTTTAGGTATGCAGAGTTTAGCTGCGTTGATTAGCATCATTGCTAAGGACTTGAAGTATGATGTAGTGGAGGAGTCGTGGTGGTGGAGTTGGAGCTGTACAGGTGTGAAGGCCAATGAGAGGGCAGTTATTTTCTGGGTGAGTTTGTAAACTGTGTTCCATAAGGGTAGAATAGATGGGAATTACCCCCATATGTGCAGGAGGTTGGCTTTACTGTGTTGGCATCTCCAGCATGTGCAAGATATGGAGGCGTTCTACTTGTGTAGAATGGCAGGGGTGCGGTACCATCGAGAAAGTAATTTATAATTATTCTCTTGTACAGAGACATTAATTGAGTCTTTGTGCATGTGGCGAAATATATGTTCCCAGTTTTTGTGAGAAAGATCCTCGTGAAGGTCTCGGGCCCAAGCCTTGCATATCTTCCCGTCGCCCGCTTGAGTGTTATTCCAAAGCATGTGATATATAGTCGAGATAATGTGTCTTTGGGGAGATTGGGACGTACAAACTTTCTCAAATGTGTGAGGGCTTTGGATAGGTCAATTGCGCGTTGGATCTTATTAATGTAGTGTTTGATTTGCAGGTAGTCTAAAAATGTTAGGCGGGGGTTGGCCCCTAATGCGTTCAAACTTTCAAATGGTTTAAGTTTACCTCTGAGGAGGAGGTGGTGTAGTCATATACCAGTAGCGGGTTGTTTAGATGAGAGTGGATGGGGTGGGAGTCCTGGAGGGAAATCTGGATTCATAGCTAGTGGAGTCATTAAGCTCGGGGTAGAAGAGATGGTGAGCTTACGACAAGTTTCGAAGAAGCAGGAAAGGGAGGCTCCTATTAGGGGTTGCTCCGTTAAGTCTTTAGGGAGAAGGTTTAGTTGAATCCATGGTGTACAGCATAGTGGGTGTTTGGAAAATAAATTCTCTAGGCTTACCCAGTCCTTTGTGGATAGTGGATATTCCAATCCACAATACATTGCAAGTGACAGGCCCAGTAATAGTAGAGTATATCGGGCAGGCCAATCCCTCCCAAACTTTTGGGTTTTATGAGTTGGGCATGGCTCAGTCTGGGGCGCTTATGGTTCCACAGGAAGGAACAAGTTCTTCTCAAAGAGTGGAAAAAGGCCTTTGGTAATTGAATGGGTAGTGTCTGGAGGAGGTAGAGTATGCGAGGTAAGATGTTCATTTTAATAATTGCCGCCCTGTTGAACCATGAGAATTGTGATTTGTTCCATTTGTTAAGGTCTTCCGTAATGTTTTTAAGAAGAGGCTGGTATTTGATGGAGTCTTTGTCATGTTTTTAATGGTTTATTTGCAAGACAAAAAATTTATACATAGAGTAAAAGAAAAAAAATACAGAACATCAGTTTAAAAATATACAAAGCAATTAAAGCAGTGTATACCCCGCTTTGCTATTTTTACCTACAGGTAATCCTATATTAAGGCCTACCTGTAGGTAAAATGAATACCTCCTAATGGTGCACCATTTTGGAGAAAATCACCCTGCATTCAGCGGCATCAGCGGCGTTTGCGCTCTAAAGGTCCGGCATACAATGCCGGACATTCAGAGCTTCTTGCCGTAACCACTGGCTTCTGCGCACGTATGCACGTCATTGCGGCTCCGGCAACTTACAGCGCCAGAGCCTGTGATCCCGGAAGAAAAGATGGGTAAAGATGTCATCCCCCTCAGTAGTGAGTGGGCACTGCTGAAAGGGCTTTGTTCTAAGGTGAGTATTTCCTAATGTGCAAGTATGTGATGTATACTAGCACATTATGCCATTGTCTTACAGGTTTTTTTTTCCAGCGGTTTGCTACTGCTTTAAAATAAACCTGACAAAAAAACAAGTTTTACCTTTAGAGTTCTTTGTTTGAATTAATAATGCTGTGTCACGTCGTCTACGCTTTAATCTTCCTTGGCACAAAGGTTCTGTTAGGGAAAAGAAAATTAGGTAAAAATGTTAACAAAACGACACAGGTTTCACTTCCTCTGACTGATTCTTTATCATATATTGTATCACTTTGCAAATCCCCTTATTGCCGGTATCCCTGCTAGCTGTAACTCTCAGATACAGTGGCTGTATAAATGATGGTTAGGGGGACCCCTACCTGTCTCCACCCATTTAAATCCATGCGGGTAGCTTGCATCTCAAAAAATGCACTAATATTAATTTAGAAAACACATATTCTAAACAGGCACAACCCCAGTCATATAGAGGTCATAGATTTACTCTTGTAATCATCCGTTGGGGGTTTGGAAATGTCCATACCAATACAAAGTATTTTGCTGCACACCAGTTTGTACTTTGGTGGCACTGTAGAAAATTTTAGAAAGCACCACGCGAGCTGTATTCGTACTAAAAATTTGTTTCTGGCAAATTTTACAATAATAACTAAAAATGTGTATTTACTGGTACATAGTTACATATAGTTACATAGTTAGTCTGGTTGAAAAAATACACAAGTCCATCTAGTTTAACCAATAAAAGGGGGATCAGACCATCCCATATACACAATCCTATACCCACAGTTGATCCAAAGGAAGGCAAAGCATGAACCAATTTGATCCAGCAGGTGAAAAAATTCCTTTCTGATCCCCGAGAGGCATTCAGATATTCCCTGGTTCAACTTTACCTATAAATGTTAGTATCCAGTAAAATTATGTACATTTAGGAAAGAATCGAGGCCTTCTTTAGAGCCATATACTGAGCTGGACAGAACCAACTCTTCTACTTTTGCACAGCTCTTACTGTGAAGAAGCCTTTCTGTATTTGAAGATTAAATCTCTTTTCCTTCATACATAAAGAGTGCCCCCTTGTCCTCTGTGATGACCTTAAAGTGAATAACTCAACACCAAGTTCACTATATGGACCCCTTATGTATTTATACATGTTTATCATATCCCCTCTTAATCTCCTAAACCCAAGAGAGAATAAATTCAGTTCCTCTTATCTTTCCTCATAGCTGAGCTCCTCCATGCCTCTTATCAGTTTGGTTACTCTTCTCTGCACTTTCACCAGTTCCCCAATATCATTTTTGAGGACTGCTGCCCAAAACTGTACTGCATATTCCAGACGAGGTCTTACTAATGATTTGTACACGGGCAAAATTATCTCTCTCTCTCTCTCTCTCTCTGGAGTCCATACCTCTTTTAATAAGAAAGGATTTAGCTTGCTCGAAAACCGCAGCTTGGCATTGCATGCTATTATTAAGATTACCAAAACACCCAGATCCTTTTCCACCATTAATTCTCCCTGTCGTTCTCCCCCTAGTTTGTTTGATGCATGCATATACTTACCCCCAAGTGCATAACTTTACATTTATAATTAAACCTCATCTGCCACATACAAAAGTTGCCCAATTGAACAGTGCATTGAGGTTGGCTAGTAAGTTGGAGACATCCCGTAAGGACGTTATTGCATAGCTTGGTTTCATCTGCAAAGACTGAAATGGTACCTTTAATCCCAGACCCTATCATTTATAAATATAAGAAAAAGTAAAAGGTACCAACATTGAACCTTGGGGTACACCGCTTAAAAACTTAGACCAATGGGAGTAAGAATCATCACCAGTGGCAGCCGGTGCGTTGGGCGTGCAGGGGCGCCGCCCCTCCATCCATGCATCTGGCCCCCTAATCTGCACGGACTCATGGAGCTCAATGTTTTTTTTGTTTCTGAGTCACCTGATTAGAGCCAGAGGCTCTAATAGGCTTCAGAAAAGGGAGGACCCGGGGCCCACCCATTGTGTGAAAATAGCGAATGAAAATTCGCTATTGTCACTCGGATCCTCCTCCTGGCCAATCAGGAAGTGGGTCCGATACCCGCTTCCTGATTGGCCGAAAGGCAAAAAACCATGCCATTGGCCGAGGAGGAGGCGGGAGGACTCAAGGAGATGCCGGGGGACTGAGGAGAAGCCGCCGCTGCATCAGGTAAGTGCACTGGGGGGGCGGGCACACTACGCTACACTGGTCACTCTGCATTGAAAAGGGGCACGGTGATCTCTCTACATTGAATGGGGGCACACAGATCTCTCTGCATTGAAGCTGGCACGCTGATCTCTCTGCATTAAAAGGGGGCACGCTGATCTCTCTGTATTGAAAGGGGGCACGCTGATCTCTCTGTATTGAAAGGGGGCTCGCTGATCTCTCTGTATTGAAAGGGGGCACGCTGATCTCTCTGCATTGAAAGGGGGCACACTGATCTCTCTGCATTGAAAGGGGGCACGCTGATCTCTCTGCATTGAAAGGTGGCACACTGATCTCTCTGCATTGAAAGGGGGCACACTGGTCTCTCTGCATTAAAAGGGGGTACACTGATCTCTCTGCATTGAAAGGGGACACACTGATCTCTCTGCATTGAAAGGGGGCACACTGATCTCTCTGCATTTAAAGGGGGCACGCTGGTCACTCTGCATTGAAAGGGGGCTCACTATACCTTGATTACTGAAGGCCCCTTTCACACTTTTGTGACCTCAAAGTCACGCAATTTTTTACAGCGTTTTTTGCCACAAAGCAATGCCTATTAAATTTTTCTGTTTGCGCCCCCCAAAAAATGTTGAGCACCAGCCGCCGCTAATCATCACCCACTACTCTCTGAATTCAGTCTTTTAGGAAGTTTTGTATTCATTTACAAACTGATCTTTCCAGGCCTGTAGACTTTATATTACACATTAGTGGTGTGTGCGGAACTGTTTAAAATGCTTTTGCAAAATCCAAGTATACCACATCCACAGCCACCCCGCTGTCCAAGGTTTTACTTACCTCCTCATTAAAAGAAATCAGATTTGTCTGACAGCTTCTGTCTTTCATGAATCCATGCTGTCTGTTGCCTAAGATATTTTTTCCAGCAAGAACTCATCTATAGTATGTGGTCTTCTATTAAACTCTCCAGTATCTTCCCAACTATAGAAGTTTAACTAACTGGTCTAGTTACTTGGTAAATAATTTTATCCCTTTTAAATATAGACACCACATTGACCTTACGCCAATCCAGTGGTTCTATTCCAGTCATTAAAGAGTCCCTAAAATTTAGAAACAATGGCTTTGAAATGACAGAGCTCAATTCTTTTAGGATCTGTGGGTGTATGCCATCTGGTCAAGGTGCTTTATCCACCTTCATTCTGTCTAAATATTTCTGGATCATATCAATTTTGAGCCATTGTGGATCATTTGGGGCTGTGTCAATATCATCCTCATTATGGACATGGGCTTTCCCATACTCCTTTGTATACACAGAGCTAAAAAAAAGATTTCATACATTTGCCTTCTCTTTGTCACCAGTCACCCAATCTAGATTATTTTGTGAAGGGCCTACATGCTCAGACCTGATCTTTTTACTATTAATATATTTGAAGACTTTTTTAGGGTTTGTCCTACTATCTTTTGCAATCTGTCATTTGTTTTCACTTTTTGCGGCCTTGCTTTTTACATTCTGCTATATTCTTTGTAACATTTAAACAATGATAGTGTTTCTTCATTTTCATACTTTTTTAAAAGCTCTTTTCTTAATATTTATAGCTTTTTTTAACTTTGTTCATAAGCCACATAGGTTTTAGAACCTTTTAAACATTTTGCCCATGGGAATATACTTTGCAGTGAGTTCCCATACAGTTTTTTTTTTTTTTAAGAATTGCCATTTCTGTTCTGTCTTCATCAATGGCATCATTCTCTCCAAGTCTAAGTCTTAGGGAGCAGCCCTCATCCTTGGAAATGTTGCCCTCCTAAAGTTAAGTGGTTTTGTATTTCCCATATATGCTTGTTGCTTACAGCTAACATTAAATGAAATCATGTTATGGCCACTGCTACCCAGATCTTCTGTTATATGAAAATTAGTAATAAGCTCTGCATAGTTTGAAATTGAGATTACCAGATCCAGCAGAGCATCATTCCTAGTTTGGACCTCTATGAACTGTACCCTAAAATGGTAATCGTTATTGTAATAGGTAATAATCTTGTAATAGGTTTATAAATGTTTGCCCTTTAACTGTTACAGTGCCATTACTCTAGTCAATTTCCGGGTAGTTAAAAATCCCCTTTATTTTCACTGTCCATGCCCTTGCAGCCCTCTCTATCTGTGAAAAGAGTCTCCGCCTCCTAATTAACTCTGGGCAGTCTATAACAAACTCCAATGATAACCTATGCACACCCATGTGCAATTCCACCTATAATGCTTCAGCCTCATCACACTCTCCATCAAGTAGGTCCTCTTTCACTCTTGCTTTGAGATCACTTCTCACAGAGACAGACACCATCACCTTTCCACTTTACCCTGTCTTCCCGAAAAAAAGCATATCAAGGATTATTAATAGCCCATTAATGTAAAGAATGAAGCCAAGATTAAGCAATACCAAATAAATCATAGTTCCCCCCCCTGCAACAGAGCTTCTAACCCACCTATTTTTCTTGGCAGACTTCTGGCATTGGTGAAAAAACACTTGAATTCATTACCACTGTCACATTGTTATTGGTACAGATAGCAGAAGAAAGAATTTGAATGCATTTTTAGTTGCTTTGGAGCCTTAAAGCAGAACTTGAACTATTCCAAGTATGGCATTTTTTACATTGGTCCAGCTTGGACCAATGTAAGTATACATTTACCATACCTGTGAGATCTCTCCAGAAGCTGAAATCACTGTAGTAGACACCACTATTCCAGTGATTCCCCACTAGCATCTTTGGGTCCCTGCTACATTGTGATGTCACTGACCTCTAAAGCATTCTCTAAATGGTGCCGTCCCAAGCGGCTGACCTTTTAAACTTTTTTTTTTTTACATTTTATCAGTTCTTCCTGCTTTCCATGCATAGGTAATTGATGTAATTCATCCTATGAGTCTTCAGGAGAGGGACAGGAGCTTACTCAGCTAAGCACACCCTCCCACCTGCATGCCTGTGCTAAGGGCAGATAGATTCCAGTAAGTAAATGCTACATGAATCATCTGCCCTTATTCAAGAGAGCCACATCCAAAAATGCTAGGGGGGGGGGGGTTCACTGATTTCTTAGCAAAATAAAGCATGGAGACATGGATGAATGGCGGAGATTGCTCTGAATAGTAAAAATGAATTGAAAAGCATTTTTGGTTTAGAGCTCAGATGCAGTGAAGTTCCACTTTAGGTTAGCTATTAGCTTGTATCAGAGCAAGGGTATGTTGTAGTTTGAAAATAATCAAATAATGCATTAGCGTCACCTGATCTTTTAGTTGTGGAACCATGGAAACTGTTGCTTAATGCCAATCCAGCATCATAAAACACTCCTGCAGCATCAGCACCACCTCCTGCAGTGCAGCCAGTGTCATATTTCTCCACTGAATCCCATACCTAAAACTGAAGAGACAAAATTAGTTTTCATTAACATTTGGATGAGCATTATCAAAATCGAAATCAATATCAACAAGTCTGTCACTATTGCTCCGATCATTTAATCATCAGTATGGTTTCTTTCATCAATATCATCAATAGTTTACTCATTCTCAAAGACATTGTTTTTGCCTTAATTATCACAACTTTTCTTCATCACCGTTGACATCCTCTTTAACCATCTTCATTATCAAAAGCATTAACATCCACATGCTTATAATCATACTCTCCTAACCACCCTTGGCAGGCATGAGCCTTTTGTAACTTTTTATATGGATCGTATTGCATTGTAAACCTTGCTTGCCATCATTATGACCTTTATCATCATCATTTCATTACACCCATCGTTATCTAATTCTCCATCATAAATAGGGATGATCGAACTTTTCAAAAGTTCGGTTCGACCAGAACACCAGAACTTTCAGAAAGTTCGGCCCGGATTTCAGAACCCCATTGAAATCAATGGGACCCGAACTTCAGTAATCAAAAAAACTTGACTTTGGATTTAGTGTCTGGGGGGTCTAACAAGTGTACCTGTGAAGTTTCAGCTCTGTAGCATGTCCAGAACCAGAAAAAAAAAAGATTGTTTGTATTAGGTCACTTATAGAACAGGGATATGGCTCCTCTATTTTCACACCTTGCCGGTTTTGTAGCAAGCGTTTTTTTGGGCATTTTTTGGGGGTTATTGGAGGCAGGCATAACATCAGAACTTCTGTGTAGGGGTATATATACTCACACGTATATGTATATATACACCTACACATATATAGGTGTGAAAATAGCATAACACTATGCTTGCGCTAATGAAATAATTAACAGGCATATGGCTCCGCTCCTTTCACACCTATATGTGTGTATGTGTATAAATACATATAAGTGTGTGTGTATATATACCCCTATACAGAAGTTCAGATGTTTTGCCTGACTCCAAAGACCCACAAAAAATGCCAAAAAAATGCCTGCGCCAAAAAAAAAAACACCCAGGTGTGTTATTGCAGTCTTTTTTTTGGGGGCATTTTTTTGGGGTCTTTGGAGTCAGGCAAAACATCTGAACTTGTGTATAGGGGTATATATACCCATACACATATATAGGTGTGAAAGTAGCAGAGCCATATGCCTGTCAATTATTTCATTAGCGCAAGCATAGTGTTTTGCTATTTTCGTTCTGCTATTTTCACACCTATATATGTGTATATAGACATACATGTGTGTGTATATATACCCCTATACACAAGTTCAGATGTCATGCCTGACTCCAAAGACCACAAAAAAATGCCCAAAAAAAAGCCTGCAGTAACACACCTGGGCGTTTTTTTGGCGCAGGCGTTTTTTTTGGGCATTTTTTGTGGTCTTTGGAGTCAGGCATGACATCTGAACTTGTGTATAGGGGTATATATACACACACATGTATGTCTATATACACATACACATATATAGGTGTGAAAATAGCAGAACACTATGCTTGTACTAATGAAATAATTAACAGGCATATGGCTCCTCTACTTTCACACCTATATATGTGTATACATACATGTGTGTGTATATATACCCTGTGAGGGGACTAGCTCGGTGGTGAGTGTGGATGACCCCTTGGGGGGGTTAGTTACACAGGGAGATAGCCGAGAAGTGGTTGCAAACAACAGTTTGGTTTATTCATGCAATTTTCTTCACCAGACTGAAAGCGTCAAAAACGTCCAAAATAAAATAAAACACAAAATAAATCCTTGCCACTGTGGGCGGCTACCTTCTCACATACAGGAACCTACCTACGGAGTCTGTCTCCAACCTACTGTTGGGCAAACTTTGCTGATCCTACAGCAGACACTCAATAGTCCATGTTTTTTCTTCACACAACAAATGTCCATTGATCATGTCCCTTTTGCTCTTCACATTGAACATGTCCCTTTGCTTGTCTCTTCACATAGCAAACAGTTCATTTATTTCTTCCACATAGAAATAGTTCATTTTCTCACCTTGAGAAGTCTTCACACTTTTTTACCCTCCTCAGCGCACATCGCTCCAGGAGGTCTTCTCCCATGCTCACACAGCGTCAGGAGGCACACCTCTGACTGTCCTCCTCTCCCCAGCTTCACACAGCATCGGGAGGCAGCAATTCTTCTCCCATGCTTCACACAGCATTGGGAGGCACACATCTGACTTTCCTCCTCTCCTCAGCTTCACACAGCGTCAGGAGGCAGCAATTCTTCTCCCATGCTTCACACAGCATCGGGAGGCACACATCTGACTGTCCTCCTCTCCCCAGCTTCACACAGCGTCAGGAGGCAGCAATCCATAGACTTCCTTTGGACAAATTATAGAGGCCTTAACTTCCTCATTCTGAACAGCTGAATGGTTTTCAACTTCTTTACACCTTCCTGCTGCCTTTGCAGCCGACACCCTATAGTAATTGGTGAATTTTCTAAACCAGGTGTAAATGTATCTCTTGTCTGTGACTACATCCACAGATTTACCTGACTTCCTGTCACATACCCCCCCCCTCTTGTTTCAACCCTAGGGTTGGGACACAGTTTTCCAGGCACGCACGTGTCAGGCACTTCTCTTGACTCTCACTGATAAGCCTCCTAGTATCTTCCCAAATAATGTTCAGTCCATTCGACTCTCTGTCTGCTTCAGCTGCCAGAGATACATCCTTCTGAGCAATCTGCTTTGCTTTTTCATTCAGCCACTGTCTTTCATGCTGATATGAATTTATTTCCCTCCCCGGTTCATTAACAACTGCTAACCTTTGTTGAAATGCTTGTAGGGGTGGCTCTTTCTTTAAGTCTGTTAGCTTGTCTATATACACTTGTTTTGGCTGATCCTCTCCATCTTCATATAGCCAATTCTCTGTATCTTCAAGCTTCAGGATGAAACTGTTTCTGTCATCTTCATTGACAGATTTCTCCTAAATGCCACACAGTTTGTCTCTTATCTCATATACACATTCTTCAACTGCATTTTTGGCATCATTTCGCTCCTTCTCAAGTTTGTCCTGCATAACCGTCTGTCCTATCCACCATGGAGGACCGTGATCCATAGGCAACTCAATTGTGCTAGTCTTAATGTCTTCAACATTCTTGAGCTTAGCTTGCTCTCTGCAATCAATAAATGATTTCCACAAAAACTTGAGAACCTCTGCTTCACTTGGCTTTGTTCCAAGAAATGTCTGTACTTTATCAACTTTCCTTCCACCATCATATGGGTCAAAGGCAGTAGCTTCATTAATTAGCCGTAGACAGTTGAACCCAGCGATCTGGGTGGTATCCATTACAGACCTCCTCTCTGCATCAGTGAAGAAGCATGGAACTGCAACACAGTCTATTACAGGTTTCTTCAATGCACTGCATTACTTTTCCCTTGTAGCTCCTCTTCTTTATCTGAACTCCACATGGAATGTATCCCAAGATCACGATCAAACTTCTGCCACCTGTCTTTCACCAGTTCCATCTTGGAAACACTCCCTGAAAGGCACTTATTCATTTGCTTCACGTTTTCACCAACAGCCTTAGTTTTCTCCACTAGGTGGTGTTTGCTTTTTTCTCCAAGCTTTATAACACTTGCTTTAGTTTTCTCCACTAGGTTTTCAGCCTGAACTGAGAAATCATCACATTTCTTACACAACTCCTTTGTTTGCTAAAGTTCTAATGATACATTTTCCAGTGCTTGAAGTTTTTGAAGGAACGGTTTATTCCAAAGGGGTGATTCAAGCAACATGTCATCAAATTTCTGATGCTCACTCAGGACAGACCCCAAAACACTGATCCTTTTATAAACTGCATCAGGCACACTATCCCTTCTTTGGGACAGATCCTCTGTTGCCTATAATTCCTCTTCAAGTTCCTGCAACGGAATCTTCATCTCTTCTACTTGCTGTTCTAAGGCTCGCTTAGACTCTTCTAGCTCCTGAACGCTTTTCCCAACATCATCCTTGGAGCTGACCAAATCTTCCATTTCTGTACACAGCTGTTTGTTAACTCTTTCTAGTTCAACCTTACACTCTAGAGCTTCCTCCAAGGAGCGAGCCAAGAACAGGGCTTTGCTCTCTTTATCACGCACCTCCGCTTCTGCACGGTCGTGTTCTTCTGCATATTTTGCAGACACAGTCTTCTCCTCACCAAGCATCTGATCCAACTTCTTTTTCACATTTTCAACATTCTCTAATGAACCAACGCTTTCTTCCATGCATTTTTTTATATCCAGGATTTGAGCTTGCAGTGTTACGACTTGCTCTGATAGATTTTTCTTGGCTTCCTCCTCCTCTTTTAATTGTTCCAGGAAGCCATTTTTCTCATCTTCCATTTGTTTGAGCTTTGTGATAAAACTCAGCCTTTGACACCTCTCTTCCTGTAAGAGTTCCTGAGTGTCTTGCAGCTGCGATTCCACGATAGAGAAATCTTTGGCAATTTCTCTAGATTTGCTGTCTGCTTGAGAAAGCTGATTTGTAACATTGTCCAACTCAACCTGCAGTCGGTTTACCTTCTCTGACAGCTTAGCACACAATTGGTCACCTTCTGACACTTTGACTTGTGATTCCTGCAGCTGTGCCTCTACTTTTTTTCTCTTGTGTTCAGAATCTCCTTTTCCCTGCATAAGAGCCCTCACCTCATTGGCTAGTTTCTGGGAATGAGACTGTAATTCTGCCACACAGGCTTCTTTCTCCTTTAACTGCTGCTGGACACGTTGGGCTTCATCTTTCCAACTTTCACTGTCCGTACGCAATTCATCTACCACATTGCTCAAAGTGGTGAGCTCATACACAGTACTCAGTAATTTAGCCTCTCTCGCATTTTTCTCCTTGTCGCTGAGAGACAATGTCGTTTTCAGAGCGACATTCTGTTCCTGCGCCTCCTGCAGGTCTATTTTTGTAGCTTCCAAAGACTGAAGACTTTTTCCCAGCTGATTACGCAACTCCAACATTTCACCCATACTTTGCTTCTGCAAAGTCTGAATTTCAATTTCCTTTTCCATGAGGATGGCATCTTTCTCCATTATAGTCTCTCTACGTTTGTGCAACTCGGAAAAAAGAAGAGCAGTGGATTCTTCCCACTGTAACACCTGAGCCTGCATGTTTCTATGCTCTATCCTAAGCAACTCCAGGGCGTGTTCCTTTTCTTCCATTTTCCATTGCAAGGCATCCAGCTCAGCCCTGCACACATACTCAGTTTCCTCCAAACCGATTGCCTCCGTTTGCTGCTGGCGTCTCTGTTTCCAGCCTGCCATGCTCTCTTGGTGAGCCTGTTATTGAGCTGAAAAGCTCAGCTGAAAATCCGCATTTGCCTCAGTGTTGCTAGGGACAACAACCTTTCTCTTTAGCAGATTCTGTTCAGGCATGGATGGGGCTCGTTCAGGCGGTAACATCCCCTCCATCCATAGAATCCGGTCTCTCATTTCAGCTATCTTTGCATCTTTCAGGCGTTTTGACCGCCCCATCTTCAATTACTCCACAATACATTTTTCACAGTCCAGCAAAAAACTTTGAGACCACTGTCTCTTTAAAGACAGTAGCTTTTCTCTCTCTTGCAGGATCTCCTTTCCTGCAGACACAGTTTGTGCAGTCTCATGCACCAGACACAACAAAGTCCATCAAAAATTTTGAGACCACTGTCTCTTTAAAACAAGTATTTTTTTTTTCTTTCAGGATCTCCTCTCCTGCACACACAGATTGTGCAATCTCATGCACCAGACAAAGTTCATAGAACATATGCACTTCTTTGCAGGGATCTCTGCTTCTGCCCACTGCATACCTCCACCATATGTGAGATTGATTAGCTCGGTGGTGAGTGTGAATGACCCCTTGGGGGGGTTAGTTACACAGGGAGATAGCCGAGAAGTGGTTGCAAACAACAGTTTGGTTTATTCATGCAATTTTCTTCACCAGACCGCAAGCGTCAAAAACATCCAAAATAAAATAAAGACAAAATAAATCCTTGCCACTGTGGGCGGCCACCTTCTCACATACAGGAACCTACCTACGGAGTCTGTCTCCAACCTACTGTTGGGCAAACTTTGCTGATCCTACAGCAGACACTCAATAGTCCATGTTTTTTCTTCACACAACAAATGTCCATTGATCATGTCCCTTTTCCTCTTCACATTGAAAATGTCCTTTTGCTTGTCTCTTCACATAGCAAACAGTTCATTTATTTCTTCCACATAGAAATAGTTCATTTTCTCACCTTGAGAAGTCTTCACACTTTTTTACCCTCCTCAGCGCACATCGCTCCAGGAGGTCTTCTCCCATGCTCACACAGTGTCAGGAGGCACACATCTGACTGTCCTCCTCTCCCCAGCTTCACACAGCGTCAGGAGGCAGCAATTCTTCTCCCATGCTTCACACAGCATCGGGAGGCACACATCTGACTGTCCTCCTCTCCCCAGCTTCACACAGCGTCAGGAGGCAGCAATCCATAGACTTCCTTTGGACGAATTATAGAGGCCTTAACTTCCTCATTCCGAACAGCTGAATGGTTTTCAACTTCTTTACACCTTCCTGCTGCCTTTGCAGCCGACACCCTATAGTAATTGGTGAATTTTCTAAACCAGGTGGAAATGTATCTCCTGTCTGTGACTACATCCACAGATTTACCTGACTTCCTGTCACAACCCCTATACACAAGTTCAGATGTTTTGCCTGACTCCAAAGACCTCAAAAAAATGCCCCCAAAAAAAGCCTGCAATAACACACCTGGGCGTTTTTTTTTTTTTTTTGGCGCAGGCGTTTTTTTGGGCATTTTTTGTGGGTCTTTGGAGTCAGGCAAAACATCTGAACTTGTGTATAGGCCGCAGTGTTAATTTTGGCAGCAAATTTCAACTTAGTTTTAGTCTTAGTCTTAGGACTAAAATGGCATTTTAGTTTTAGTCCCATTTTAGTCTTCTGCAAGTGTTTTAGTTTTAGTCGTATTTAGTCGACTAAAACGTCCTACATTTTAGTCGACTAAAACGTCCTACATTTTAGTCGACTAAAAAGTCCTACATTTTAGTCGACTAAAACGTCCTACATTTTAGTCGACTAAAACGTCCTACATTTTAGTCGACTAAAACGTCCTACATTTTAGTCGACTAAAACTCATTTTAGTCATCTATAATCGAATGGGTGTAGTTCAGTTGTAATTTGTAATGCATTTCTCTACAATTTCCAAACTCATTATATACTACTGCTGGTCCTGGAGTGAAAAATCTAATATGTTATTTTTAATGGTATTAAGCTTTGAGCATGTACCTGTGTTAATTTTGGCAGCAAATTTCGATTTAGTTTTAGTTATAGTCTTTTGACTAAAATGCCATTTTAGTTTTAGTCGTATTTTAGTCTTAAGACTAAAATTCCATTTTAGTTTTAGTCGTATTTTAGTCTCCTGAATTGTTTTAGTTTTAGTCGTATTTTAGTCGATTAAAATTGTGTTAATTTAGTCGACGAAAACGTTTTAGTCGTTTTTAGTCGACTAAATTAACACTGGTATAGGGGTATATATATACACACACACTTATATGTATTATACACATACACACATATAGGTGTGAAAGGAGCGGAGCCATATGCCTGTTAATTATTTCATTAGCGCAAACATAGTGTTCTGCTATTTTCACACCTATATATGTGTAGGTGTATATATACATACATGTGTGTGTATATATACCCCTATACACAAGTTCAGATGTCATGCCTGACTCCAAACTTGTCCTCAAAAAAGCCCTATAAATGCCTGCAGCAAAAAGCAGGCTGACAGGGGAGAAGCCATATCACTGCTCTGAAAGTCACATAAGAGAAAACGATCTTTTCTCTATAGCGGTCACCCTGAAATGGAAGGGTTTTGTCACCCTGCCATAGCAGTCAGAGTCAGTTAACCCTACACTACACTACGGTCCCCTTACACTTAACACTTTCCCTACAGAAACTTGATTTTTGAAGCTAACTAAAGTGGAAAATAGCACCCTAACTACACTAGATATCCCTTTCCTCACACTAATAATTGCTAAATGACACTTTGAAGCAGAAGTAACAGAACTGCTTCCACTCTCTTCCATGTCCCTGTATTAAAATGGTAGAAATTTGGCGGGGGCTATTTTATATACTGGGGGGCGTATTCACTAATGATTGGCCTCTGGACCCCCTAGTCACTCCAATCACATTCCTAGCATTCTCCTGCCCCCTCAATTGGCTTTTACTGATGGTTCTGGTCCAATCACGGGCTTTTGAAGCCCATTTCCTGGCCCATTGTATTTTGGTCGGTTCTGGTTGCCGAATTCCGAACTTTTTCAGCAAAAAGTTCTAAATTCGGCCGAACCTCGAACAGTCAATGTTCGATCATCCCTAATCATAAACATCACTTTCATCATCACCCTCTTCATCACCACCAGCATTACACCATTTTGTAGCTTCAACTATTATCCTCATACTCTTCCTCATCAGCAGTATCACCAACAGTTGCCTCTCCATTATCATCACCTTCATCACAACCCTCTTCCCTATCACTAACACCAGGGCTTTTTTTCTCAGACAATAGGTGCAGGAACTCCCCTTTCCGAGTCACCCCTTGTCTCTGCCCCCTTCCCACCTCCTGCACCATTCCTTGGTTCCACCCCCTACCCACCTCCCAAGTACTGCTCCTTTTAGAGAATACAGAACCATATAACAATTGTGGTACTACATAATTTGTATGGAATTTGTTATTAATAAGAAGAAAAACAACACATACAGCCAGCAACAATAGCCCCCCCCAGCAACAATGAACCACCTGGAATGAAATACCCCCTTCCCCAGCAACAAAAGATCCCCAGCAGCAACAATGTATCACTGGCAACAAAATACCCCCTCCCCTAGCAACAATAGACCCCCAGCAGCAACAACAGATTTTCCTGCAGCTAGCATCACTAGATCCCTTCCAGCAACAACTGACCCCCAGCAACATAGGACCCCCCAGCAACAGTAGATCCAACAACAACAATAGACCTCCTAAGCAACACTACACACCCCTCCCCACCACACAAAAGTAGATCCCCTCCAGCAGCAATAGATCCCCCCAGAAGATAGCATCAATAGACCTTGAACCCCTTACCATTACATACAGTCAGTGCTGGAGGTGCCGGAACTGCGTTCCCCCCGCGTTCCCGCTGAAAAAAAGCCCTGACTAACACCATTATCATCAAACACTCATCATCCTCATCACCTTCATAATCACTTGGTCTTTATCACTACCCCTGCCACCATCATAAAACTGTTCATCAGTATCAACACTATTACCTTCATCACCTTCACCATTAAAATATAATAGTTTTGAGAGAGTAGAGAGGGATTAGAAAACCTGTCTGTGCCCCCATTAGGGAGATTTACCCTCTATATTTACTGTTATTATTAAAAGTGAAAGTAAAAGAAAATCCCAAGTTTTAGGTTGGCTTAGAACACTTAAAGAGGGGAAATCTTCCAATGGGACACCAAATTTCCCCAATCATCCTTACCAGCAGCATCACTGTCTTTATTATCACAATTGCCCCTATCAAACTTCTCATCATCCCTACCATCATCATCACCCTCATCCTCCTCACTGCTAGGGATGATCGAACGGTTCGGGTCCACCATCGGTTCGGCCCGAACATTGGGTGTTCGAAGTTCGGCCGAATTTAGAACTTTTTGCCCAAAAAGTTCGGAATTCGGCAACCAGAACCGCCCAAAATGCAATGCTTCAGGAAATGGGCTTTAAAAGCCCGTGATTGGACCAGAACCATTAGCAAAAGCCAATTGAGGGGGCAGGAGAATGCTAGGAATGTGATTGGAGTGACTAGGGGGTCCCTAGAAATCATTAGTGAATACGCCCCCCAGTATATAAGATCGCCCCCGCCATATTCCCAGCATTGTTATACTGGACATGGAAGAGAGTGGAAGCAGTTCTGTTAATTTTACTTTAAAAGTGTCATTTAGCTATTTTTAGTGTGAGGAAAGGGATATCTAGTGTAGTTAGAGTGCTCCTTTACACTTAAGTCAGCTTCAAAAATTTAGTTTCTGTAGGGAAAGTGTTAAGTGTCAGGGGACCGTAGTGTAGTGTAGGGTTAACTGGCAGTGACTGCTATGGCAGGGTGACAAAACCCCTCCATAGCAGAGTGACCGCTATAGAGAAATGATCATTTCTCTGAATAGCTTCGGGACACCATTATGGCTTCTCACCAGCCTAGCATTTTTTATGCTGCAGGGGCTGCCACTGCCAGTGCTTTTTTGAGGACATGTTTGATGTCAGACATGACATCTGAACATGTGTATAGGGGGTATATATAGACATATATAGGTGTGATAGTAGCAGAAATAAATGCTTGCGCTAATGAAATCATTTACAGTAATATATTTCTGCTACTATCACACCTATATATGTCTAGGGGTATATATTCAGACATATATGCCTATATATACCCCCTATACACATGTTCAGATGTTTTGCCTGCCTCAAAAGAACCCCAAAAAATGCCAAAAAAACGCTAGCGTCAAAAAAAAAAATGCCCAGGTGTGTTTTTGCTGGCATTTTTTGGGGGGTTTTGGAGGCAGGCAAAACATCTGAACTTGTGCACAGTGCCACTATACACAAGTTCAGATGTTTTTTCTGACTGCAAAGAACCCAAAAAAATGCCTGCTTTGAAACCGGCAAGGTGTTACAGCAGCGAAGCCATATTCCTGTGCTCAAAGTTTTCTAATACAAACAATCCTTTTTTTTTCTGGTTCTGGACATGCTACAGAGCTGAAACTTCACAGGTACACCTTTTAGACCCCCCAGACACAAAATCACACAAAAAAAGTTCTTAAGAATTGTCATTTTTGATAAAAAAGCCAATTATTGAAAAATTAAAAAAAATAAAATAAAAAAAAAAAAGAGATTTTTTGATTTTTACTTTGGATTTAGTATCTGGGGGGTCTAAAAAGTGTACATGTGAAGTTTCAGCTCTGTAGCATGTCCAGAACCCCCCAAAAATTAGCATTTTCTTATAATTTTTATTAGAACAGGAATACGGCTTCTCTACGGCGGCGCTTTTTCTTGTATTTATCGGGCATTTTTGGAGGCAGGCATGACTTTTTTTGGATTTAGTGTCTGGGGGGTCTAAAAAGTGTACCTGTGAAGTTTCAGCTCTGTAGCATGTCCAGAACCAGAAAAAAGATCATTTTTCAGTAGAGCAGGGATGGTGGGACCCCTCTTTTACACTTATATGATCTTTTTTGGGGGTTCTGGACATGCTACAGAGCTGAAACTTCACAGGTACACCTTTTAGACCCCCCAGACACAAAATCACACAAAAAAAGTTCTTAAAAATTGTCATTTTTGATAAAAAAGCCAATTATTGAAAAAAAAATAAAATAAAAAAAAAAGAGATTTTTTGATTTTTAGGTTTGATTTTTGGATTTCAGATCTGGGGGGTCTAAAAAGTGTACATGTGAAGTTTCAGCTCTGTAGCATGTCCAGAACCATATGTCCAGAACCATAAAAAAAAAGATCGTTTGTATTAGAAAACTTTAAGCACAGGAATATGGCTTCTCTGCTGTAACACCTTGCCGGTTTAATAGAAGGCATTTTTTTGGGTTCTTTGCAGTCAGGAAAAACATCTGAACTTGTGTATAGTGGTACTGTGCACAAGTTCTGATGTTGTGCCTGCCTCCAAAACCCCCCAAAAAATGCCAGCAAAAACACACCTGGGCATTTTTTTTTTTTTGACGCTAGCGTTTTTTTTGGCATTTTTTGGGGTTCTTTTGAGGCAGGCAAAACATCTGAACATGTGTATAGTGGTGTATATACACACATACATATATTTATATACACACCTAGACATATATAGGTGTGATAGTAGCAGAAATATATTAGTGTTAATTATTTCATTAGCGCAAGCATATATTTCTGCTACTATCACACCTATATATGTCTAGGTGTGTATATAAATATATGTATGTGTGTATATATACCACTATACCCAAGTTCAGATGTTTTGCCTGCCTCAAAAGAACCCCAAAAAATGCCAAAAAAACGCTAGCGTCAAAAAAAAAATGCCCAGGTGTGTTTTTGCTGGCATTTTTTGGGGGGTTTTGGAGGCAGGCAAAACATCAGAACTTGTGTATAGTGGTATATATACACACATACATATATTTATATACACACCTAGACATATATAGGTGTGATAGTAGCAGAAATATATTACTGTAAATGATTTCATTAGCGCAAGCATATATTTCTGCTACTATCACACCTATATATGTCTAGGTGTGTATATAAATATATGTATGTGTGTATATATACCACTATACACAAGTTCAGATGTTTTGCCTGCCTCAAAAGAACCCCAAAAAATGCCAAAAAAAACGCTAGCGTCAAAAAAAAAATGCCCAGGTGTGTTTTTGCTGGCTTTTTTTGGGGGGTTTTGGAGGCAGGCAAAACATCAGAACTTGTGCACAGTACCACTATACACAAGTTCAGATGATTTTCCTGACTGCAAAGAACCCAAAAAAATGCCTTCTATTAAACCGGCAAGGTGTTACAGCAGAGAAGCCATATTCCTGTGCTTAAAGTTTTCTAATACAAACAATCTTTTTTTTTATGGTTCTGGACATGCTACAGAGCTGAAACTTCACATGTACACCTTTTAGACCCCCCAGATACTAAATCCAAAAATCAAAAAATCTCTTTTTTTTTTTTTATTTTATTTTTTTTTTTAATATTTCAATAATTGGCTTTTTTATCAAAAATGACAATTTTTAAGAACTTTTTTTGTGTGATTTTGTGTCTGGGGGGGTCTAAAAGGTGTACCTGTGAAGTTTCAGCTCTGTAGCATGTCCAGAACCCCAAACAAAAGATCATATAAGTGTAAAAGAGGGGTCCCACCATCCCTGCTCTACTGAAAAATTATCTTTTTTCTGGTTCTGGACATGCTACAGAGCTGAAACTTCACAGGTACACTTTTTAGACCCCCCCAGACACTAAATCCAAAAAAAGTCATGCCTGCCTCCAAAAATGCCCGATAAATGCAAGAAAAAACGCCGTAGAGAAGCCGTATTCCTGTTCTAATAAAAATTATAATAAAATGCTAATTTTTGGGGGGTTCTGGACATACTACAGAGCTGAAACTTCACATGTACACTTGTTAGACCCCCCAGATACTAAATCCAAAGTAAAAATCAAAAAATCTCTTTTTTTTTATTTTATTTTTTTTTTTAATTTTTCAATAATTGGCTTTTTTTTTATCAAAAATGACAATTTTTAAGAACTTTTTTTGTGTGATTTTGTGTCTGGGGGGTCTAAAAGGTGTACCTGTGAAGTTTCAGCTCTGTAGCATGTCCAGAACCAGAAAAAAAGATCATATAGGTGTTAAAGTTAAAGGAGGCTCCCGAACCACATCCCTGTTCTACTGAAAATGTATCTTTTTTTTTTCATGGTTCTGGACATGCTACAGAGCTGAAACTTCACATGCACACATTTTAGACCCCCCAGATACTAAATCCAAAGTAAAAATCAAAAAATCTCTTTTTTTTTTAATTTTTCAATAATTGGCTTTTTTTATCAAAAATGACAATTTTTAAGAACTTTTTTTTGTGTGATTAATAGTTAATGGGGCATGACCCAGAACCCTAGGCACTTTTTAGGGGCATTTATTGGGTTTTGGGGCTTCAAAATGGTGTTTTTTGATTACCGAAGTTCGGGTCCCATTGATTTCAATGGGGTTCTGAAATCCGGGCCGAACTTTCGGGAAGTTCGGATGTTCTGGCCGAACCGAACTTTTCAAAAGTTCGATCACACTTAATCACTGCCCCATCAAACTCTTCATCAGAACCATCAGTCGGTGAGCCATGACTTTTGGCTGCCTTTCCCCAGAAAATACACTATCCCAAAAGTCTTTATTGCCCCAATCACCAGTTTTAAAATGAACCATAATTAGTCTTCAACAAGTTTCTCTTCCTTATCATCATCATCACCTTTTTCTTGTCTTCATTTGTTAATTGTTATCAGCGTCATTACATCTACCACCACAAGGTCCTCATCATCATCACAAGTATAAGCACTTTGATTCATTATCCCCATCATAACCACCATTTTAGTTGGATAAAGATCTCAGATCTTAATTATATTCTTCACAATCTCTAATTTATATTTTGATTATCATAACAAATACAATTGCCTATTAACATCAGCTTACCTTGGTCTGGGATATCTTATATTTGCTATTTAACACGTAAACTCCTTTATCCACAGCTACCAGTCCCACACTGGCCTTGTGGTCAGCTTTCAGTCTAAGTTTCATAGCAGCTCCAGGTTGTTGAACCGCATTGTCCCGATCTTTTTCACCTGACACTGTCAGCTGTGAGACATAAGCCACGTTTTATTCGTATTGCAAAACATTTAACAAAAGTGCCCTGTTATCACACAATCATCAATATGGTAAAGTAGATATAAGACATAATCATATGACATTTAGTTTGCTAAAGCACTGTGTATCATTAGGAAATGGTATAATAAAACAAACCTTAGTGCTGGGCTAAATAATATTATAAAACAATCAAAAATTAATAAACAACAGCTGCCAAAACCTCAATTGTGACAAGTGTGTGCTATATTATAGATAACATGTAAATTATTAATGCTTGTGATATAATCAGATGCTTCTTTAAAAACATAAAGTCCACAACTATGCAAATTTTATGTACATATATTGTGAGGATCATCACAATTTATTTACATAAAATTTGCAAAGTTGTGGACTTTATGTATTTAACCTCCCTGGCGGTATCCCCGAGCGTGACTCGGGGTGGATTTTTTAGACTAGGATCGGTATCCCCAAGTCACGCTCGGGGTAGATGTGCAGAGCGCACAGCGGTGTCTCTTACCTTCTCCTGGCAATCCAGCGATGATCTCTCATTGCTGTGACTGCCAGCCGAGAGTCCCGCTGCTCGTCCGTCGGTGTGATGACTTCCTAGTTCCGTTCCCTGCAGCAGCAATGCTGCATGGGAGCGGAACTGTGAGGGAAATTCAAACGTTGCACAAAACACAAACACATAACACATTTATATATATATATATATATATATATATATATATATATATATATATATATATATATACACACACATATATATATATAATATATAAATCATGAATTATAATCTAATCAATAATATAATTTTATTATATATATTATATAATAAAATTATATTATTGATTAGATTATAATTCATGCGTTTGTGTTTCAAATTTATCACATCTGGGATTTCTACTAGACTCTTGTTTTGGTCAGGTTTAAGTCAGTAATTACTAAGAATTGTAGGCCTATAATACATAACGCCAAATTTCCATGAAAAAAATTGTACCGCTTTTGGTACATAATTCCTGACATAATCATACTGCCAGGGAGGTTAAAGAAGCATCTGATTATATCACAAGTATTAAGAATTCACATGTAATCTATAGTATAGCACACACTTGTCACAACTGAGGTTTTAGCAGTTGTTGTTTAATAATTTTTGATTGTTTATTTGATATTATTTAGCGCAGCACTAAGGTCGTTTTTTATGGCACTATACACTTTAGTATGAGATGGTGATCAGTGCTTGCAGCTGGCTTGATTGAATTAGTATTGGTCATAGTAGCTCCCAGGATCCTTTGATATTTGCATTAGGAAATGTTATGTTTTCTTAAATTAAAATACTATTTGCACTATTTAAACACAATTTTTTTGACACGGCTATTTGCTTCTCAGTGCTGCTGATCTCCACCAGCCTCTTCCAGACACATTGGGGATGATTTACTAAAGACAAAGCTGCTACAGAGCTTAGTAAATGGAGTAAAGCTTCACTTTGAAAAGAATACCCATTTTTGCTTGCACATGATTGGATAATAGAAGTCAGCAGAGCATCTGCTAATTTACTAAGCTGTGGAGTAACTGCTCTTGCGGAATGCAACTGCTCTTTGCAAAGTGCACAGTCTATTCGTCTTTAGCAAATCAACCCCATTCTGTCTACATGCCTTTGCTCTGGACCAGCTTCCTGATAGTGGCAAAAGTGGACCAACTGTATAATGTGTGATAACATGGCTGTCTATAGTCTCCACAGGTGCTGCATATGATGGAAGAGTGTAACAAAAGGAAATTGCACATATGAATATTCAACAAATATTTCTGGACTGAAATGAGTTAAAAAAGATAAAGCTGATAGGAAAACATTGGGACCTTCAGTGCTAATGCTTTCATTAATCTCTTCAAATCAGGTTATACATTTTTTATAGATCATATAAATCTTTTTGTTAGTATCTTAAAATAAAACTCAAGAATATTTTGTCAGATTGTAACATTTTGGTGGATTTTGCCAACCAGCCTCTGTGTGCTCTAAATTTGGCTTAGTCCCCTACTGGCACAGTAGAGTTTGCAAGAGGTAGGATTTTATGAAAATATTCCTCCAATACAACCTTCAAGTGGTTGCAAACCTGTAAACCATAAAATATGATGGAAGCATATTTATAGTGTGTACTTGTCTCAATCAAGAACATTAAGAGTCACTTCTGTCTGCTGCCTCGTTCTTCTTCTATAAACATGAGTCACTGATGAGCTTTCCTGACAAGAGAAAAATGGTGACAGATGAGGGCACAGCCTGTGATTGACAGCCTTAGCTCTGTATCTGTGTGCTGTATGGGGGGATCCCTTCCCTCCAATCAGCTCTCAGAGCTCTTATCACTCATGTAACTTCAGCTCCCTGCCCCTGCCCCTGCCTTTCAGAGCTGAGAGATCCTGTGTAACTTTGCACTTTGAATGGATGCTGAAGATAAACAGGTACACCTTATGTAAGATGAGTTGTTTCATCTCTGTGTAGCACCCTCCAAGCTGGGTGCTAGGTAAATTATAGTGGGGCCTTGGCTGCTTATCAGCAGGGCCATATTATTCAGCTAGGCTGACATGTGCTCTCAGGTGTGCTTGTTGTGTTGGGGAGTCTTCTCACTGTATCTCAATGGGGCTCTCATTGGGCAGTGTAGGAAACCTGACCAATAGCACACCAGGGCTTGTATCTATCCCAGAAGGGCAGATTTTGCCACACAGCATTCTAGGAGAGGGTACAAGTCTGTGAGGGGCACATGCCAGATTGTCTTTGGCGGGAAGCAGAGTCCTAGGAGGGAGGTGACAGTTGCCTCTCCTCCTGTCTAGAGGAATCAGGTATCCCAGGCGGCTTGCCTGAGGGGATACAGGGCTGAGGTGAGCTGCAGAGAGGGATCCAATACGCTGAGGACCAGTGGAGCTGAGGGGGACGAGTTTCAGTAAAGCATTCTGAGTCGTACTGCAAACTGCCCCTGGGGTCTGCCTAGGAGAGGGGACCACTCTGGAGAAGCTCAGAGGGATCCAGGAGCTAGCTAGCCAGGCAGCGGTGACAGTAAAGGGGGTGCCAGAGTTAACCCTGAAGAGTAAAGGGGGAGCCAGTGTTGTAGCAGTATTTGCAGTAGAATAAATGTGCCAAAAAACAGTGCTTGCAGTGGTATAAATAACAAGAATTATGTAGGTATGAATGACATAAGTTCATATAAAATAGTAACCATAAGGTACAATAGTGCTGAATACAAACTGGATCATAAAATGTGGGTGCATAAAGTGCAATAGTGCTTGATCCAAAATTAATTTAGGAATAAATCTAATAATAATATACAGTAAAAGCAAAGTGCTCAATATATGTACTAAAGTGCAAAACGTGACAATGATAAATGTCCACAATATGACAATTCAAATTATAAAAAAGTCCCATGCCAAGTGCAGCCATGCTCAATAAAGTGCTGATGCCAAAAAAAGTGCTATCAGAGCCAAAGGGTTAATGAGCCTTAGAAATGAATGGACCAATAAATCTCCAACACAATAAATCCCTCTCCAGAGTCACCCAAGGGATCAATGGGTCAAAAGAGCCTCAGGGATGAATGGACCAATAGATCTCCAACACTGTAAATCCCCCTCCGGTGTCACTCAATGGAAGGAATAAGCTGACATAGTGAAACCCGTAAAATAGCTTTATTTAATATAGGGTTAAATAGGAGATAAAAGGCATATAAAAGACAAAGAATCCACATCAAAGGCGATCACAGCTTCTTCAAGGAATGCAGCCGGCATGCGTTCAACGGAGTACAGGAGGTGATGTCGTGTGATTTGCCGTTTGCCGGAAGTGCGTGGACACGTTTCGCCCGCCTACAAGGGGGCGTTTTCAAAGACATCACTTCCGCTCATGGCCATGTAATTTATACCGCTCCCAGGGATACCATGGTTACTGGAGCGCCAATAGAATTGTAAATCTGATTAAGAGTTACATCACTTCCTGTTTGCAATAACATGCGTGTACCCAAAGGTAAAAACAGGAAGCACAAGACATATATATATATATATATATATATATATATATATATATATATATATATATGGGACCAATTACATAGAATATCTATGATTATATTGCACAAATGAATTAATTTCAAAAAGCCTCATGACATATATGATATGCATGATAATTAAAATGACATCATATTATCTAATAACATGAATAAAATGTGAAAAAAGAGGAAATTGGGAAAAACAAAACAAACAAAAAAGGGAAGGAAATAAATAAAATGAAGTGGAAAGAAGGAAATAAAAAATGAAAAAATAACATTGAAAAAAATTAAAATAAATGAAAAATGAAAAATAAAATAAAAAAATACAATTAAAAATAAAAATGAAAATAAATATATAAATAAAAAATGTAAAAAACATACATAAAAAAAATGTTAAATTATATATAGATACGTGAAAAAAGTAAGAAACAAAAGATGTGCTCCCGTGTAATAAAATTACCAGTTGGAGAGAAAACAGTTCAAATTCAAATCGATGTTGAGACCCAGAGGGTGGAGAGTCCCCAAACGATGTATCCACTGGGTCTCATTTTGTGAAATAGATTTTTTCAGATTCCCTCTCCTCCAATGAGCCTCCACTCTGTCAATGCCACAGAATGTCAAACCACTAGGATCACAATCATGTGCCAATCTAAAATGATTTGACAAACTGATAGCGGAACCCTTTTTTTATGTTGGTCACATGTTCTCTCAGTCTTATTCTTAGTTCTCTGGTGGTCCTACCTACATATTGGAGTCCACATAGACATAAAAGTAGTTATGTGATATGTGTCGACCCACATGTGATAAACGTATTAATGGTATATTTCCTACCATAAGCATGTGAACTAAAATCTGTTATTTTTCTTTTGCAATGTTTGGATGTTCTACATATCATGCACTTGCCACAACTGAAAAAACCAACCTGATCTAAAAATGTACATGTCTTAAAGGGAGGATTGATGACATTATATGCCAACTTCATTCTTAATGTTTTTTGTTTGGTATAAATAAACTTTGGTTTAACTGGTAAAATAGTGTTTAAAACTTCATCTTTTAAAAGCAATGACCAATGTTTTCTTATTATTTGCTCCAACTGTTTGTACTGCCGTGTAAAACGTGTCATAAAAGCTAGGCCGTAATCACTCACATTGGTATATTTATCTTTGAACAAACTCCTTTCTCTCAGTTTTGCCTATGACTTCCTTGGTATTCAACAACTCTTTAGATTTAAAGGCCTTTTTCTTTAAACCTCTCAATTAGCATGTTGGCTTGTTGATTGTAGTCATTATCCAGATTGCAATTCCTCCTCACTCTTAACATTTGACTTTTTGGGACAGAACTCAACCACTTGGGGTGGTAGCAACTTCCCATCAGAAGGTATCCATTTCTGTCTACATCCTTAAAATGAGTGCGGGTAAATAACTTTCCGTCATGTTTAAATATTGTCAAATCAAGAAAGTTGATGGATGTAGATTCTATCATTTCTGAAAAAGAGATACCATATTGGTTTTCACTAATATAGGTCAAGAATCTGGCAAGGGAGTCTTGTGAGCCCCTCCATACGATGATAATGTCATCTATATACCTACGGTATATTCTGAGTTGGGCGGGTCTATTGGCAAAAATGGCTTCATCCTCCCATTTGTTCATCAAAATATTGGCTATGGACGGAGCATATTTAGCCCCCATGGCCACTCCCATTTTCTGCCTATAAAACTTCTTCTCATGCCAGAAAAAGTTATGGCTCATGGCGAGGTCTAATGCCTGTAAAAGGAATTCTGTTTTCTTTTTATCTCAGTGGTGTCCAGAGCCCATTTTGCTGCTTCTAGAGCATGGTGTTGCTGAATATTTGTATAGAGTGAATTCACATCTATGCTCACCAATACGTCATCATCTCTCACATCCACGTCACTTAGCATTGCCATAAGATGCTTACTATCTTCCAAATAGGAATGCCCCTGTTGTGCTAAAGGCTGAAAGAAGCAGTCTAAATATTCACCTAACCTGGAAAACAAAGAATCCACCCCACTTATTATAGGTCTCCCAGGGGGGTTGTTTTTATGCTTATGGATTTTAGGCAATTGATAAATAACCGAGAACCTAGGCGCATCCGGTAGTAAGTATGTGCTTTCCTTCTTATTTAATATTTCAACTTTAGTTGCTCTCTTTACCAATTTAGGGAGTTTGGCCTTGTATTTGTTGATAGGATTCCCCTTTAGTTCTTCATATGTATTTCTATCGTTAACCAGTCTGTCAAGCTCTTCTAAATAATCTTTTTTGTTTAAAACAACAAGTCCTCCCCTCCCCTTATCAGCAGATCTGATAACAATATTTCTCTTTTTTTCAAGCTGTTTCAGACCCCTATCTATATCTTCTTTCTTCCGGGATGGTTGAACCTTCATCTTTTCTAAGTCAATTTTCCACTAGTGTTTTGAAAACTTCCACAAACTGATTGTTAGTTGGCTTCGGATTAAATATCGAATGGTTGCGTAATTGTGTATGTGCATATCCCTCCAATTCTGGCTGTTTATTCTTCTGATTTTTTGCAAAATGTTAATCATTAATTTTTCTTATAAATCTCTGTAAGTCGATAAACGTGTGAAATTTGTTTAGGTTTTTATGTGGTGCAAACTTCAAACCCAATGCCAATGCTCTAAGCTCATCTTCAGAAAAAGTGGTATTGCTTAAATTAAAAATTCCTTCAGTTAAGTCTCTCTTTTTCTTTTTTCCTCTTCCCTCCTCTGCATTCCCATAGGGACCATGGTGAATGGGTGTGTGGGATATGGGGGTGCTGGGGAACGGATGCTCCCTTTCTATAGAGGAGGGATGGAAATTCCTTCTTGTGTTCTTAGGTCCTCTTGCCACTTGTATACTCTATTAGTTTTGTAATCATTAGAGTCCCTCAAATATTTCTTCATTTTTTTCTTCTGTGTTTCTTTGTCCACTTTGTCTGTAAACTCTTGAAGTTGTTTTATTTTATCTTTAAATTCAGTATTGTCATCTAAATTAACAAATTTGGCTTTAATGGCATTGATGTTGGCCTCCAATATTTTAATTTTATTTTCTAGATTTAAGTAATTCCAGTCACTTTTTCTCCATGTGTTTAAAGAATAAAAACCAATCTTCTTCAAATGCCTTATCAACAAGGCCCTTATTAGGGGCTACGTCCCATCTAAGCCGTCTGGGGGTCATTCCATCCTTAACATATTTGTTCAGGGTGAAAATATCCCACCAGGCCCTAATTTGTTTGTCTAAAAGACCCCTGAGCTGTTTGAAATCTTGATTTAAACTGAATCCTACATTAGTTTGTGAAAATAAATCATCTGCATTTAAATTTCTATTACTCAAAGTTGAAAATGTCCATAGTTGCTGGGTGCGGTTCCCAAGGGAACAAAAATAAATTACAAAAATTATAACCCGCGCTCGGAACTATAAAATCAAATGTGATAATATATGTGTTTGCAGCTGCTGCTCACTAAGTAAAAACTTAGAAAAACCATGGGGGTATCACAGTGGAGGTTTCAGAAGAGGTAGAGGACATTATCAGGGCCTCTATTACAGCAACAATTATTATAGGGAGGATTTTCAGAGGAAAAGATCTGGCAGACCCCCGTGGAGGGGACGAGGGGGACCCAATTTCAGAGGGAGAGGAGCCAACTATTACCAACAGGACAGGAGTGAAGATTGGAGACCATGGTACTCCATGGGACCACCTTAAATACAACAGGGGGAAGTAGAAATAGAAAGACAAGAGCATGCAGAGGAGGGAAGAGGAAAAAGGAAAAGAGAGACTTAACTAAAGTAATTTTTAATTTAAGTGATACCACTTTTTCTGAAGATGAGCTTAGAGTATTGGCATTGGGTTTGAAGTTTGCACCAGATAAAAACCTAAACAAATTTGACAAGTTTATTGACTTACATAAATTTATAAGAAAAATTAATATTAAGAAACATTTTGCAAAAATTTAGAAGAATAAACAGCCAGAATTGGAGGGATATGCACATACACAATTACGCAACCATTCGATATTTAATCCGAAGCCAACAATCAGTTTGTGGAAGTTTTCAAAACACTAGTGGAAAATGACTTAGAAAAGATGAAGGTTCAACCATCCCAGAAGAAAGAAGATATAGATAGGGGTCTGAAACAGCTTGAAAAAAAGAAAAATATTGTTATCAGATCTGCTGATAAGGGGGGGGACTTGTTGTTTTAAACAAAAAAGATTATTTAGAAGAGCTTGACAGACTGATTAATGATAGAAATACCTATGAAGAACTAAAGGGGAATCCTACCAACAAATACAAGGCCAAACTCACTAAATTGGTAAAGAGAGCAACAAAAGATGAAATATTAAATAAGAAGGAAAGCACATACTTACTACTGGATGTGCCTAGGGTCCCGGTTATTTATCAATTGCCTAAAATCCATATGGATAAAAACAAACCCCCTGGGAGACCTATAATAAGTGGGGTGGATTCTTTCTTTTCCAGGTTAGGTGAATATTTAGACTGCTTCTTTCAGCCTTTAGCATAACAGGGACATTCCTATTTGAAAGATAGTAAGCATCTTAAGGCAATGCTAAGTGAAGTGGATGTGAGAGATGATGACATATTGGTGAGCATAGATGTGAATTCACTCTATACAAATATTCAGCAACACCATGCTCTAGAAGCAGCAAAATTGGCTCTGGACACCACTGAGATAAAAAGAAAACAGAATTCCTTTTACAGGCATTAGACCTCGCAATGAGCCATAACTTTTTTTGGCATGAGAAGAAGTTTTATAGGCGGAAAAAGAAAGTGGCCATGGGGGCTAAATATGCTCCGTCAATAGCCAATATTTTGATGAACAAATGGGAGGATGAAGCCATTTTTGCCAATAGACCCGCCCAACTCAGAATATACCGTAGGTATATAGATGACATTATCATCGTATGGAGGGACTTACAAGACTCCCTTGCCAGATTATTGACCTATATTAGTGAAAACCAATATGGTATCTCTTTTTCAGAAACGATAGAATCTACATCCATCAACTTTCTTGATTTGACGATATTTAAACATGATGAAAAGTTATTTACCCGCGCTCATTTTAAGGATGTAGACAGAAATGGATACATTCTGATGGGAAGTTGCCACCACCCCAAGTGGTTGAGTTCTGTCCCAAAAAGTCAAATGTTAAGAGTGAGGAGGAATTGCAATCTGGATAATGACTACAATCAACAAGCCAACATACTAATCAAGAGGTTTAAAGAAAAGGACTTTAAATCTAAAGAGTTATTGAATACCAAGGAAGTCATAGGCAAAACTGAGAGAAAGAGTTTGTTCAAAGAAAACAATACCAATGTGAGTGATTACGGCCTAGCTTTTATGACAGGTTTTACACAGCAGTACAAACAGTTGGAGCCAATAATAAGAAAACATTGGTCATTGCTTTTAAAAGATGAAGTTTTAAACACTATTTTACCAGTTAAACCAAAGTTTATTTATACCAAACCGAAAACATTAAGAATGAAGTTGGCACATAATGTCATCAATCCTCCCTTTAAGACATGTACATTTTTAGATTAGGTTGGTTTTTTCAGTTGTGGCAAGTGCATGATATGTAGAACATCCAAACATTGCAAAAGAAAAATAGCAAATTTTAGTTCACATGCTTATGGTAGGAAATATACCATTAATAAGTTTACCACATGTGGGTCGACACATATCACATAACTACTTTTATGTCTATGTGGACTCCAATATGTAGGTAGGACCACCAGAGAACTAAGAATAAGACTGAGAGAACATGTGACCAACATAAAAAAAAGGGTTCCGCTATCAGTTTGTCAAATCATTTTAGATTGGCACATGATTGTGATCCTAGTGGTTTGACATTCTGTGGCATTGACAGAGTGGAGGCTCATTGGAGGAGAGGGAATCTGAAAAAATCTATTTCACAAAATGAGACCCAGTGGATACATCGTTTGGGGACTCTCCACCCTCTGGGTCTCAACATCAATTTGGATTTGAACTGTTTTCTCTCCAACTGGTAATTTTTTCTCCCGTATCTATATATCATTTATCATATTTTTTAATATATTTTTTTATATTTTATATTCATTTTTTATTTATATATTTTTCTTTTTCCATTTCTTTATTTATTTATTTTTATTTTATTTTTAATTTCATTTTTATTTTCATTTTATTTTTTTCATTTTTTTCATTGTTATTTTTTTCATTTTTTATTTCCTTCTTTCCCCTTCATTTATTTACTTCTTTCCTTCCCTTTTTTGTCTATTTTGTTTTTCCCCATTTCCTCTTTTTTCACATTTTATTCATGTTATTAGATAATATTATGTCATTTTAATTATCATGCATATCATATATGTCATGGGGCTTTATGAAATTAATTTGTTTGAACAATATAATCATAGATATGTCATGTTGATTTTAAGTTGTCCCCTTAATATAAATATAGTCTTGCACTTCCCGTATTTTACAAATATATATAAATATAATGTATAAATATAGTCTTGCGTTTCCCGTATTTATTGTAAACAGGAAGTGAGGTAATCAATAATATGCAAAATTATCCAGCCCCCTTAAGTTAATATTTTGTAGTGCCACCTTTTGCTTGCGATTACAGCTGTAAGTCGCTTGGGGTATGTCTCTATCAGTTTTCAGTTCTTTCCAATGGTCCATTCATTTCTAAGGCTCATTAACCCATTGGTTCTGGTGAGTGGATTCCCTTAAGGGATTTTAGGCACCTTCCACTGTGTGGAGCACCATAGCACTTTTTTGGCATCAGCACTTTATTGAGCATGGCTGCACTTGGCATCGGACTATTTATATAATTTGAATTGTCATATTGTGGACATTTATCATTGTCAGGTTTTGCACTTTAGTACATATATTGAGCACTTTGCTTTTACTGTATATTATTATTAGATTTATTCCTAAATTAATTTTGTATCAAGCACTATTGCACTTTATGCACCCATATTTTATGATCCAGTTTGTATTCAGCACTATTGCACCTTATGGTTAATATTTTATATGAATTTATGTCATTCATATCTACACAATTCTTGTTATTTATACCATTGCAAGCACTGTTTTTTGGCACATTTATTTTTCTAAGTTTTTACTTAGTGAGCAGCAGCTGCAAACACATATTATCACATTTGATTTTATAGTTCCGAGCGTGGGTTATAATTTTTGTAATTCATTATTTGCAGTTGGCTACCTCAGTCAGGGAGGACTGAAGGGAGCAGCAAAGAAGGACTTTGAGCTAGCCGGAGTGTCAGAAGTCAGTTTCAGTTCAGTGACAGCAAGTCAGTGTTATCAAGCGCCAGTAAGTGTTGGTCGGCATTCAGCCACTGTCAAGTCAGCGCTAGAAGGCATTTTTCTCAAGTGTCCCATTCTTGTAACTAGTTGAGCCAGAGGAGTATCCCACTCATTCCCTTCTCCCATCCAAGTTCCTAAAATAAAACTAAAAACCAAAGATGCCGGACTGGTCATTGTCTCAGTATTCATACTTGGGCAACACGCTTAAATGTGCTGTTGGTGTTAACGGTAACCATGGCAGACCCACTACAGGCTCAATGCCTGGAAAACATGCTATATCTGTGTATCACCCGAGGCCATTCACTTCACTGGGTATATGTAAGGGTTTACAACCACTTTAAGTTTTTTATGTTCCAAAAAGTTAAATTGTAAAAACAAAGTAAAAATAAATAAATAAAATGTAAAAAATAAAAAAATAGCATCAAATAATTAAAAAAAAATGTAAAAAAGTATATATAAGTGGGCTCATTCACACAGGTATCTTGCGCATACAGTGTGAATGAGCGGTTTGTTTAAAATACTTATTTGTTTTAATATAAAAATTGTTTGTTTTGAATTTTATTTATTAACCATAAAAAACAACCCTCCAAAATTCTCAGAACCAGGCCCATGATACTCCTAATCCGCCCCTGGGGTGAACTTTATAATGAGCAGCTCATGTATAGTCTAAAATGGCAGCTGCATATGACTAAACCTGCCCTATGTGACCACAAAGGCTGTAATTAATCACTTGCCGACCGGTCACGTTGACTCTACTACAAAGTGGCTCGATATTGTCCAGCGACGTAGGTCTACGTCGCTGGACTCCTCCACTTGTGGGCGGCACTTGCCTAAAATCCATATGGATAAAAACAAACCCCCTGGGAGACCTATAATAAGTGGGGTGGATTCTTTGTTTTCCAGGTTAGGTGAATATTTAGACTGCTTCTTTCAGCCTTTAGCATAACAGGGACATTCCTATTTGAAAGATAGTAAGCATCTTATGGCAATGCTAAGTGAAGTGGATGTGAGAGATGATGACATCCGATCTGTCCGCCGCAATGTTGCAGTCCCGCAAAAAAAAAACGCAGATCGCCACCATTACTAGTTAAAAAAAATAAACAATAAAAATTACATAAATTTCCCGTAGTTAGTAGCTGCGATAACTTATTGCGATTTTTTTTACCAAAAATATGTAGCAGAAAAAAAATTGGCCTAAAATGTTAAAACATTTTGATTTTTACATTTTTTTTGGGGGGGGGGGGGGAATTTCATATAAAAAAAATGTGAAAAATATTGTTATTTTTTCAAAATTGTCGCTCTTTTTTTGTTTATAGCGCAAAAAGTAAAAAACCGCACAGGGGATCAAATACCACCAAAAGAAAGCTCTATTTGTGGGAGAAAAAAAGGATATAAATTTAATTTGGGTATAGCATCGCACAACCGCGCAATTGTCCGTTAAAGTAACGCAGTGCCGAATCGCAAAATATGGCCTGGTCAGGAATGGGGTAAAATCTTCCGGTCTTAAAGCGGTTAAAAATACTCTCATTGAGAATTTTTTCGTCAAAGACATGTAGCTAAATACATTTTGGCCTAAATATATGACAAAATTTTAATATATTGGATGTTTTTTAACTGTCAAAGTAGAAAAATATTGTTATTTTTTCAAAATTGTCGAATTTTTTTATTAATATCGCAAAAAATGAAAATCGCACAGGTGATCAAATACCACCAAAAGAAAGCTCTGTTTGTGGGAAAAAAAGGACGTAAATTTCGTTTTGGTACGATATTGCATGACCGGGCAATTGTCAGTTAAATTTGCACAGTGCCGAATCGCAAAAAGTGGCCTGGACGTAGGACAGCAAAATCCTCCGGTGGTAAAGTGGTTAATGATTTGATCACCTAGAATTCTAGATTAGTGTACCTTGCTCTATATATGCCGCTATTTTATAAGTCCCCAAAATTGCATATAGTGATGTATTTTAATAACTGCTAGTTATGATATACACCGATCAGTCATAACAGTACAATCAATGACAGTTAAAAGTCAATAACATTGATTATCTTGTCACAATGGCAACAACGCCTGTGACAAATTCTGGTTGTTCTTACTTCTGCCACTTTAAGAATCTGTTGCTATGGCTGTAACAGATTTACAGTTTGCAGATTAAAAAAAACGGCGTTTATTTAGACCAACCCTGAGCTGACGTACAAAGAAACACCAGTGCTCAGAGTAGGGCAAGTCTGTGCTGGGCAGTTATCATAATTGTTACAGTTTCTCACATAAGGTTCTGTTCTTGGCCCCTCTTAGTTGTCCATCGGGAAATTCTCCAGTCAAAAGCTGATTGTAAACAAAAAGGGTCAGGGATACTGGCTAACGTTATTACCCAAGTATGTCAATGCCCATATTTGGCCAAAGACAAGTCACAGGGGAGCTGGACCTGAAAGGGAGCTAGTCTCAGAGTTCCCCATCAAGCTCCAAGCACCCAACCCCACAGATCCAGAACCGCACCTGCTGTGCACAGTGGCTGGGGAGGGATCTCAAAAATGCTGAGCTGCATAAGGATGGAGTGTCTGGTATGACACTTCAGTCTCAGCACCACCACCACTGAACACAGATTCCTGTGCCTGTTCTCAACTGGTACAGGATTCTGTGACAAAACCAATATTTTGGTGTGGAGGTTCAAAACAATTCCAAAGTGTGTCTAGGAATTCCCCCAATGTCTTTATAGAGCTGGCTTTGTGCACGGAAAGGACTTCCCCTAAACTGTCCCCACAACTTTACAATGGTCTAAAATGATCTTGTATGCTGTAAAGTTAACACTAGGAACACTTCAACCTGGAAATTTTAATGGGTTTCCTCATACTTTTGGCCATATAGGACAAGATTAGGGGTTGGACTGACATTTGGAGTTGGGGTTAGCATTGGGTTTAGGGCTAAACTTGGGTTTAGATAGACAAATATATATTGGCAACAAAATGTGCAAATTGTTAATGCTTAAAAATGTGCGTTTTGGGACCCTGGTGAAAAGCAACACACCAAATTTTCAAAGCAGGAGAATTATTTTTTTAATAAGTTCCAAGTTGCTGGAATGATTTGATGATCTGCTGATATCACAAATGGTGGTGCCAAATCAATATGATCTCTAATTGCTTCCTAGGACATTCTTACCGTTCCCATGCAGGTATCTGCTACATCTATCCAGACAGAGTCAGCCACGACCTCACGGCCTGCTCCAGTAGAGACCACATAATAGGCCAATATGCGGAAGGATGGGATGAACTCTGGTGTTATTGGCAGCAGCAGAGACACAATGGTTTGGCCTTGTAACCTCTGTTGTCTTCCAGTTCTCATTATTCTACCTTTGTTTAGTATCTGCAGGATGAAAAAAAAAAATACATAAGTATGTTTTTATTCGAATTCAAAATAACAATTTGGAAACCAAATTCAAGATCACAAATTAGTATGCTTAGAACCAATATTTTTGTAGGCTAGCACTACATAAGATGAGGAAAAAGAGCTTTTGGAAGAATTCCAGCTTGGACAGCCCTGATCCTTTGACAATCAATTCATAAGTTGAAGAAACGTTTCTTTAAGGAGAGGCAGCAACCTTGCCACTGTCTAGTTTGCCTTTAAGAAAATTCAAGACACTTTCTGTGGCACTTTTGCCAAAGACAAGCTGGTCAGAGGTGGAGAGGTTAACCAACGGTATTACTGAAATACTTCTAATTGTGTGTTGGATTTGTCAGCACTAAAACTGATATTCAGTTATGGACATTGGTAGACTGGATCAGTGAAATGCCAAATGTACAATGTCACCTCCAAAATGTTAACATCTATTCCCCTCCTCCTTCAACAAAATTGTCTTACGCGTACACAAAAGTGACTTTCACTTCCCTTATTACTTTCTGTGCAATATAAAATATCTGTTAAAATAAATCAGAAGCAACAAGAGGGGAACCTGGGGATACAAACAACCACCAATAACCTCCAAAAACTGAACTAGTCATTACCAACCATCCAACCCTCTTGTTGCACAAAAATCAATGCAGCAACATGTAACCCTGTATTTTCAAAATCGATACAGGAATCTAAAAGAAGACCTTTGTGCAGATAAAAGATGATAAGCAACTAGCAAAACTGAAAAGCTGTTACCTAAAGATGTCTGTACATACAGTAAACGTGTAGAGCACCTTAGGATCTCTTAAACCTAGGGCACCCACTATTCCAATAGCGACGTCAGCTACTAAAGCACACTTAGGCTCTCTCCTCTAACAGTTGGACTTCACTGTTGGTCGTGAGACTTAAAGTTTTAGATTCTGAACAGTATTGAGGTGAAGGCTGTAGGTGCCTAACCCTTCCTCACTCTACTAAACTTTTTTTTTTTTTGTCTCATCCTGTATCCCATTGGTGAAATTTCCCCTTACTTCCTGTTCTTTCTGACACCCATCAACTACACAGAAAGTGAAAGAGTGCAGGCAACAAATAAACTTGACTGAGGGTCTACTGCTGTCACAATGTACAGCAAAGTTATACATTTATAAAGAGCTCCATCCTTTATCATTAAAAGTCAGTCCTTAAGGTCCAGTGCATTGACTTTGCCTAGGATGATGTCATCATTCTGCTGCAGGGAGGCGGAAGCATTTCCTCAGTCATGCCTCAGAGATCAGACTGTATTTTGTACCAAGTTGTAAGGTGGAAGTGTGCAGCAGGGGCTGATCTGTGTGATCTCTGAGCTAGTGTCTCAGTCCAGAAAGTAGATGTTGACATCCATACCTAGTTTATACTTGCATTGAAAAAGAATGGTTGAGGAGCATTTTCAAAGCTCACCTACCACCCATTTCTGCAACTGTCACAGAGTGACCTGACAGCCCTGTACACACAGGGGCAGTTTGCCATTTTTTATTGTTGCACAGTGGCAAAAATGTTACTCCCTGTCACGTTTGGGGGGGGGGGGGCATTAAAGCCACCAAATGTGACCCATTCAAGTGAATAGAGCTGCTCTGCAACTGCATGCTAAACAATAGGCGTGTGGTTGAGGCCCTCTGCACCCATTCAAATACTCAATTTGGCTGTCAAAAAAACACAGGCATTACAGAGGCAGCAGTATTGCCTTCTAAATGCCTGCTATCCCTACTGTACAGGCCTCTGAAAAGTGATCACCATCTTTTCAGAGACTGAGGCAAGCGTAAACAAACCCCTGATGATGCCTGAGCTAAGATGGCTCTGTCCTTCTGTAGAGAGGAAGCAAATACTTGGAAGAGTTACAGTTACAGATAATTAACATGCATGTCCATCACATGAAACATGACTCTTTGGGAGTAGGGTTTGTCTACATGTGCTTTAAGAAGGCACATCTGTACCTTTCATAGCAGTTTAAATATTATACATGACACAGATGATATTAAAAGGATCCTTACTATGTAATTAAATTGGGATATCTGGTTCTGAACTCCTGGGTCATTGTTCCGTATAATGAAGTTGATAGCAGCATTTTCACCAATTTTCAGTTCTCCGCTGCCAACACTGAGATGCAGAAAATTACCACCACGTGGTCGGTATGCAGTGGCAATCATGGAAGAACTTGCTTGTAGGGTAGGCAGTAGTTCTGGATTATCTGTTCTTACCTTACAATTGAAAAAAAAAAAACAATCAAGACACAACTATAAAGAACAGACAAGGATTCCAAACAACATAAAAAGTCACAGATTAAAGAGGAAGTAAACCCTCCTCAGGAAGTTGTACCTATAGGTAAGCCTATGATAAGGCTTACCTATAGGTACTGTAAATATCTCCTAAACATGTTCGGTTTAGGAGATATTTACCTTTAATGCAGCCAGTGACGTCACTGGCGCATGCGCTCTGAAGGAACGGCTGATCGTGCCGTTCCTTCAGAGCCCCGTGCCGTGACCGTCGGCTCCTGCGCGCGTGCGCAGGAGTGACGTCACCGCGGCTCCGGCCAATCCGATGGCTGGATGCCGCGATCCCGGAAGACGGGCGACTGAACATGTCGCTCGTCATACAGGTAAGAGAGCGGCACGGCGGGGGCTCGTTCTAAGGTAAGTATTTCATAATGAGCTAGTATGCGATGCATACTAGCTCATTATGTCTTTCTCTTGCAGGTTGTAAAAGAAAAAAAAAAAATTTTAACGAGTTTACAACCTCTTTAAGGCTCCATGTACACGGGACGTTGTTAAAAGTCCCTTTGAATGCTGGAATTTTTAGGACGTTTGAAACGTCCATTCGGTCGCGTTTGTAGCCGCGTTTAGCGAGCGTTTGCGGGCGTTTGCGGGCGTTTGCGTTTAGAACCGTTCCTAGAGGTCAAAAAAATGATTCCCCTTTAAAATGGAAAACCGCGAATGCCAAACGCGGGTCATCGCGTTCGGTCGCGTTCGGTCGCGTTCGGACGCGTTCGGTTGCGTTCTAAAAACAGTCCCTGAACGCAACTGCCCGCAAACGACCGCAAACGACCTGGTGTACATGGACAGATAAGATAAAATGTAGGTGGGTTCAGGGGCTTCTAAAAAAAACGCCCAACTGCTCCTAAACGGCCATTTCCAGCTTCCCGTGTACATGGAGCCTAACAGGAAAAACCAATATGGCCAAATCGTTTTTTTTTTTTTCTTTGCTTTCTATGGGGGTCAACTCACTAAGAGTTAAATAATGGCAAATAAAATGTAGTAGAATACCCAATGTAGTAAATCAGTTGTGAAAGTTCAATTCACTAAGAATTTACTGTTAAATACCGAATGCGGCATTTGTTTGATTTAGCGGTAATTACTGCATTATCTAATGCAGGAATTTACGGCATTGAGCTGGTTGCTATGAAACGGACGGGATTTGTCAAAAAACAGCCTGGGGGTCAGTGATAATATTTTGAATGTTCGCTTCACCATATGAAATTGTTTTCACTGCAATGTTATTTGCATGGCCACGTATTATATCACATACGTCACGGTTGTAACAAATGTTATCGAAGTGCAATATTTGCATGTAGTTTGAGTGGTCAGTTATGTGTGTTTGCACCTAATATTATCACTTTGGTTTTTGTGATTTTTATCGCAAAAAATGTATTTTCCTGTCTGTCTCCATGGCAGCCTACGTGTGGGTTAACCCCGCCTCCACTCCAAGGGTATAGGACCCCCCTCCCATAAATTTCAGCTCTCAGGTACAGCAGGTGTTCATTTTTTGTCCTCCTCCAAGGACCTACACTTCTGATGTCTTACTACGTCCAGCTTACCTTAGGATACTTTGGATGGTGTCTGCATGTCCAGAGCCCAGCCACGGGCGGGTGAGTGACATTTAAAATCCCCTGCTCTCTGCGGTTGACTGAAGCTTGATTGGCATTCTCTGACATGGGTCTGAAGATTCGCATTGCTTCCCTTCATGGCAGCGGTATTTGTTATTTATGTACACTTTGTTTGTCTCTTTTTCTATCACTGTACAATTTGTTTGTTTGGCCCAATGGCGCTGGAACGCTTCCTGCGTTCCAGCAAACCCTTCCTGCGTTCCAACAAACCCTTCCTCTTCCTCCTCTGCTTCTAGCGTCCAATCGGTAGACGCTTCGTGGTCCCGCGCATGCGCAGTGCGCCGCGAGCGAAGTCGAGGCTTGGTTCGCACATGCGCATTAGCGATCGCGGCCGCATCACCGCTGACGTCATTCCGGCGGGAGATTTAAACAGCTGACGATTCCCCTGTACTTTGGGAATGTACTGTGGGCGTTGCGGCAGCTTCCCAGTGTCTCTGGATTCCTTGCTACAGGTATGTGCAATGGAGACTTGACTGCAGAGGGGGGGGGGGCGGAGGGTTGTCACCTCACAATGTATCACTGACATGGTGTCTGATATGTATTACCTTTCTTTATCAGTCTGGTTGTTTGGCCTGAAGTATGGATCCTGCGTCACCGCCCTCCTGTGGCCAGCCCTCTCACAACAGGTGGGTGCTGGCATTTTTCAGAGGGGGGGGCGGGGAGGGCTTGCTGGTCCCTAGGTCATGGCTAAATCCAGTGTCTCCCCGATTTTCTCTTTTTTCCATCAGCTCTCCCAGGCCTGATTTACCACAAGAAAGAGACCCTGTCAGACCTCGTGGGAGTTCATCCTCCAGATCTAAACGCCGTGAATCTCCATCAGGGAGTAGGCAACAAGGGAGACGCTCCAATTCCTCCCCCAGACACCATACACGATACCAGAGTCACCGCACACACCAGAGAGCCTGTTGGGGTTGTGGGGCGCATGTCCCGGAGGACAAGTCCCTATGTGAGCCATGTTTTGCTCATGCAGCCGGTGAGAGGGGGCAAAAGGATCAAAGATTGGAATCTCTAGTGAAGAGAATAGTACAACAGTCCCTGAAAGAATGGGGTACAGTCCCACCACTTGGTCCCACCACATCCAGTTCTCCAGGGGAAGTGCAGGAAGATCAAGGCCCCTCTCAACCGAGTATTACTTCTGCAAAGTCATCTGACAGTGATTCGGAAGAAGAAGGGGCTGTAGGCGGCTTTGAGTTCGCCCTAGTTTCACCCCTGATCAGAGCCATTAAAGAAGCTCTCAGATGGGAGGATCCTGTGTCTCCTCAAAAAAAAGCAGCGGAAGTTCTTCAAGCACCTTGGTAAGGAGCGTATCAACTTCCCTTCCCTCTCTGAATTACAAGAGGTGATTACTGAAGAATGGAGTAAAGGGGATAGTAAGTCTTCCTTATCCTCCAAACTTGGGAAATTATATCCCTTTAAACCTGAAGATGTCGCCCGTCTGGAATCTGCTCCTCTTGTGGATGCGGCAGTTACAAGATTAGCAAAGCATGTCACTTTGCCACTAGATGACGCGGTCTCTTTCAAAGACCCTTTGGATAGGAAGATAGATCTGGACCTAAAGAGGATCTTTGTGACGGCCGGCGCGGCCTGCAAACCTGTGATGGCATTAGCAACAATGTCTAAAGCCATGGAAGTCTGGGTTTCCGATATAGAATCCAAACTTGGAAGTCTCTCGGAAGAAGCCGTAGAAAGTTCCCCTATTCACGAACTCAAGCTGGCTTCAGTGTTTTTAGGAGAAGCATCTATTGATGTTCTGCGTCTTCTGTCCAGATCGATGCTATCCTCAGTAACAGCAAAGAGGGCCTTGTGGCTTCGCCCGTGGATTGCAGATCCAGCTTCTAAACAGGCATGGTGTAAGATCCCTTTTGAGGGTACTTCCCTTTTTGGAAACAAACTAGACAGCGCCATTGCCAAGGCTACTGGCGGAAAGTCAGGTTTCCTCCCGCAAGACAGACGACTATTTGGTCAGAAGAAGCCTCAACCTAGGAGGCAATACACGGAGAGATCAAGAGATGCACGCTCTTACAAGCCTAATAGAGATTTCCGAAGAAACTGGAGAGGTGGTCAATCCTCTACTCGGAGGTCATCAAAAAATCCAGCGCCTGCTGGACAAGATTCCACTAAATCTTTTTGAGATTGGGCCCGTCCAGGCATGTCAGGTGGGGGCACGTCTTCTCCATTTTCAGCATGTCTGGGCGGCCTCAATCACGGACTTTTGGACCGTCAGGACGGTCTCTACAGGCCACAGATGGTCATTTCTGGCAGATCCAGTTCCAAGATTCATCTCAACTCATTTACCCTGTCTAGAAGAGAGAAGAGAAGTCTTGCTCGCCTATGTAGACGCTTTGGTGGCTCAAGGAGCGGTAGCTCCGGTTCCGGAACAAGAAAAATTTCAAGGGGTTTACTCACCCCTCTTCTTAGTCCAGAAGAAGAACGGGGCCTGGAGACCTGTTATAGATCTCACATACCTGAACAAGTTCATAAAGAACGAAAAATTCAAGATGGAAACACTCTCAACTATTCAAAGGGCAGTACTGCCGGGAGATTGGCTCGCCTCAATAGATTTAAAGGATGCGTATTTTCATGTACCTGTGGCAACCGACTTCCACAAATATCTTCGCTTCTGTGTTCGGAATCAGCATCTGCAATTCATTTGCCTACCCTTCGGCCTGTCTACCTCACCCAGAGTATTCACCAAAGTTCTTCTAGCAGTGGTAGCCTTCATAAGATTGAAAGGTATACGTCTACATCATTACTTAGACGATCTTCTGCTTCTGTCTCAAGAAAAGGATCAGTTATTGGCACACAGAGATCAGGTCATATCGACCCTCAAAGAGTTTGGCTGGCTGCTAAACCTACAAAAGAGTCAGCTGGAGCCTACTCAGCGCCTAGTCTATCTTGGGGCGCAATTCGACACCGTCGAGAATTCAATCTCTCTCCCATTAGAGAAGATACCGGTAGTGAGGGAGAGAATCCTTCCGGCTCTTTCCTCTCCTCGGCTGAAAGCCTCTCAGTGCCTCAAAATCATTGGCACCATGGTGTCCACGGCTCCAATGGTCAAATGGGCTCTCTGGCATATGAGGCCCTTCCAAAAAGGGTTCCTACAACAATGGAACACAGAAGAGAAAGATCAGTACATTCATATCTCCTCCAGCATGAGATACAGTCTTCTTTGGTGGCTGCAACGCAGGAATCTGCTCAACTGTCATTCTCTGGTTCCAGTCTCATGGACTATAATCACAACAGACGCCAGCAACTCAGGTTGGGGGGCTCATTGTCTGACAGAGATGACACAGGGGAGATGGTCTTTTCAGAGACACACTCCAGTCTCCAATATACTGGAACTCCGAGCAGCCTACCAGGGTCTTCGATCTTTCCAACACCTGCTAGAGGGGAAATCTGTAATGATTCGGATGGACAACACCACGGCAGTGTCTTATGTGAAGAGACAAGGTGGGACACGGAGTCTCTCTCTGCTACGAGAATTAGACCCGATCATGTCCTGGGCCCAGACTCACCTAGTAAACATCTCGGCAGTTTACATCCCAGGTTCACAGAATGTTCAAGCGGATTTTCTGTCCAGGGTCCAGTTGAACCACAACGAATGGTCGCTCCATGTGGAGTCGTTCAAATGGATTCTGTCGTTGGGAGTATCTCCCGAAGTCGATCTGTTCGCCTCCCCTTGCAACCACAAGTTGGGGAAGTATGTCACGAGGGGCAAGTGTCCTCAAGCTTACGGGACAGATGCACTAACCGACAGGTGGGAGTTCAGCAGGGCTTATGCCTTTCCTCCAGTACCCATCATTCTCAAATTCCTGCAAAGACTTCAAGCGGAAGATGTGGAGATAGTGATGGTGGCGCCTTTCTGGCCGAACAGGCCATGGTTTCCGCTACTCCTACAACTGAGTTACCGGGACCCGGTCCCTCTTCCCCTCAGACCAGACTTGCTTCTTCAGGGAACATCAGTGCACCCCTGTCCTGCAATTCTCCGGTTGACGGTCTGGTTCTTGAGAGGGAAAGGTTGGAATCGCTCGGCTGCCCATCTACAGCCATTTCCACCTTGATGAATGCTAGACGACCAAGTACTAATAAAGTATACTGTAGAATCTGGGCAAGATTCATGGAGTCTGCATATCCTGAAGGTATGTCTTCCTCAGTCCCTGGGATTCAAGAAATACTAAGTTTTCTTCAGGCTGGTCTGGATATGCCCCTTTCAGTGGCAACTCTTAGAGTTCAAGTTTCGGCCTTATCGGCCTTCTCCGGGGTCATGTGGGCCCAACACCCACTAATCCAACAATTTTTCAAAGGAGCAATCAGGCTCAATCCTCAGAGAAGACCTAGGTTCCCGAAATGGGATCTACCTCTTGTCCTAAATGCCCTCTCCAAATCGGGCATAGATTCCTCTTCTTCTATCAAGGACCTGACCATCCGAACTGTCTTCCTGGTAGCCATTACCTCGGCTAAAAGGGTCTCTGAATTAAGTTCTCTCGGATGTAAAGAACCATTCTTGACTTTTTTTCCGGATCGGGTAGTACTGATACCCAGGCTGAATTCAAATCCGAAAGTCACCTCAGTGTTTCACCAGAATCAGGAGATTGTCCTGCCTACTTTCCGTTCATCTAATGAGTCCAATCCTCATCCGTTGGATGTAGGAGAATCCTTAAAAGCCTATCTTCAAGCAACTGCACCATTCAGGCAGTCTGACAACCTCTTTGTCCTGTTCTGGGGAAAGAACAGAGGTAAACCTGCTTCATCTAGGACTATCGCTTCATGGATAGTGGCAGCTATCCAACAGGCCTATAGAGCTGAGGGGCTGGCTCCTCCGGAGGCGGTGACGGCGCACTCTACAAGGAGTATCTCTACTTCCTGGGCGGCTTCGCGGCACGTGGCTCCAGATGTGATTTGCAGAGCGGCTTCGTGGTCATCAGTCAATACTTTTATGACCCACTATTGTGTAGAGCCTGCTTCTCTGTCCTCAGTTAATTTTGGTTTGACTGTTTTGTCTGCAAATAGCATGAATTAAAATTTTCTTTGCTAAAGCATTCCCACCCGTGTGGAGTGAGCTAGTTATTTCCCACACGTAGGCTGCCATGGAGACAGACAGGAAAACGGAAAATTCCTATCATACTTACCGTAATTTTCCTTTCCTGATAGTCTCCATGGCAGCCGGAGTACCCACCCTCTCGTCTTGGATTCGGCTAAGATATGGAACACCTGCTGTACCTGAGAGCTGAAATTTATGGGAGGGGGGTCCTATACCCTTGGAGTGGAGGCGGGGTTAACCCACACGTAGGCTGCCATGGAGACTATCAGGAAAGGAAAATTACGGTAAGTATGATAGGAATTTTCCGTTTTTTTTTATTTGTTCTTTTTAAGATAGCGCCCCAGTTCTTTTCACTTCCCTCAATTCTATCTCCCGATATTCAGGGAGTTCATGGTGCAGCAATCTTTAAGATTGGCTAGTGCATCCTTAATTTTTTCTTTTTTGTACTTTGACAAATAGGACTTAATTTACCACATGCGATAATTTATGAAAATTAGGAACATGGTACCTTTATCGCATGTGGTAAACGTTAGTGAATCGACCCCTATGTCTCATTGGAATGATTTTTTTTTCCAATAGGAAGGATTTTTCTCCTGTTCTAAAGACACAACCGGAAGTAAAATGAAACCTCCAAAAAGAGAAATCTCCTATCAATTTACAATTTACATTAGAACAGGTATCCCTATTGGAAGATTTCCCTTAACCTAATTTTCCAAGCAGGGCCATCTGATTCCTCCTGTATTGATTGGTATTGTAACATTTCAGCGATACACACATCTGCTGTATTTAGCGACAACTTTGGGTCACATAGCAGTGTGCGTCTTGCAGGTGATTTTCACATCGCACAGTTGATAAAGCCTCAGTGACAACTATACATAAATTAAAATTCATCACAAAAAAAACAGATTATTTTTCTTAGAATTTCAGTAGCGCAGGGATGGTTTTACCCTCCTTTTATAAAGTGCAAATAAATAAAGTGCATGAATTGCATAAATAACCCAAAAACATCCAACTAAGCAAGAACAGAGTCCTTCAAAAGTCTTTGCTTATGTAGTTCCAGAGCTGGTGGTAGTGACATTGTACGGTTCCTATAACTGACACCAATGACCCTGCATTAAAAGCACTGTGTATTGCTCTGGCACTACATAAACAAAGATGTTTGAAGGACTCTGTTCTTGCTTAGTTGGATGTTTTGGATTATTTATGCATTTTATGCACTTTATTTATTTGCACTTTATGAAAGGAGGGTAACACCATCCATGCGCTACTGAAATTCTAAGAAAAATAATCCGTTTTTTTTTGTGATGAATTTTAATTTATGTATAATTGTCACCAGTGTTGGTAGTAACTGCGTTTAAGTAAACGGCGTTACTTAACGCAGTTACTTTTCAGGGTAACGAGTAACCTATCAGATTACTCATCCTCTCCCTGTAACGCCGTTGTCGCTACTTTCGGCTGCGTTACTGCAATCACATCTACTGCCACTAGATGGAAGTAGATGTAATTGTATTCCCCCTCTCCTCTATGACCGCTGTCCGCGGTACTGGAGAGAGAAGAGGAGGAGACTGTCGAGTGAGTCACACTCACGATCGTCTCGGACAGCACAGCGCGCCATAGAGCACAGGGCAGGGCATAGAGTCCGGCGGGCGGCGGATCGGCGACCCGACCCAGCCAAGCAAGCATTGCCAATTAATAACTTTTGCCAGCCTGGGCTGTATTATATTTATAAAACAAGATAAACAACATAGTCCAGGACCAGGACTCCACCCACCCACAGGGCAGCAAGAAGTCCACCACCACGACTCCACCAATGCACACAGCCCAGAAGAGGAGAGGAGAGAGGCACAGACAGGCAGGCCTGAGGCCTGGAGGAGGACGGAGCCAGAGGCACCCGGACAACAATGTGCCAGTGCCTGCCAGGCCACACCACCACCAGCAAGCACAGCAGGTACCAAAAAAAAAAAAAAAACTCACAGACTCAGTCAGTCACAGACAGTCAGGACCCCCACCAGCCACCACCCACCACCAGTGTGCCACAGACACCACCACCAGCAGCCAGCCAGTCCAGAGACAGCAGCAGCCAGCAGGTACCAAAAAAAAAAAAGTTACTTAAGTCAGGTCAGGAGGACTCAGACCCCCACCACCAGTGTGCCACGTCACCACCAGTGTGCCACGTCACCACCATTGTGCCATACCACCACCAGTGTGCCACGTCACCACCAGTGTGCCACGCCACCACCATTGTGCCACGCCACCACCAGTGTGCCACGCCACCACCATTGTGCCAAGCCACCACCAGTGTGCCATGCCACCACCAGTGTGCCACGCCACCACCATTGTACCATTACTTTGCTGAGTAACTAATTACTTTTTAAATGTGGTAACTGAGTCAGTAACTCAATTACTTTTTGGGAGAAGTAATTTGTAACTGTAACTAATTACTTTTTTAAACTAAGATGAGCAACACTGGTTGTCACTGAGGCTTTATCAACTATGCAATGTGAAAATCAGCTGCAAAACGCACACTGCTATGCTACCCAAAGTTGTCGCTAAATAAAGCAGATGTGTGTGACGCAGAGTAGCAAAGCCTTTTGCCGTGCACTTAAAGCCTCAGTGACAAGTTAACGCCTGTTCTTGTTGTAAGCATTAAGTCCACTGCAAAAAGCGTCACACACATCTGCTTTATTAGGAGCAAAAGAAATGCGCGGTTAAGCAAAAAAGTCATTTGTGAAGGTTTGGCATGCTATAATTCTGGTTCTGGACATGCTACAGAGCTGAAACTTCATAGGTACACTTGTTATACCCCCCATACACTAAATCCAAAGAAATCTATTTTTTTTTTCAATAATTTTTTCAATAATTGGCTCTCTATCAAAAATGACAATTTTTAAGAACTTTTTTTTTGCCTGATTCATAGTCCCTGGGGCATGACCCAGAACCCTAGGCACTTTTTAGGGGCATTTATTAGGTTTTAGGGCTTCACAATTGTGTTTTTTGATTCCCGAAGTTCGGGTCCCATTGATTTCAATGGGGTTCGGGAATCCGAACCGAACTTTCGGGAAATTCAGGTGTTCTGGTCGAATCGAACTTTTCAAAAGTTCGATTATCCCTACTTGTCAGCCCCCATGTTGTAAAACGCTGCGCAACCTGTTGGCACTATATAAATCCTGTATAATATTAACAATTTTCTGATGACAAAATGCTGGATATTCCTGGTGCCCTGATTCTGTCCTGGTGATAGTTCTTAGAAGTACAAATTGAGTGATTCTCTCTGACAGCAATAAACTTATGAAAGAGGTTTCATTCTTTCTTTCTCCACTCTATCCAAGACTTACAAATGTTTTTGGTTAGAGTTCTACTTTTAAATATTGCTTAGAGAATCTTTGTTTTAAGTAATAAGAAATATTATATTCATTTTATTATTAGTATTATAAATATTATATTCATTTTATATTGGTTCTGTAAAAAATATTCCCAGCAATCGTGTAGCTTTTCCATCAACAGGTTTTTAGTTTCTTGGGCAGAGTGCCCAAGAACAATGGCTCATCCTCTTACAGTTGCAGAATCCTCAAGCTTACTATCACTTTATCACTTCAGGTCTATGAAATTTAAAGCCCATAGATGTGATATGACAATCACCCAATTTGGCCATTTTTGGCTGGATCAGATGTCTACAAAACAAGTACATAACCAGTGCATGATTATACTGGGGAGAAAACCTGATCCAGTATATTGTTTGCCAAGCAATGTGGTCAGCATCTGGGGGCACAACTTTGCTTCTTCTGTCTTATATCTTCATAGCAACAAACATGACACTCGGGAGGCCAAATGTTGACTTAGAGTGTCTGTCTACCCAAAATTGACAATGGACACCTCTACTAAGCAGGATTATTGTACAATGATGTCTAAATTCTAAGCTAGTGCTCAATGTAATTATAAGCTAGTGCTTACAATGTTTCTTGATCTGCTAGTACGTTAGAGATATACTGGAGGTACAGTGAGGGAAAAAACTATTTGATCTCATGCTGATTTTGTATGTTTGCCCACTGACAAAAAAATGATCAGTCTATAATTTTAATGGTAGGCTTATTTTAACAGTGAGAAACAGAATAACAACAAAAATATCCAAAAGAATTACATTAAGGTGCTGGAGTGATCTAGACCTTAATCCCATAGAAAATATGTGGAGGGAGTTGAAGGTTTGAGTTACCGTCAGCCTCAAAACCCTAATGACTTGGAGAGGATCTGCAAAGAGGAGTGGGACAAAATCCCTCCCGAGATGTGGCCAACAACCAGAAACATCTGACCTCTGTGCAAAAAAGGGGTTTTGCCACCAACTACTAAGTCATTTTTTGCAAAGGTGTTGAATACTTATTTCACTCATTAGCAGGCAGATCAATTGAGAACTTTTTTTGAAATGCGTTTTTCTGCATATTTTTGTTGTTATTCTGTCTCTCATTGTTAGAATAAACCTACCCTTAAAATGATAGACTAACCTTTTCTTTGTCAGTGGTCAAACGTACAAAATCAGCAGGGGAATTGAAATATTTTTTTCCCTCACTGTAAACTCTTAAACTCAGATAAAAGCAAATTAAACTGTGTTGGACTCATAAATGGGATCTTAGGATACACCAGTTAGCCCAGCCTCAAAGTGTACATATTATTTTAGTTTATATGGTCTACACTTTTACTTTTCTCATGAGTTGGTAGTCCCAGAACACCAGCCTTGCAGTAACAACATGATTTAAGAAATAGGATGGTTGTGCGCTCTTTGAATAAGGCTGAAACATTTCTGGATAGATGGTTTGGGTCTACTGTGTGCAATCTGAAGTGTAACCATTGTTAATCCTGATAGTATAAGCACTCCAGTAAGCAAGTTAATGGTTTTCCTAAAGGATGGTAATTGAAAAACAGATCCCAGTGGGTGTTAATCTAAGCATTTTATATATTTTTTAATTCCATAATTCCATACTTGTCTACATTATTGTGTTCTGAAACTACTAAAAAAGATCCACACAATTGTATAAAAAATATAATTGTTACCGTTATTCTAAATGATCCTATATCTGGACGGGTATTGATGGTCAGCCGGACAGTTCCATCACTCAGTGTAACCCCTCTCACTGACCCTGGGTCTGCCACCACAGGGACAAGGTGTGCTGGAGTGCCATCTGGATTGGTGACAAACACCTAGAAAAGATGACAGATATACTGAAACCCAACAGTCTTATTACAGATCTTTCTACACAAACAATCTCTAATATTTACCCAGCCATGAGCAAGTACACCATGCCATCACCTTTTGGTAGCTATAAATATTCTTTAGTTCACAAATGCCAGAGCACTGAGGTTTAACTAAAGAAACAGTACAGCAGAGTAACTTGCTTTGCTATAATGGTTTGAGATCAATTTAGTTTTAGTTGTTTTTTCTATAGAGCAGGGGTGTCAAACTCAATTTCATCACGGGCCGCATCAGCATTATGGTTGCCCTCAAAGGACTGGTTATATCTGTAAGATTAGATGTCCAGAGCACGCCACGCCCTCTTACACCCTTACATGAGATGTCAAAAGCCCCTCCCCCCACCATCAGAACTTAAGATTCATCAACTCTTCCTTACATCACAATTCACCCCCCTACCTTGTGCTACTGCCAGGAAGAAGAAGAAGGTGGATCTGGGAAGAAAAAAATGCAGGGTCTGGGGGAGGACCAGAGGAGGGCTGGAGTCAGCTTACAGAGTCTGCTGAATGCTGAGACCAGGGGAGGCAGAGACAAGGTGGTTTTGCGGCTGCACAGAGAGGTGCAGGATCTGTAGGAAGAGTTCTGCCCTCCTCTCTGCTGCAGACTGCTGAGAAAAAGGGGGGGCAAAGACAAGCCTTTCTGCAGGAGCACAGAGAAGCGCAGGATTTGGCAAAGGAGTTCTGTCCTCTGCTGCCGGCTACTGAGACAAAGTGGAGGCAGATACAAGGGGGTACTGCAGCTGCGGGAGAGGTGCGAGGGCCACATGAAATGGCCCGGAGGCCCGCATTCGGCCCGCAGGCCTTGTGTTTGACATCTGTGCTTTAGAGAGTTTATACATTTTCAAATGTTGGTTTCTATTTTTTGGTAGCTACTGTATATACAATCTTTAACAAATAAACTGTAATACAGGACAAAGGCTTGCCAGAGCACTATGATTTAGCTAAAGAGACAATTCAGCAGAGTAGCTTGCTTTTCAGCTCCCCTTATATGAATGAAACATACATTAATTTTCAATATACAATAAACTTCCACTATATTGTCTTACCATTAGATCCATAGGCATTCCAGGTTTGAAAAATTTGGAAGTTTTGGTGAAGAGAACTTTGTACGGGGAGTTCACCATATAGATATCATTAAGTTCACTTTCTACCATATCACTGCCTGCAAATAAAAACACACAATTGATGCTAAAATAAATTAGCTACATTGGAAATTAGGCAAAATTAATATAAGCAAATAGCTTCTTCAAAAGTAAAAAGGGGATTTCTAGGTACATTACAGACTTTGAAGTAAATGCCCAATCCACTCTCTTTGTAATAGATCACATGGCCTTTAACAAACCAGAATACCTACCAATGGGCAGTAACATTGTGCCATTTACCCAGAAAGTATAAACTGTAAAAATTGTGGTTGATGATACAAAATCTGTCAAACACACACCCAGTGCTGGTGGTCACTGTAAAGTAATAAGTACCCTCTTCAGATACTTATGTGCAACACAATAAAGGTGCAACATTAAATCTATAAATATATGAAAAACAATGAATAAATATATATCTCTGATCAGCAGCAGCTGTATATAAACAATAGTTATAGGTAAGGTGCAGTTAGTACTGTGTCAATACACAAGACGAATCACACTCAGCAGCGCTATACCCAAAGCAATCCACTCTGAGTATCTAAAAAATGTTAAAAGTATTAAAATTAAACAGCCATCATATGAATGCAAGCGTCCAAGTGATATACACAAAACAGTCTCTATTGATCCCCAGTGCAGTCTTAACTAGCAGAGTAACATGGAGTCCATGATCACAGATCGAATGTATTGTGGTACTTTAATCAAATTGGAAAAGGATGGATCCACCACCACACCTCCAGTGCTCCCCTCCAGATTTAACACTCACCAGATCAACAAAGATCAAAAGCCTCTATATCACTGCCTCTCGGTTGTCTCTCCAAACCTCTGGTTTATAAGATAACGATCACTGCACGCTGTAGCTTCCTGTTTCCTTTGCTCAGACTCTCCAATAGCATGTGATCCAATTGACAGCTCAGCACCCGAAAGCTCCGCAGTTCGCTGAAGATGAACCCGCTCGGCCGCCGTAACCCGGAAGTCAGCCTCTCTCCGTCACATGACGCCAGCGGAACAGGAGGACGTTTGCGGTGACGTAGTATGTGTCAGCTGTCAGTGGTGGGGGAGAGCCCTATGAAGGGAGACGTGGGGGGGAGGTCACAGTTACTGCTATGCTGAAGAGGGAAGGACCTCCCCCCCACATCTCCCTTCATAGGGCTCTCCCCCACCACTGACAGCTGACACATACTACGTCACCGCAAACGTCTTCCTATTCCGCTGGCATCATGTGACGGAGAGAGGCTGACTTCTGGGTTACGGCGACCGAGTGGGTTCATCTTCAGCGAACTGTGGAGCTTTCAGGTGCTGAGCTGTCAATTGGATCACATTTTATTGGAGAGTCTGAGCAAAGGAAACAGGAAGCTACAGCGTGCAGTGATCGTTATCTTATAAACCAGAGGTTTGGAGAGACAACCGAGAGGCAGTGATATAGAGGCTTTTGATCTTTGTTGATCTGGTGAGTGTTAAATCTGGAGGGGAGCACTGGAGGTGTGGTGGTGGATCCATCCTTTTCCAATTTGATTGAAGTACCACAATACATTCGATCTGTGATCATGGACTCCATGTTACTCTGCTAGTTAAGACTGCACTGGGGATCAATAGAGACTGTTTTGTGTATATCACTTGGACGCTTGCATTCATATGATGGCTGTTTAATTTTAATACTTTTAACATTTTTTAGATACTCAGAGTGGACTGCTTTGGGTATAGCACTGCTGAGTGTGATTCGTCTTGTGTATTGACACAGTACTAACTGCACCTTACTTATTTACCCAGAAAGCCTTTGTTTTTGTAGAGGTTTATACACATACTCCAGGAGGAATTGCCTTACGCCTCTTTTTATATGTCAGTGATGTCACTTTACTTGCCAACTACAGTATACAGTATTAGTGATGTCGCGAACCTAAAATTCGCGGTTCGCGAACGGCGAACGCGAACATCGGCAAATGTTCGCGAACCGGCGAACCGGGCGAACCGCCATAGACTTCAATAGGCAGGCGAATTTTAAAACACACAGGGACTCTTTCTGGCCACAATAGTGATGGAAAAGTTGTTTCAAGGGGACTAACACCTGGACTGTGGCATGCCGGAGAGGGATCACGCAAAAAAAAGTTCTTAAAAATTATAATTTTTTGATAGAGAGCCAATTATTGGAAAAATTAAAAAAAAATAAAAATAAAAAATTTCTTTGGATTTAGCATCTGGGGGGTCTAAAAAGTGTACCTGTGAAGTTTCAGCTCTGTAGCATGTCCAGAACCCCTAAAAAACAGCATTTTTCTTATATTTTCAGGAATATGGCTTCTCTGCGGCTGGCTTTTTCTCTTGCAGGCATTTAGCGGGCATTTTTTTAGGCAGGCATGTCATTTTTTGTATTTAGTGTCTGGGGGGGTCTAAAAAGTGTACCTGTCAAGTTTCAGCTCTGTAGCATGTCCAGAACCCCTAAAAAACAGCATTTTTCTTATATTTTCAGGAATACGGCTTCTCTGCGGCTGGCTTTTTCTCTTGCAGGCATTTATCGGGCATTTTTTTAGGCAGGCATGTCATTTTTTGTATTTAGTGTCTGGGGGGTCTAAAAAGTGTACCTGTCAAGTTTCAGCTCTGTAGCATGTCCAGAACCCCTAAAAAACAGCATTTTTCTTATATTTTCAGGAATACGGCTTCTCTGCGGCTGTCTTTTTCTCTTGCAGGCATTTATCTGGCATTTTTTTAGGCAGGCATGTCATTTTTTGTATTTAGTGTCTGGGGGGTCACAAAAGTGTACCTGTCAAGTTTCAGCTCTGTAGCATGTCCAGAACCCCTAAAAAACAGCATTTTCTTATATTTTCAGGAATACGGCTTCTCTGCGGCTGTCTTTTTCTCTTGCAGGCATTTATCGGGCATTTTTTTAGGCAGGCATGTCATTTTTTGTATTTAGTGTCTGGGGGGTCACAAAAGTGTACCTGTCAAGTTTCAGCTCTGTAGCATGTCCAGAACCCCTAAAAAACAGCATTTTTCTTATATTTTCAGGAATACGGCTTCTCTGCGGCTGTCTTTTTCTCTTGCAGGCATTTATCGGGCATTTTTTTAGGCAGGCATGTCATTTTTTGTATTTAGTGTCTGGGGGGTCACAAAAGTGTACCTGTCAAGTTTCAGATCTGTAGCATGTCCAGAACCCCTAAAAAACAGCATTTTTCTTATATTTTCAGGAATACGGCTTCTCTGCGGCTGTCTTTTTCTCTTGCAGGCATTTATCGGGCATTTTTTTAGGCAGGCATGTCATTTTTTGTATTTAGTGTCTGGGGGGTCACAAAAGTGTACCTGTCAAGTTTCAGCTCTGTAGCATGTCCAGAACCCCTAAAAAACAGCATTTTTCTTATATTTTCAGGAATACGGCTTCTCTGCGGCTGTCTTTTTCTCTTGCAGGCATTTATCGGGCATTTTTTTAGGCAGGCATGTCATTTTTTGTATTTAGTGTCTGGGGGGTCACAAAAGTGTACCTGTCAAGTTTCAGATCTGTAGCATGTCCAGAACCCCTAAAAAACAGCATTTTTCTTATATTTTCAGGAATACGGCTTCTCTGCGGCTGTCTTTTTCTCTTGCAGGCATTTATCGGGCATTTTTTTAGGCAGGCATGTCATTTTTTGTATTTAGTGTCTGGGGGGTCTAAAAAGTGTACCTGTCAAGTTTCAGCTCTGTAGTATGTCCACAACCCAAAAAAAACAGCATTTTTCTTATGATTTTTAGTAGAAAACTAATGCAGTGTCTTTCCAGCTGTCTTTTTTTCTTTCTGGCAAGCTGAAATATGATATGCCAAGGCAAACATGCCTATCAGTTGAGCTATGACACAGACAACACTGCACACATGGGGAAATATGTAAAACAAAAAACAGGAAAAGGAAATTAGGTGACGGTAACAAAACATGATATTGTGATTGGCCAAATAAAAAGTCACCTCGCGATGAGGTCGCGCCAAAGTCGCGCTAAGTCGCGCCAAAGTCGCACTGGAAGCGACGCTACTTTAGTGGTAGCGGCAGTGTAAACCAGCACTAAAACATCCAGTGTGTGAATACGATCAGGTATGATGTTTTATCGGTCAAGTAGTGTAAGGGTTACGCCCGTTGCCCGCTTCACAGTGACAGACCAAACTCTGACAGACCAAACTCCCCGTTTAACAGTCAGTCAGTCCATTTGCACAACCGCAAACTCCCAATTTGCACAAGGTTGGATACCAAGCTAGCCATGTCCCGTTCCTTGTCCTCACTGACATCATTGAAGGTCTCTTCCTCCACCCAGCCACATACAACACCAAGGGTCCCCGAAAGGTGAGAACAAGCCCCCTGGGACGCCTGCTGTGGCTGGTATTCCACCTCCTCAAAGCCACCTTCCTCCTCTGACTTCTCTTCTTCAGACTCCTCTCTCTGCGTTGCCACAGGTCCAGCAATTGACAACGACAAGGCTGCTTCTGGTGGTGATGAGGACCACAACTCTTCCTCTTCATGCTCATCTACAGCCTGATCCAGTACTCTTCGCAGGGCACGCTCCAGAAAAAATGCATATGGGATGAGGTCGATGATGTTGCCTTGGGTTCGACTGACCACCAGGGTTGTCATCTCCGCAAAAGGACGCATGAGCCTACAGCCATTGTTCATGAGCATTCAGTAACGCGGCCAAAAAATACCCAGCTCCGCAGAAAGAATGAAAGAAAATGAATGTTTTTTTTTATGAAAAATTATCCTGCGGATCGCTTTTGGTCTGTACACAATGAAGCAACGACCTTATCATCTGGGGTGTGCCAACACAATCCTAGAGGTGATCGCTTCATTGTGATACGCAAGCCCCTTCACCACGACAAGGTAACGATCACGAAGGGGAATTGACACATGTATGTGCCTTTTTTTTTGTTTTTTGTTTTTTTGCAGCCACAGTGTAGCACCAGAGGCCAGAAAAATTAGGCATGTACACATGCATGAAAAAGTAGGTATTGTTGCAGCCGCTGCTGTAGCAGCGGCCTGAAAAATTGAGGTTTTAAGGCAGAAAGTGCACTAAAACATTGCTGCTTGAACCGTAGTTGGTGGCGGAGACGTCACGTAAGTCATCCGGCATGCAGAGAATGATTATATACAGCAGCGTGTGGACCATTTTTAGGCCAAGGCATCTCAGTCATCACCAGGCCTTTTTTAGTCAAATGCATCCCCCACTGTCAGTCCCTTCGGGATCCATGCCTCATTCATCTTAATAAACGTGAGGTAATCAAGACTTTTTTGACCTAGGCGACTTCTCTTCTCAGTGACAATACCTCCTGCTGCGCTGAAGGTCCTTTCTGACAGCACACTTGAAGCGGGGCAGGCCAGAAGTTCAATGGCAAACTGGGATAGCTCAGGCCACAGGTCAAGCCTGCACACCCAGTAGTCAAGGGGTTCATCGCTCCTCAGAGTGTCGATATCTGCAGTTAAGGCAAGGTAGTCTGCTACCTGTCGGTCGAGTCGTTCTCTGAGGGTGGACCCCGAAGGGCTGTGGCGATGCATAGGACTAAAAAAGCTCCGCATGTCCTCCATCAACAAGACGTCTGTAAAGCGTCCTGTCCTTGCCGGCGTGGTTGTGGTGGTAGGAGGAGGATTACTTTCACCTCTTCCCCTGTTGGATTCCCGTTGTGCTGTGACATCACCCTTATACGCTGTGTAGAGCATAGTTTTTAACTTATTTTGTAGCTGCTGCATCCTTTGCGACTGCCGGTAATTGGGTAACATGTCACAGACTTTCTGCTTATACCGGGGGTCTAGTAGCGTGGCCACCCAGTACAGGTCGTTCTCCTTCAGCCTTTTTATACGAGGGTCTCTCAACAGGCATGACAGCATGAAAGACCCCATTTGCACAAGGTTGGATGCCGAGCTACTCATGTCCAATTCCTCGTCCTCACTGATGTCATTGAAGGTGTGTTCTTCCCCCCAGCCACGTACAACACCACGGGTACCAGATAGGTGACAACGAGCACCCTGGGATGCCTGCTGTGGTTGGTGTTCCTCCTCCTCAAAGCCACATTCCTCCTCTGACTCCTCTTCCTCACACTCCTCTTCCAGTGTTGCCGCAGGTCCAGCAATCGATGGTAAGGCTGTTTCTGGTGGTGGTGATGGTGACCACAACTCTTCCTCTTCCTCTTCACGCTCATCTACGGCCTGATCCAGCACTCTTCGCAGGGCACGCTCCAGGAAAAAAACATATGGGATGATGTCGCTGATGGTGCCTTCAGTGCGACTCACTAGGTTTGTCACCTCCTCAAAAGGACGCATGAGCCTACAGGCATTGCGCATGAGCGTCCAGTAGCGTGGCAAAAAAATACCCAGCTCCGCAGAGGCTGTCCTAGCACCCCGGTCATACAAATACTCGTTGACCGCTTTTTCTTGTTGGAGCAGGCGGTCGAACATTAGCAGTGTTGAATTCCAACGTGTCGGGCTGTCGCAAATCAAGCGCCTCACTGGCATGTTGTTTCGCCGCTGAATATCTGCAAAGTGCGCCATGGCCGTGTAGGAACGCCTGAAATGGCCACACACCTTCCTGGCCTGCTTGAGGACGTCCTGTAAGCCTGGGTACTTCTGCACAAAACGTTGCACAATCAGATTCAACACATGTGCCATGCACGGCACATGTGTCAACTTGCCCAAATTCAATGCCGCCAACAAATTGCTCCCGTTGTCACACACCACTTTGCCGATCTCCAGTTGGTGCGGGGTCAGCCACTGATCCACCTGTGCATTCAGGGCGGACAGTAGTGCTGGTCCGGTGTGACTCTCTGCTTTCAGGCAAGTCAACCCCAAGACAGCGTGACACTGTCGTATCCGGCATGTGGAATAGCCCCTGGGGAGCTGGGGGGGTGCAGTTGGTGTGGAGCAAGACGCAACAGCAGAAGAGGACTCAGCCGAGGAGGTTAGCAAAGAGGATGGAGTAGGAGGAGTAGAGGAGGTGGCAGCAGGCCTGCCTGCAAGTCGTGGCGGTGTCACCAACTCCTCTGCAGCAGAGCCACGCATTCCATGCTTGGCAGCCGCCAGCAGGTTTACCCAATGCGCAGTGTACGTTATATACCTGCCCTGACCGTGCTTTGCAGACCAGCTATCAGTGGTCAGATGGACCCTTGCCCCAACACTGTGTGCCAGACGTGACATGATTTCTTTTTCCACAATAGAGTACAGGTTGGGGATTGCCTTTTGTGAAAAATCATTTCGGCCGGGTACCTTCCACTGCGGTGTCCCAATAGCGACAAATTTTTTGAAGGCCTCAGACTCCACCAGCTTGTATGGTAAAAGCTGGCGGGCTAAGAGTTCCGACAAGCCAGCTGTCAGACGCCGGGCAAGGGGGTGACTCTGCGAGATTGGCTTTTTGCACTCAAACATTTCCTTCACAGACACCTGACTGTGGGCAGGTGACGAGCAGGAACTGCTGAAGGTGAGAGGCGGAGGGGCGGGTTGTTGATAGGGGGCATGGAGGACAGCAGTGGTTGACGTGGCTGAAGATGCTGGACCAGGAGGAGGATGGTGGCTTTCAGTTTGTGTGCTGCTTTTACTCATGTGTTGATCCCATAGGCGTTTGTGATGTGAGATCATGTGCCTTCGCAAAGCAGTTGTACCTAGGTGGGTGTTGGACTTCCCACGACTCAGTTTCTTTTGGCACAGGTTACAAATGGCATCGCTGATATCAGAGGCAGACACACAAAAAAAATGCCACACTGCTGAGCTTTGCAAGGACGGCATTCTGGTGGTGGCAACAGCTTGCGTTGATTGGCGTGCTGTCTGGCTGACCCCGGGTGCCGAATCTACATGCTGTCTGACTGCGCCACTAGCTCCTTGCAATGACCTCCTCCCCCTGCTTCCAACTCGTCTCCTCCTCCTCTCTGTCTCCCCATCTGAACTTTCCCCCTCTTCTTCTGCTCTTCGAGCAGGCACCCAGGTGACATCCACAGACACATCGTCATCATCAGCCGCTTCACTTGACAACTCAGCAAAGGCAGCAGCAGCAGGTACAACATCATCATCATCACAATGTACGTCCATGTGTATAATGCTGCCTGACTGAGACATATCCCCGTTATCTACATCCTCTGGCACTAATAGTTGCGCATCACTTATTTCTTCAAACTGATGTGAAAATAACTCCTCTGACGGATCAAGTGAAGCGGCTGTGGTGCTAGTGTTGGTGGTGGTGCCGGCGGGCTGGCGAGTGGTAAATTGAGAGGTGCCCGAAGCTGAGCTGGAGGAGGATGGTGCATTAGGGTTCCGAGCGGAAGCTGTAGACGATTGGGTGTCCTGTGTAAGCCAGTCAACTATGGCCTCAGAATTTTTTGAGTTCAGGGTCTGTGGTGGCCTCTGAACACTGGGCATTATTCTAGGGCCTAAGGAAATCACAGCACCACGACCACGACGGCCCTTGCGGGGTGGCCTGCCTCTGCCTGTCATTTTTTTTTTAATGTGTTGTTACTGTTGTACTATGAGTGCAAGCTGCTGTGCCACCTTATATATCAGTGGTGGGTGGGCAGTGGCACAGTACACTCTCTGTGGACCTGACAGCAGTCACTGGCACCCAGGCAACTGCAATTTAAAAAAAATATATATTTTTTTTTACTTTGCAAGCTGCTGTGCCACCTTATATATCAGTGGTGGGTGGGCAGTGGCACAGTACACTCTCTGTGGACCTGACAGCAGTCACTGGCACCCAGACAACTGCAATTTAAAAAATATATATATATTTTTTTACTTTGCAAGCTGCTGTGCCACCTTATATATCAGTGGTGGGTGGGCAGTGGCACAGTACACTCTCTGTGGACCTGACAGCAGTCACTGGCACCCAGGCAACTGCAATTTAAAAAAATATATATATATTTTTTACTTTGCAAGCTGCTGTGCCGCCTTATATATCAGTGGTGGGTGGGTGGGCAGTGGCACAGTACACTCTCTGTGGACCTGACAGCAGTCACTGGCACCCAGGCAACTGCAATTTAAAAAAATATATATATATTTTTTACTTTGCAAGCTGCTGTGCCACCTTATATATCAGTGGTGGGTGGGCAGTGGCACAGTACACTCTCTGTGGACCTGACAGCAGTCACTGGCACCCAGGCAACTGCAATTTAAAAAAATATATATTTTTTTTTTACTTTGCAAGCTGCTGTGCCACCTTATATATCAGTGGTGGGTGGGCACACAGTGGCACTGCAGTGGGCACAGTACACTCTGTGGACCTGACAGTCACTGGCAGCCCAGGCAACTGCAATAATAAAAAATATATTTTTTTTCAATTTATTGCAACAAGATGCTGTGCCAACGTATATATATCAGTGGTGGGCAGTGCACTGCAGTGGGTACAGTGCACTCTGTGGACCTGACACAGCACTCACTGCAATTATGACAGAGAAAAAAAAAATATTTTTTAAAATGCCAGGTACTGTGCCTGTGCCACCCGAAATGAGTGTGGTGTGCACACAGTACAGTCTGTGGTAGGTCTGTGGCCTCTCACACACAGCGGGCAGGCAACTGCAGTGTACAATAGATATATATATATATATATATATATATATAAAGAAAAAAATCTATTACCTTACCAGCCCTTGAAAGGGCTTTTGGGGACACTATATATATATATATATATATGTATATATATATAAATAAAAAAATCCTCAATTACCAGCCCTTAAAAGGGCTTTTGGGGACACTAGATAGATATAGATATATATATATATGAAGAAACAACTCAATTACCAGCCCTTAAAAGGGCTTTTGGGGACGCTAGGTATATATATATATATATATATTAAAAAAAAAAAAAAAACACAAATACCAGCCCTTAGAAGGGCTTTTTGGGGTGCTGATATTACAGCAGTAGTGGACCAAGAACACTGCAAGACCAGGAACACTGACTAACTGTCCCTAGCTTAACAGCAGCAGCAGCAGCAGCAGCTCTCTCCCTATTCTCACTACACACACTGCTTCAGAATGATCTAAGATGGATGCTGCCCTTGCTTATTTATAGGAGGTGGGAGGGTGTGGGAGGGAGGTACGCTGATTGGCTGGAAATGTGTCTGCTGACTGTAAAGTTCAGGGTCAAAGTTTGCCTCAATGATGTCTTATGGGGGGCGGACCGAACATCGCATATGTTCGCCGGCAGCGGCGAACGCGAACATGCTAAGTTCGCCGGGAACTGTTCGCCGGCGAACAGTTCTATACATCTCTATACAGTATATCTGCCTGCTTTACTAATGAGATTCAGAAAGCAGAAACAGTAATGTACATGGGTTTGCATGCTAGTCTTAAAGAAACTTTGTCATCAACGTAAAAAAAAAAATGCAGATAATAGCATAAAATATCACATGTTTTAAATTCCTAATTGCAGTATTTTTTCTTTCCAGAATTTTTATTAATTTGTTTAGTTCTGTAGCACAGCCACGGTTCCTTCTCTGTCCTGCCTCGTTATTGCCCTCTTTCCTTCTGGGAGTGCCTAATTACCGTCTGTGCTGGCCCAGCTCCTTTCCCCCCTCTCCTCACCTCCCTACATAACCTTTTATGTAGCTGCTAGATGAGTGAATGGGAATACCATAGCATGTACCTTAAATAACAGCTCTGAGTTTGCTGGGGCTGCTGACATCACATCCAAGATAGAGGCACACAGCAGTAGTCCCAGGCCTTTTGGGTGTTTACACAAGAGAGACTTTTACAGGTAAATAACATGCATAAAATATGTTAAATTCACATATGAGAAAACGGTTGCTGAAATGAATGGTGTGGCAAAAGGGTCCCTTTAAAAATAAATTACTTTTAAATAATTAATAGATGAGGAAATTTGCCTACAGCCAACCGTGTAAAAAATGGCAATTCCCCTTTTGTTTATGTACTTAATGTTTCCCTAGTGGTAAAAATGTTTACGCGGCTGGGTTGCAGGCGGAGGATCCAATCTTCCTCATTTCTCAGCATGGGCTTGGGACCAGCAATGGCAGAGCAATGGTTATACCCACTGCCCTATACAAAAACTTGGAAGATCACAAGGAAAATTTCCCAAAAACTGAATTCACTTCACCCGAGATGACAAGATGACATCACAGAGACTGAATCTCAATGTCATATGCAGAAGCTAGAAGAAATTGTCACCAATCAGAGTCTACGGCTGGCCCGACATATTCTGCACCTACCCAACCACCACATATCCAAAATCCTAATGTGCTTGATGTCACCACCTAGAAGAAGGAAGAAACAAGGAAGGCAACCTACAAGCTGTTGGCCCACCTATAAAACAGACCTGAAAGCCATCAAGGTGCCATGGGACAAGGCTGAATTGGCCACCACTGACAGAATCGATGGAAAGCACTCACTGCCCAATGTGCCAAATTGCATACATCTACGAAGTACTTCACTAAGTCTTCTCGTTTCAGAGAAGCAGAGCCTTCACCATCCTGTATCTGAAATTAGACCACCCCAAGTAAATTTGTGTTCAGGCAATTGTAACAAATATAATTTACCAATTTATCTGAAAATAAGCAATTCATGAACAAGATAAGGCACACTTGAGATGTGAAAAGGATTTCTCCTGTCTTAATTCTATTAACCTACCCATTCAGGACAAACTTACAGTCTTTCTAAAGATACTCACCTCTCCAGTCCTCCCCCGACGCTCGTTCCTCTGTCATAATAGGTACTAAAATCCTCAGTGGTGTCAGCTAGTGTTGGATGTTAAGGGTAGTGGCGTCATGTCATCTCTTCCCCCTTCCCCCGTTCATATGAAAGTGCCCAGAGCTTAGAGATTAGAGATTGGCTGCTAGACCTGAGCACTATCCCATTGGAGGAGACACATGTTCCCCCATACATAAGAGCACCAGGTATTATGTCCAGCTGCACAGGAGTGTCGGGAAAGCTCTGGCAAGGGGAGTATCAGTGGTTTAGGTCCCTACAAGACACAGCAGAGCTTATTACTGGTGGGGGGTTTTGCAGGGGAAGAGGCAATTTTTGCTAGCGGTGGAAGATTTTAACTGGTAGGTGGTTTTGCTGGAGGTCAAAATAAAGGCAGGGATTTTTTCCTGGGTGGAGGGGGGAGGAGTTATTCCATATATTGTTACATTTGACTGTTTGTTGTCTGCATATTGTCATGATTACCCATTTATTGCCTGCCTATTTTCGCAATTGTTTGTATATTGTCAAAATTGCCAGTTTGTTGCCCTCTATAGTAGTTATGATTGCCTGTTGGTTTACTCATATAGTCACAGTTGCCCATTAGTTGCCTACATATTGTCATGCTTGGGCATTTTTTCCTTTTTGCCTGAGTATTGTAATAAATGCCTATTTGCTGTGAATGTTGTAAAAGTTGATTAATCATTGCCTTTGTATTGCATAATCTTGCCCATTTGGGAACCATATATTGTCAGCATTGCAATTTCTTGCCTAAGTATTGTGAAGACACTGCTGTTTAGGGGGTCATATTACTTTAAATGTAGTCCCCTCTAGGCCTGCCATAATTGAAGCACGCCACTATTATATATATTTTTAGGGATGAACTTTCAGTTTAGTCTGATCACAGTTTCAGGATGAGCTTTGCTTGTTCAGGCTTTCTTCCAAATGCCAAATATTTTGCTCATTTGGCGGGAGCCGAATATCATATAAAATGGCCCCTTTTCTTTTGCTACTATATATGACAGCTTCCTGTCAATGGTTGTTAAGGGAGCAGTGGGTGCTGGCACCCACCACATCCTTAGCAACTGATGATGTCCCCTGGCCCCAGTGATTTGCTGGCTGTGAATTCTTTCTAAAGCAGCCTGAGTAGAAATGCCTGTCCCCTGCCAGCAGCTGCAGAGTGGGGCTCTTGCTCTCTGTAGAGAAGCTGTGATCTTTAGCAAAGGTTCTACATGCCCCCGCAGAGACTAGAGCCAGAGCTCTAAATTCAGCAGGAATATATATGTATATATATATATATATATATATATATATGTATTTTTTTTTTCCATGGAATTTATTTAGCTCATTGCGCTAAGCATTACCTTAGATGTTATCAGAGCTATTTGCATAACTCAGTAAAGGCAGTGTTGGATCTCTGCATTGAGACCACTGCTTCTGATAGAGAGCAAAACTCCCACACTTCAATTGCTGGTGGGAAACAGGCTTTTCAACGTAGGCTGTGGCTGCTTTAAAAGAATAATTAACTCTAAAGGTAAGATTTGATAGGCATTTTATATGCATATTTTTGGGACACTCTATGTGGCCATAATCTTATAAATGAAGGAAGTGTTGCATTGAGAAAATACATCAGATGTGAATGTGTGAGTAAACGCTGATACAAAATACCATCACCGTTTATAAGATTATGTCTGCATAAAGCCATTTACCTGTAAGGCAGGCTGTTTGTAGCCCCCACTGCTTTGCAGGTGTGGGAAAGCCCCAGAAAATTACTCTAGGCATAAGAATTCTTTATTTTGATGTATGTGGAATATATATATATATATATATATATATATATATATATATATATATATATACATATACATATACATACACATACACACACACATACACATACATACAGTATATTTATTTATTTATTACGTGGAATTTGTTTAGCTGATTGAGATTGAAGATTCAATTGGGCTTTAACAGAATGAGAATCAATACCTCAATCCTTCTTAGGGTATTTGATAGGCTTTTCTTTTCACCCTCTCTCGACACCGAGAACAGTACATAGGCCATACCATACAAAGGCTTCCCATAGAGATAACTAATAAAAGAAAGAAAAATAATTATATATTTGGGAATAGAAAGTTACTGTATAGATATCACAGATCACTAGAACATACAGACATAATACATAGCCTGCATTTATACTCACTTTGCTTGGATCTCAATTCTGAACTCTCGATCCTTGATGTAGTAAAATTTTTGCTCTGCAATTATTTTCACCTCAAAACTGGGTAGAACTGCAATAACAAATAAAGAATATCTCATATTGACCCCCTGTGCATTTATTCCATTTATAGAGATGGCCCAAGAAAGTAAGTGAGGGTAAGAGCCGGTTCACACTGCCGCGACCATAAGTTGCCCCATGTCGGAGCGACTTTTTACCGCGATTTTATCGCGACTTTACCACGACGTTACCGCGACTTCAGCGCAATTTGTGAATTATTCTGCGCGACTTATATGACAGACAACTTTGTATTTGGCCAATCAGAATATGATGTGTTGTGACCTAATTCCCCTTTTCTGTTTTTTTTTACTCTTTTCCTCATTGCCCACCAGTGCCACGTATGTGTCCACCAGTGCCACTGCCCACCAGTGCCACGTATCAGTGTCCACCAGTGCCACTGCCCACCAGTGTCACGTATGTGTCTACCAGTGCCACTGCCCACCAGTGCCACGTATCAGTGTCCACCAGTGCCACTGCCCACCAGTGCCACGTATGTGTCCACCAGTGCCACTGCCCACCAGTGCCACGAATCAGTGTCCACCAGTGCCACATATCAGTGCCACAAATCAGTGTCCACCAGTGCCACGTATCAGTGCCACGAATCAGTGTCCACCAGTGCCACTTATCAGTGCCACGAATCAGTGTCCACCAGTGCCACATATCAGTGCCACGTATCAGTGTCCACCAGTGCCACGTATCAGTGCCACGAATCAGTGTCCACCAGTGCCACTCACACAGACCAAGCAGAGATAATGGAATATATATACCATTACATATATATATATATATATATATATATATATATATATATATATATATATATATATATATATATATATATATATATATATATATATATATATATATATATATATATATATACCATATAGGCATGGCTGCAATGTGGGGAATGCCTGGCTAATCTCTTTCTTCTTCCTGGAAAGTCTGATAACAAGTCACTTCAATTAAGATAAGGAGGCGACTCCCATTGAAATATATGGGACAAGTCGGATCACAAGTCGCCTCAAAGTAGTACAGGACCCTTTTCTGAAGTCGGAGAGACTTCAGTAGTGCCAATTAAGACGGCTCTCATTGATTAACATTGCTTTTGTTATGTCAAGCGACTTGGGGCGACTTGAGGGCACACAAGTCGCCTCACAAGTCGCGCTAGTGTGAAAGGGGGTCTAAACCTCCCCAACAGGGGTCCTATGCAACATTATACCTAAACACACTTTATCATTTTTCCCTAACTTTAGCAATTAGGAAAAAATGAAAGCAAAAAAAAAAAAAAAAGTATCTCCTGAAACTAAAACTTAGGGAGGCTTCATAATTCCCGAGCTGCTCTTTGGCCACATGATGGGTGCAGTGCACCCAAGGTTTTGGTGCGGGTTAGCTGTGCTTTGCCATAGACTTCTATTATATGCGGCAGTTTTAGTGCTGCCTGTCCTGCATGCAGGGCACAGCGGGGCAGTGTGAGGTTGCCCTTATAAACATAAAATAACGTTTATTTTCTTTATATTGCCACCATTATAGAAAGACATGCTAAAAACTTACAGATATACAAAGAATATATTTTCATATTCTAAATTACGTTTTTCCTGAAAGTAATTTTCACATTATTGCTGGGAAATATCATTGAGGATCAGAATGAAGACCACATTGGAAATAATCTAATCTAAAGGGTACCTTTTTAGAAACCATACACACACACATACACTGTATTACCAAAAGTATTGGGACGTCTGCCTTTACACACACATACATTTTAATGGCATCCCAGTCTTAAGCCTCGTACACACTCACCGATTGTTGACCGTGGATTTTCGGCCAACGTCCGATCGGCCCATTGTCGGCTTGTTAGTATGATGATTCCGACAACCAACTGCGACTTTTCGGCCGAACAAAATCTGGTGTGCATGCTATAAAATTTTTGTTGGCCGTCACCACAACGGCCGATTTTCCGTCAGTCAGTACAGATTTCGGCAGACAAACATCAGATGAGCAAGACTGGGCATGCTCAGAGAAGAAAAAAACACACAGAAAGTAAACCAGCACATAACATCACTTCTGAAGTTGGTTGTTGTTGGCCGAGAAAATTTGTGTGCACTCTAGAGCACATTTTAACCAACACAACAACACTGGACAAAAGTCGGAAGATCGGTCGGCCAACAATCGGTGCGTGTGTACGAGGCTTTAGTCCGTAGGGTTCAATATATTGCTGGCCCATCCTTTGCAGCTATAACAGCTTTAACTCTTCTGGGAAGGCTGTCCACAAGGTTTAGGAGTGTGTCTATGGGAATGTTTGACCATTCTTCCAGAAGCGCATTTGTGAAGTCAGGCACTGATGTTGGACAAGAAGGCTTGGCTTGCAGTCTCCGCATTAATTCATCCCAAAGGTGTTCTATCAGATTGAGGTCAGGACTCTGTGCAGGCCAGTCAATTTCCTTCACTTCAAACTCACTCATCCATGTCTTTATGGACCTTACTTTGTACACTGGTGCGCAGTCATGTTGGAACAGGAAGAAACCATCCCCAAACTGTTCCCACAAAGTTAGGAGCATGAAATTGTCCAAAATGTCTTGGTATGCTGACATCTTAAGAGTTCCCTTCACTGGGAGTAAGGGGTCAAGCCCAACCCCTGAAAAACAACCCCACACCCTAATTCCCACCCCCCCCCAAATGATTTGGACCAGTGCACAAAGGTCCATAAAGACATAGATGAGTGAGTTTCGGGTGGAGGATCTTGATTGGCCTGCTCAGAGTCCTGACCTCAACCCGATAGAACAAGTTTGGGATGAATTAGAGCAGAGACTGCATGTCAGGCCTTCTCGTCCATATCAGTGCCTGACCTCACGAATGCACTTCTGGATGAATGGTCAAACATTCCCATAGACACACTCCTAAACCTTGTGGACAGCCTTCCCAAAAGAGTTAAAGCTGTTATAGCTGCAAAGGGTGGGCCAACTCAATATTGAACCCTATGGACTAAGACTGGGATGCCATTAAAGTTTGTGTGTGTAAAGGCAGGTATACCAATTTTCTGGGTAATATAGTGTATATTGTATATCCAAAAGTGCTGCACCTCTTCAATGCTTAGTAGCAGTGTATTTATTTCAATAATATCCATCCCCGTGGTATTTTTATTTTCTTTGTAATTTTTTTTTGTGAATGAGTGACAGTGGTCACCAAGATAAATAAAGATGGTAAATGTACTGTAGCACCACCCCCGCAGGAGCTGCTGATTATATTATTGGGTCTACACCCTGCCTAACAACCCAATCAAATTGGCTCGATCCCTCCTCAGGCACAACTGACCCAGAATAGGACTGGACTATCAAATGGATACACAGATTGGAATACAATACTTCACTATGCAACAATACCTTGTTACCTTCTTGAATGGTAGTCCTTCTGGGTGACACAATGGAACAACGCACAGGATTGTAATTAACCAAACTTAGTTTACTATATATCAAATTGAATAGGGGAGATACAATACAAGTCCATAAAAGGTTATTTAAAACAGCTTTAAAAAGGTAAAAGAATACCCCCACACTCCTCCTGCATTAAGGCTAGACACAGTACCAGGTAGGTGGGCCTATCTGAGTCCCTCCCCCAGAGTTCTCTTCTTTCTTGTTGATCTTCGCTAGCAAGGTTATTGAATAGAGCTCATTTGTAATCCAGATTAGGAATAAAGATCAAGAGAGAGAAAACAAGGAGCTGTTAGTTGTCACCGCAGGGTGTCTGCGTAACTGAGCAATAACTTCTGCGAGAGAGATAAGCCTCTGGCGACTCCTTTACAGACCTTATTGTTTGTCTATGAGTCTCCTGAGAGAGTATGGTGATAAACCCCGGGGTTTTATCACCTCCTGCTGCGCTACCGCTATCTGTAGATAAAACTGTCTCTTCAGCAGATAAAGTCAGTTATTGGGCATGTGCCCTCTCACCAACAGAAGTTTCTCCTTCGCGCGCTTCCACTGCGGTCTCAGTCCTTTGGCTATATGCCAGCCGCGCGGGGTCCTTCTGGCGGATGACTTCCGGTCTCGGCAAACAGCAGTATGACCTCCAGGAATGTGCCTCGTGCTTGAGATGGGACGGTTCCACGTCGTCCCTCCAGGCTAAAAGGCTCTGGCCCAATATCCAGTGTCAGTCCTTCACTCTCGCTCGCTGGTTCCTCAGAGTCCAGCGCAGAAAGGCCCCCCTTCGCGCGCTTCTCTCTCCTTTAAATAACCTCCCCCATAGTGCCGTGCGGTGCAGCCGTGCACCCTGGATCTTGCAAAGCAGCCTGGGAGATGTAGTTTCTTCATCTTGTGAAAAGGAAGTCACAGCCCGAGAAATTCCATGCAGCTACCACTAGAGGGAGCCTAGTTCCTTCCCACATATCAAACAGTGTCTTTAGGCATGTTTAACCCCGCTACACACTCCCCCCACTTGAGAAACTTTGGTCCCCAAAGAGGTCAACAGTATGTACCCTAGTGCATAGGTTGGCATTATACAACAAAAACATTAACATTTTGCTGAAATAAGTCAATCTGAATACATCCAATTTTGTATTCTAATAGCAGTGCAACAGTAAAACGATAAAGTGCAATTAATAAGCAAATAAGTGATTTCTACAGTGTTAATATAGTGCTGATTTCTAGTGCTTTTATATAGTGCTCCTTTAAAAAGCACATGTGCCTTTGCAATTTCTTAAACACTTACATCTTAAAGTTTGTGTTGAAAAAAAACATCAAAAGGTGAGAAAGAGAAAAAAACATATAGTGAGGTCAGAGCAACAAAATGTGCGCAAACATTAACTCACAAAGTAAACCAAATTGTGAACATCAAAAACTGTGCTTATTATAATGGCCAAACCCAATATCCTTATGTACAAACTTAAATGCAAACGTTTTCTACTTCAATACTTTGTTCTCATGATCTCTCACAGACCCCCCAAAACTTGGGTGGCTTGTACAGTTGTGCCTGGGGGTGAGCTAGGGTTGTCCCCCACCAAATCTACAGTGGAGGAACTAGGCTGGTCAGGAGACCTTTTGGAGATAAAAACAGCTTCTTCCGAACATTCACCCAATTGATCATAGGTCAGTCTCTTAGGTGGGTGAATGACTCTCCTTTCCCTCTGTTCCCGTGGAGGCATGCTCTCAGAGGTACTAGGATCAGGCACTTCTGAGGATTCTTCCATGTCCCCCTCCTCATGTTCCAACACAGAGGCACCTGATGGTTCAAGAGAGGTCAGTTCTTCTTCAGAGAAGGGTGCAACCTCCTCCTCAGGATCTTCATCCTCAGCTGCTTCTTCTGGAAGCATATGAAAGGGTATGAATTCAGGGGCTTCTGCCCGAAGGGCTCCTCTATCAGCCAAGTCAGACGAAGACAGGGAGGCAGGTGTGGGTTCTGGCAACTGAGATGACCACAACCAGTCGGGTACCTCCTCTTCATCTTCCAAATCTTCAGATGGAGAACTTCCCTCTCCCTCATCTGGGAGCATCATCTGAGATCTGGTAACTGGTCTGGACCGGCGAGAAGTCGAAGGGGCCGCTGACAAGTCTTCCACAGGGGGCATACGAACCGCTTCAGAGAGAGGCAGCAAATGGTTCCGATGCCAAGCCTTCAATGGACCCACACTTCCCTCAGGCCGAATTTGGTACACAGGAAGGTTTGGCAGTTGCTTACAGATAACATAAGGTTGGGACTTCCAGCGGTCTGCCAACTTGTGTTTTCCCGGGACACCCAAGTTTCTCAACAAAACCCTGTCCCCTGGTTGCAGGTCATGGATCCGAACTTTTAGGTCGAAATTTTTTTTATTCCGCAGTCCACGTTGATCAGATGTGGCCTGAGCCTTGTCATAGGCCGCTTTCAGACTCTTCCGCAGTCGGTCCACATATCCTCTATGCGATGCTGAAGAGGTATGATCAGGCGAAATGCCAAAGGCCAAATCCACTGGCAACCGAGCCTCCCTTCCAAACATCAGCCGATAAGGGGAATATCCAGTAGCATCACTGACAGTGCTGTTGTAGGCATGCACAATGGCAGCTACGTGCCTGCCCCAATGCTGTTTCTTCTCTGAGCTCAAAGTCCCCAACATATCCAAAAGAGTCCTGTTAAATCGTTCAGGCTGGGCATCCCCCTGTGGATGGTAGGGAGTGGTTCTAGTCTTTTGAATGCCTAACATATCTAACAGTCTCTTGATCAGTCTGCTTTCAAAGTCCCTTCCCTGATCAGAATGGAGGCGCTGTGGTAACCCATAATGTACAAAGAACTTCTCTACAAGAACTTTGGCTACCGTTGAGGCCTTCTGATCCCTTGTTGGGAATGCTTGAGCATATCTGGTAAAATGGTCTGTTACCACAAGGACATTCCCCTGGCCACTCAGATCAGGCTCTAAGCAAAGGAAATCAATGCACACCAGCTCCATGGGTCCCTGACTTTGTAGATGGCCCATTGGGGCTGCTTGACGTGGCAGAGTCTTCCTCTGTATACACCGGACACAAGAATGACAGTATCCTTCAACTTCGGCCCTCATACAAGGCCAGTAGAACCTGTCCCTGACAAGCTGAAAGGTTCTTTCGGGCCCCAGATGGCCATGATTATCATGAAGAGCGGCCAGAACTCCCTCTCTGTATTTAGCTGGTAAGAACAGTTGCCACTTCTCCTCTAGATCTTCAGATGGACCTCTCCGGTAGGCCACTCCTTCTCTGATCTGTAACCGGGTCCACTCTCTATGCAACAGACGGGCCCCCTGAGGGGAGTCAGTTAGAAGCAACTCAGGGCTCTGGATCTCCAGGGCTTCCAAGAGAAGTTTTCCCAAAGGGTCTTCCAACTGCTCCTTCCGCAAGTCCCTTTTGGACAGCCGGGGCAAACCCTCCCCTTCAACTTGGGTCACCTGGCAGTAGCATTTGGGTACTCCGATAGCCGAAACCCCAATCTCTTCTGCTCTTGACCCTCCTCGGGATCGAAATTCAGTTCCCTGATATAGGGCACGCACCCCTTCTGGAGCCAAATGAGTCCATTCTTCCGCAGGTTCCTGTGGAACATGCAACCTTCTGGATAGGGCATCTGCATCCCTATTTCCGATTCCTGGCCGATACTTCAGGCTAAAATTGAAGCTAGAGAGGGCAGCCAACCATCGATGTCCTGTTGCATCCAGCTTGGCCGTAGTCAACAGATAGGTGAGGGGATTATTATCTGTCTTGACAATGAATTCAGCTCCGTACAGGTAGTCTTTCAATTTGTCAACCACTGCCCACTTCAAGGCCAAGAATTCAAGTTTGTGAGTAGGATAATTCCTTTCAGCAGGCAGTAGGCTTCTGCTCACATAGGCAACAGGTCGCAGATGACCCTCATGCTCCTGATAAAGTACCCCCCCCAGCCCATCTCGGCTGGCATCAACATGCAGTTCATATGGTTTTGTGGGGTCTGCATAGGCCAACACAGGGGCAGTGGTTAGGGTTTCCTTCAGCTGGACAAAGGCCCCTTCGCATTCCGGGGTCCACTGATCCTGGATGGATTCCTTAGCCTTCCGGGGGCCTATGGTGGACTTCGCCGGCTTTACCAACTCAGGGACATCATCTTCTTCATTCTTCAGGAGCTCATTTAGGGGTCGGGCAATCTGGGCGAACCCCTCCACAAACCTCCTGTAATAGGAGCAAAAGCCCAAGAATGACCGGAGTTCGGTCACATTTGTGGGTCTCGGCCAGGAAGCAACAGCATCCAGCTTGTCCGGGTCAGTGGCCACCCCTTCTTCAGACACGATATGGCCCAGGTAATGGACCGAGGACTGATAGAATTGGCACTTCTCAGGAGAAAGTTTCAGACCTTCTTCATGTAGCCTCTTCAAGACCTTTTCCAACCTCTCCTCATGTTCTTCTAAAGTTCTGCCAAACACGATAACATCATCCAAGTATACCAGTACCTCTATCAAATTCATATCTCCAACGGTCCTCTCCATCAGCCTTTGGAAGGTAGCAGGGGCCCCGGACAACCCCTGAGGCATGCGATTGAACTCAAAGAACCCCACAGGGGTGATGAAGGCTGTTTTCTCCCGATCTTCAGGGTGCATGGGGATCTGATAATACCCACTCTTTAAGTCCATCACACTGAACCACTTCGCCCCTGACAGACTCTGTAGGGCATCTTCGATTCGAGGAGTGGTATACTGGTCTGGGATGGTTCTTCTGTTCAGCGTTCGGTAGTCGATACAAAGCCTCAAAGATCCATTTTTCTTCCGGACTACCACTATCGGGGAAGCATACGGGCTCCTGGATTCTCGGATAATCCCGATCTTTTTGAGCTCTGCCAGCTGTTGACGTAGATCTTCTAAGTCACCTAAGGGGACTCGCCGGACTCTCTCCCTGAAAGGCTTGTCCTCACTCAGGCGGATCTTATGAGTGGCGCTCCTGGCACATCCCACGTCAAACTCGTCCTTAGAGAATATTTCCCTCCATCGAGCAAGTTGTGCCTTGGCCCTCTTCACCCATTCCGGCGGGAGGGCAGCGTTTCCAGAGCAAAGCTCCTCTATAACCGCTTCACCCTGTTCCTTTTCTTTGAAATCAATGGGGGCAACTGGGGTAGCCGGGTTGACTTGGCCCAGGAGCACTCTGGCCGGTACCTTCACTGGTGTAATAGAGGTGTTTCTGACACTCACTAAAACCCTTCCACGGTTTTCCTGTAACACCTTCAAAGGGATCACCTCAGGGATCACTTCTATCCCTCTCTGTCTCTCCTTTTGACCTGATTCAAAGATAATGAAGGGACCCGGCTGTTGCCATGTGAGTTTAACAGAAGCCTTAAAACAGGCCACCTCTCCTGGCTGTAAGACCTTTTCTGCTCTATCCAGCTTCCAGAGTCGTCCAACTCCTTCTGCGGGGGTCTCTTGCTCCAACACTAATCGTTGGTAGGCCTGCCGTAGCATGGGATGGATCCTTGGCGCCTGAGCATCTTGTCCCTGGACCAGTTGTATCAGAAGGCGCCTTACCAGGTCAGTGTTTGTTCCTACGATGAGAGAGCTTTTGTTGGCCCCTGGTGGACGAGGACAGACCACCGCTAAGGTGTCGAAGGTTTCCGCTTCACCAGCCACTGATGGATCAAAGGTCAACTTGATTGGCAGATACCCGTCATAGGGAAAACTTTGGGTCCCAATACCCCATATCTCCAGATCTTCCAACTTCTGCAAAGGTAGATGGGTAAGATATTTATCATAGAAGTCTCTATACAAAAGAGTCACCTGGGCCCCTGTGTCAAGGAGGGCTCTTGTGTAAATTCCTTCCACCTGAACCGAGACCACTGGGGAGGGCCCGACCAAGTTAGTTGGGAATTCTCTTGATGTAGCCTTGTTATCTGATTCAGTTCTCTGTACCCTGGCCCTCTTCTCCTTTTTCTTCCTTGATCTAGGCCCCCGCCGAATCCGGTGTGCATTGACTTTCCTTCCCTCAGTAACCCGGAGTCTAGAACTGGGGGTGTTATATTTGGGTCTGACCCCCTGACTCAGTTTACCTGATCCTGCACCACTTCTGGAGTCCCTTAAGACTGGCGGACACCCGGTTGACTCCTTCACCGGTGTCCTCTGAAGTTTCCCGCTGGCTCGCGAGGTTTCGCGGCAGCATTTCCTGAGCTGGGACATACCCTTCTAACATGCCCAACTCCCCCGCAGTTGAAACAAGTTAACAATCTTGCAGGCCGTGGCTCTGGATCTGTGCTGAGACTAACAGGTTCATCTGGCCTCTCCGATATACTCCCCTTGGGTAGAGTGGATACCTGACCAGTCAGGATGGACACCATTTCTATCAACTGAGACACTTGGGTCTTTAGGAGTTCAACTTGAGAGTCACCCTCTTCCACACTTATCACTCCAACCCGGGCAGTTGAGTCAAACTGCCGACTTTTCTTCTTGTTGTCCAACATGACCTCTTCCTCTCTGACCATTCGAATCAGATCGGGGTATTCTAGAATGCCGCCATCTCGACGAGTTCGTAACAGTATGGCAATGGGATCTAAAGGTTGAGCCCCTTTCAGAACCTGTCGTGCACGAGTCTCATCTATTTTCCGGGGGTCTATTCCTTTCTTTAACAGAATCTGGTGGATAATCCTATCCAGACGTTTAATGAATTCGGACAACTTCTCCCCCTCTTCTTGATAACAGTGGTCCAACTGGTAGAGAAGTTCAGCCGCGTTCTCCGTCCGACCAAACACATCTTGCAGAATGTCCAAATAATCCTGTGCAGTGCAGTTCTTCTTGCTAAGCTTTAGATTACGTACAGCCTCTAATGCAGGTCCCCTTAAACTCTCTGTGATCCTCTGCTTCTTGTGCTGTTCTGGTACCTCCCATTCCTCCAAAGCCTGAGTGGCGGTATCTAGCCACTCTTCGAACCCATCTTCTGCTGAAGGCACAGGCTGTTTCCCAGAGAATGTCCGGAGCTTCCTATATCCAGTCATCAGATAGCTCGAGGAGTCCCTGCTACATTTTGCCACAATCTCCCCAAGAACAGCACACAGTTCTGAGCTAAAAGTCGACAAAGGTGATGACTCAGGATGCCCTTCTTGGACACCTTTTTCTTGGCTGGATACCCCAGGGGTGGTGGATGAGGGACCCGCAGTAGGAACTCCTGGATGTATCAGGAAAAGTTCTGTTTGGTCAATAGTTTTTACACTGTTTCCATTGAAATAATCAGGGACCCCTTTCCTCCACTCACACAGTGCATACGTGTGTGGGGCAGTGGTGTCAGTTTTTATGTCAATCACCCAGAATTTCCTGTCTGTGGATAGTGCCCTTAAAACAGGGAGGAGCTTTTCTTCAGTCCAGGCTTCTCCCTTGATTTCAACCACCAGGCCATTTTCCACTATGACATTCTCTTCCTTGCACCACTCAGCAGCAGCGACAGGATCCATTTCTGCGTGGGAGGGGATTCTGGGGCTGAGAGGGTTGTGTTGCAGGACTGTAGAAATCCCGGACGAGCCCCCACGTGTAGCACCACCCCCGCAGGAGCTGCTGATTATATTATTGGGTCTACACCCTGCCTAACAACCCAATCAAATTGGCTCGATCCCTCCTCAGGCACAACTGACCCAGAATAGGACTGGACTATCAAATGGATACACAGATTGGAATACAATACTTCACTATGCAACAATACCTTGTTACCTTCTTGAATGGTAGTCCTTCTGGGTGACACAATGGAACAACGCACAGGATTGTAATTAACCAAACTTAGTTTACTATATATCAAATTGAATAGGGGAGATACAATACAAGTCCATAAAAGGTTATTTAAAACAGCTTTAAAAAGGTAAAAGAATACCCCCACACTCCTCCTGCATTAAGGCTAGACACAGTACCAGGTAGGTGGGCCTATCTGAGTCCCTCCCCCAGAGTTCTCTTCTTTCTTGTTGATCTTCGCTAGCAAGGTTATTGAATAGAGCTCATTTGTAATCCAGATTAGGAATAAAGATCAAGAGAGAGAAAACAAGGAGCTGTTAGTTGTCACCGCAGGGTGTCTGCGTAACTGAGCAATAACTTCTGCGAGAGAGATAAGCCTCTGGCGACTCCTTTACAGACCTTATTGTTTGTCTATGAGTCTCCTGAGAGAGTATGGTGATAAACCCCGGGGTTTTATCACCTCCTGCTGCGCTACCGCTATCTGTAGATAAAACTGTCTCTTCAGCAGATAAAGTCAGTTATTGGGCATGTGCCCTCTCACCAACAGAAGTTTCTCCTTCGCGCGCTTCCACTGCGGTCTCAGTCCTTTGGCTATATGCCAGCCGCGCGGGGTCCTTCTGGCGGATGACTTCCGGTCTCGGCAAACAGCAGTATGACCTCCAGGAATGTGCCTCGTGCTTGAGATGGGACGGTTCCACGTCGTCCCTCCAGGCTAAAAGGCTCTGGCCCAATATCCAGTGTCAGTCCTTCACTCTCGCTCGCTGGTTCCTCAGAGTCCAGCGCAGAAAGGCCCCCCTTCGCGCGCTTCTCTCTCCTTTAAATAACCTCCCCCATAGTGCCGTGCGGTGCAGCCGTGCACCCTGGATCTTGCAAAGCAGCCTGGGAGATGTAGTTTCTTCATCTTGTGAAAAGGAAGTCACAGCCCGGGAAATTCCATGCAGCTACCACTAGAGGGAGCATAGTTCCTTCCCACATATCAAACAGTGTCTTTAGGCATGTTTAACCCCGCTACAGTACCTACTGAAAACACAAGAGTGCAATAAAAAAAACCCAACAGTTGTTCAGATCCTTCCCTATTCTATCCAAAATAAAAGACAAAAAGATGAACTCTACATACACTTTACTCCCTAAATCTCAATTGAAACATTAACTCCCCCTGCCAATGCTGGAGAGATCAAAACATTATGATGCAATCTGGAATGTTGCTGATTTGCCACTCTGACTGACAAGCTATGCTACTAACCTCTAAAAAAATGTTTTGTTTCTCATTTTATTTTTATCCTGATCAATAAAAATGAAGATAATTAATAAAATGTATAAAATATATGATCTTACCATATTCTTTCACTTCAAAATTTGTACTGAAGTTATGTATAAGGGTGTCTTCAAACTTTGCAGCCACGGTCCAAACTCCGAAACTGAAAAGCATAAGGGAAATGACTGAGGGGTTGATCTACTAAAACTGGAGAGTGCAAAATCTGGTGCAGCTCTGCATAGAAACCAATCAGCTTCCAGGTTTTTTTTTTTTTGCCAAAGTTTAAGTGTCGGTTCACACTGGAGCGACACGACTTCGGGCGACTAAAGCCCCGTACACACGCACAGATTGTTGGCCGTAAATTGTTGGCCAACGTCCGATCTGCCGATTGTAGGCTTGTTAGTATGATGCTTCTGACAACCAACTGCGAATTTCCGGCCGAAAAAAAATCTGGTGTGCATGCTATAAAACTTTTGTTGGCCAACAAAAAACAGCCGATTGTTCCTCAGTCAGTACAGATTTTGGCAGACAAAAATCAGATGAGCAAGACTGGGCATGCTCAGAGAAGAAAAAACACACGGAAAGTCAACCAGCACATGACATCACTTCTGAAGTTGGTTTTTGTTGGCCAACAAAAGTCCAGTGCAAGTCTAGAGCACATTTGAACCAACAAACAAACACTGGACAAAAGTTGGCCGATCAGTTGGCCAACAATCTGTGCGTGTGTACGGGGCTTTATGCCGTCGCCCGTGCACCGCAACTTCGGCGCGGCTTGCAACGACTTCACATAATGGAAGTCAATGCAAGTCCCTCCGACTTTGCAAAAAAAAAGGTGCAGGAACCTTTTTCTAAGTCGGAGCTACTTGAGTCGCTCCTATTAGAACGGTTCCAATTGCACAGCACGGTCTGCTACTTGTCAGTAGGGATGATCGAACGGTTCGGGTCGACCATCGGTTCGACCCGAACATTGGATGTTCGATATTCGGCCGAATACCGAACTTTTTACGGCAAAAGTTCGGTATTCGGCCACCAGAACCGCCCAAAATGCACTGGGACAGGAACTGGGCTTTAAAAGCCCGTGATTGGCCCAGAAACGTCTGCAAAAGCCAATGAGGGGGCAGGAGTCTCCTAGGAACGTGATTGGAGTGACTACGGGGACCAGAGGCCAATCAGGAGTGAATACGCCCCACACTATATAAGATGGCCCCGCCTAACCCCTAGCACAGTTATCCAGAGCCTGTTGAAGAGAGTTGAAGCAGTTCTGTCTGACTCCTGCTTGCTACACTACATTTCCTATATATCGAGTGGTTCTAAAGCTCCATATAGCAGAATTGTATTTAGCTTACAGCCAGTGTAGTTAGATACAGCGATTGTGCTGGTTCTTAGAGTTAAAAAAAAAAAAAAAAAAAAACTTAAGGGACAGTGTCAGTCTTCTGCTGTATGGAGCTTTCTATTTAGTGGAAAGGGATATCTAGTGTAGTTAGGGAACTTTGTACTACATTAGTTAGATTTGAAAATTTAGTTTCTGTAGGGAAAGTGTGAGGGTTCTGTTTAGTGAGCACGTGGCACAGTGCTGCTCTATCACAGCAGGTATACGTGCTTGCTAGGCAGCAAAATACAGTGACAACTTAACGCCTGTTGTTCAAAGCGTTAGGTGCACTGTACAAAAGCCTTTGCAACTGTGCGTGACACGCAACTGCTGTGCTGTGTCCAGCGACAACTGTGGGTCGCATAGCAGTGTGCGTTTTTCACCGCACACAGTTGCCAACGCATCAGTGACAACCTAACGCCTGTTGTTCAAAGCGTTAGGTCCACTGTGCAAAAGGCTTTGCTACTGTGCGTGACACATCTGCTGTGCTGTATCCAGCGACAACTGTGGGTCGCATAGCAGTGTGCGTTTTTCACCGCACACAGTTGCCAACGCATCAGTGACAACTTAACGCCGGGAGAGCAGACGGCCCGCTCCATCTAAGGCCGCACCTGTTGTCTCCCAGGCCAGGCCTGATGCTCAGTCTTTGATAGAATCAGATGTTGGGTCTGAGGTTGAGGAGGAGGCAGAGCAAACAAGAGGGGAGAGCAGACGGCCCGCTCCATCTAAGGCCGCACCTGTTGTCTCCCAGGCCAGGCCTGATGCTCAGTCTTTGATGGAGTCAGATGTTGGGTCTGAGGTTGAGGAGGAGGCAGAGCAAGCAAGAGGGGAGAGCAGACGGCCTACTCCATCTAAGGCCGCACCTGTTGTCTCCCGGGCCACTATACACACCTCATCTTGCTGGGCCTTTTTTGAGACATCCCATGCAGATAAAACAGTTGCGATCTGCAAGATTTGTAAGAAGGGTATAAAACGTGGCAAAAATGTCAACCACCTGGGTACAAGCTGCCTAAACAGGCATTTGACAACCCACCACTCGGCCCGTTGGCAGGAGCATTTAAAGAACCCACAAAAGGGCCAAAGATTGGTCAGTCGGCCTCCTAGTTCTCCTCGCGCTCTTCCTCATGCTCCATCTGCTCCACCTGCTCCACCTGCACATCAGTCTGTTCCTGGCCCTGCTATAGTCACTCGTCACCTGTTGGCAGCCTCCACTGGCAGGGATGATGATATAGCAGGCAGTGTCGCATCTACCTCCAGCACACCACCAGCTGTATCATCTAGACGCCAAATTTCGATTCCACACATGCTGGAACGAAAAAAAATGTATACTCCCCGCCACCCACATGCCCAGCGTCTAAACAGTAGTTTGGCTAAACTACTGGCTCTGCAACTATTACCATTTAACCTGGTAGAGTCTGCTCCCTTCCGTGACTTCGCAAAATGTGCAGTTCCACAGTGGCAGGTGCCAAGTCGGCATTACTTTTCCCGTAAGGCCCTGCCATCCCTATACCAACATGTGGAAGGCAATGTAGTGTCGTCCCTGGCCAAGTCAGTCAGCCGTAAGATACACTTGACGGCTGACACTTGGTCAAGCAAACATGGGCAGGGACGGTACATTTCTGTCACTGCTCACTGGGTGACACTGCTTGCCAGTGGAAGGGATTGTAGCCAGGGCTCGGTGCTGCAGCCAGTGTTGCCCCCACGTCTGCAAACAGCTGGTGGTGTCGCTGATCCGGGTAGATCGATCACTTCTACCCCCTCCTGCTCCTCCTCCTCTACCTCCTCCATGCCCTCCTCTGCAGAATGGTCCTTTGAATATGATGAGGTACCACGTAAACGTTCAAAGGGCTATTCTATGTCTCAGGCCAAAAGGTGTCACGCAGTGCTGCAGCTTGTGTGTCTAGGGGACAGGCAGCACACTGCCCCTCAGATTCTTGGGGCTCTGCAGGCACAGGCCCAGAGGTGGTTGACACCACGCCAGCTGCAGCCAGGGATGGTGGTTACTGATAATGGGTCAAACCTCCTGGCCGCCCTTCGTCAGGGAAAGTTAACCCATGTGCCATGCCTGGCGCATGTCCTGAATCTCGTGGTACAGCGGTTTTTGAACTCGTACCCGGGAATGCAGGATGTGCTAAGGATGGCAAGAAGGGTGTGCAGTCACTTCAGGCGGTCGTACAGTGCCACTGCACGTTTGGCCGAAGTGCAGCGCGAGTTTCACCTGCCGGTACACCGCCTCATCTGTGACATGCCCACCCGCTGGAACTCCACCTTGGCTATGCTGCAGCGCCTGTACACGCAGCAGAGGGCCCTCAATGAATACCTATGCGAGTACGGCACCAGCACTGGCTCTGCGCGCCTGGGCTTCTTTTCACCACGGCAGTGGCTTTTGATTAAGGATGCATGCGCTCACCATCAGTGACACCCTACCGGTACTGTTTTTGTTGGAGCACACTCTGCGTGGCATTATGGACAGGGCACTGGAGGCAGAGCAGCAGGAGGAAGAGGAGGACTTCCTTGCCTCTCAAGGCCCCCTTTATCCTGAGAATCCTGACCCCATTATGCCTAGCTCCCAGAGGCCCGAGCAGGATCCAGGGGTGGAAGAGGAGGAGGAGGACGATTCTGCGGGAACTTTTGCAGGGTTTGAGGAGGAGGAGGAGGAAGACATGCGGCAATCTGCAAGGCCTAGTTTGACTCCCTCGGGACACTTTGGAGTAGTACGTGGCTGGGAGGAGGAGGAGCCCGTTGAAGATAATGTCGTTATGAGTGACCCCGAGGAGTCAGCTTCTCAGGCCTTCGCTAATTTGCGACGCATGGGAAACATCATGCTCCAGAGCCTGCGAAAGGACCCCAGAATCAAGGCCATTAAAGAGACTAACCACTATTGGTTGGCCACCCTACTTGACCCCCGGTACAAGTGTAAAGTCTCGGAGCTTTTCCCATCCACCCATAGAGTCCACAGGATCAAATCCCTTGAGGACAGTCTCAAGAGGAATCTGGTGAACATGTTCCCCGACTCCCGTAGGGTGCAGGGGCGGGGACAACCTACCATGGATTCTACTGGTGGTCACGAGAGGAGCGTTGGAGAAGGCGTGCGGTTGACGGATGCCTTTCGGTCTTTTTTTAGTCCTCACCGCCCAGGCCTCTCAGCTGCCACATCGCATCGACACCGTCTGCATCACATGGTGGACGATTACGTGAGGGCACAAAGTGACACAGAGGGCTTTTCATGTGACGAATCCGATCCACTGGCATACTGGGTCTTAAGATTAGACCACTGGCCAGAACTGGCCCAGTATGCCATGGAGTTGTTGGCCTGCCCTGCTTCCAGTGTCCTATCGGAACGGGCATTCAGCGCAGCAGGAGGATTTGTCACAGACCATCGAACTAGACTCTCCACCGACTCAGTCGACCGTTTGACATTCATTAAGATGAATCAGTCGTGGATATCAAGCTTTGATGCACCTGATGCAGACCTTGTAGACTAGGCTATCGTTGTGATGTGGCAGTTGAGCCTCAGTTTAAGCCTGGACCATGGTGCCACCCTCAAACCCTCCTCTCATTCTCTTTACGTTCACAGAACCTCATTTTGGTTATGACAAAAACGACAATGTTTGCGCACCTGTTCCACAGGTGCACACCTTTACAATTTTTGGGCCTCCTTCAACACCAGCTCTTTGGGGTTAAGGTGGGGAGGCTATGCTAAAACAAAAACGACAATGTTTGAACACCTGTTCCACAGGTGCACACCTTTACAATTTTTGGGCCTCCTTCAACACCAGCTCTTTGGGGTTAAGGTGGGGAGGCTATGCTAAAACAAAAACGACAATGTTTGCGCACCTGTTCCACAGGTGCACACCTTTACAATTTTTGGGCCTCCTTCAACACCAGCTCTTTGGGGTTAAGGTGGGGAGGCTATGCTAAAACAAAAACGACAATGTTTGCGCACCTGTTCCACAGGTGCACACCTTTACAATTTTTGGGCCTCCTTCAACACCAGCTCTTTGGGGTTAAGGTGGGGAGGCTATGCTAAAACAAAAACGACAATGTTTGCGCACCTGTTCCACAGGTGCACACCTTTACAATTTTTGGGCCTCCTTCAACACCAGCTCTTTGGGGTTAAGGTGGGGAGGCTATGCTAAAACAAAAACGACAATGTTTGCGCACCTGTTCCACAGGTGCACACCTTTACAATTTTTGGGCCTCCTTCAACACCAGCTCTTTGGGGTTAAGGTGGGGAGGCTATGCTAAAACAAAAACTACAATGTTTGCGCACCTGTTCCACAGGTGCACACCTTTACAATTTTTGGGCCTCCTTCAACGCCAGCTCTTTGGGGTTAAGGTGGGGAGGCTATGCTAAAACAAAAACTACAATGTTTGCGCACCTGTTCCACAGGTGCACACCTTTACAATTTTTGGGCCTCCTTCAACACCAGCTCTTTGGGGTTAAGGTGGGGAGGCTATGCTAAACAAAAACTACCATGTTTGCGAACCTGTTCCACAGGTGCACACCTTTACAATTTTTGGGCCTCCTTCAAAGCCAGCTCTTTGGGGTTATGGTGGGGAGGCTCCGCCAACACCAAAACTACCATGTTTGCGCACCTGTTCCACAGGTGCACACCTTCATAATTTTTACGCCTTCTTCAACACCAGCTCTTTGGGCTTACAGTGGTATGGCTCCGCCAACACCCAAACAACAATTTTTGCGCACCTGTCACACAGATGCATATCATTGTAATTTTTTTCCTTACAAAGGCAATTATTGCTTTCATTACCAGCACTTTCATAGGGATATAGTGTCAAGGCATCGTCCGCACCACCAAATGCCCAATTTTTAAGCATCCTTTACTTCTATTCAAAGTCACGAGACAACAGTATTCATCCAAAACATCTCTAATCTTGTTCACTCTGCACTACATTGTGGCCCCTACCCCTAACCCTCAATGTATCCGTGCATATATGTCTGTTTCTTGTGAGATTTCAAGTTAAAGTGCACCAAACACCATTTTACATGAAATAAAGTGCAATTACATACATCTTTGGACTTCTTGAAACATTTGGTAATAAAAGCCCCATTGTGGAAATACACCCGTTAATTATATGCACATTTAAAGAGACAGCACCTTTTTCCAAAAAAACCTCTAATCTTGTTCCCAGTGCACTGCATTATGTCCCCATCATACACATTGGCTGAGCCGTTGATTAGGAGCAAAAGAAAGGTGCGGTTAAGCAAAAAAGTCATTTTTGAAGGTTTGGTATGCTGTAATTCTGGTTCTGGACATGCTACAGAGCTGAAACTTCACAGGTACACCTTTTAGAACCCCCAGACACTAAATCCAAAGAAATCTCTTTTTTTTTTTTTTTTTTTTTTTTAATTTTTTCAATAATTGGCTATCTATCAAAAACGACAATTTTTAAGAACTTTTTTTTGTGTGATTAATAGTCCCTGGGGCATGACCCAGAACCCTAGGCACTTTTTAGGGGCATTTATTGGGTTTTAGGGCTTAAAAATGGTGTTTTTTGATTACAGAAGTTCGGTCCCATTGATTTCAATGGGGTTCTGAAATCCGAACCAAACTTTCGTAGAGTTCGGGTGTTCTGGTCGAACCGAACTTTTCAAAAGTTCGATCATCCCTACTTGTCAGGCGACCAAGTCGCCTGACAAGTCGGAACAGTGTGAACCGGCTCTAACTGAACAAGCTGAAGTTAGAAACTGATTGTCTACAATGCACAGCTATTCCAGATTTTGCACGCTCCAGTTTTCGTAATTAAACCCCAGTATGTCAAGTTATCGGTGACTTACACATTACTACCTGATTAACTTTTCCAGGAAGACAGAATATGAGGGGCATTGATATATAAATGTTCACAATGTTTAGGATTCCATATTTATATTTATATTACTTAGGCCCCATTGACACTAAGGCCCCTTTCACACAGGGAGTCAGTTCAGATCCGCCAGTCAGTTTTTTTTGGCGGATCTGAACGGTGACCCCATGCATCTCTATGGGGCATCAGATGTCAGTGGAGACATGTCCACTGACATCTGATCCGTCAAAACAGGACGGATGGAAACCCTATTTTCCATCCATCTGGCAGATCAGATCAGATGTGAATGGACAGATGGTCCGTTCCCATCCGATTCCCCTAACAAAATGCAAGTGCAAATACATTGACAAAATTTCTTAAAGCCACAAAAAATACGTAAATATTTTTTAAATAAAAATTATATATATATATACACACATACTTAAAAAATCCCAATTTATATAAAATTCATGTAGAAAAAAAATGTTGAAAGAAATTAAAAAGCAGTCAGTGATATAAAGTCCCAAAATCAATATGTGATTCACTCGATGCTCTATTCACTGTGTTCACTCGTGAGAAAGACACCCGATTATTCTTCCCAAATTAAATCACCAGATATGGAGCTGGTAGAGTTATGAACCAGCAATCTCGCTTTAACTAGTATATATATTTCCCAGCAGCTTGGTACAAAATTCACCAATGGATTTCCCCACTTTTATCCATAGATATATTATCTCAGAGCCGGTGTATAAGGTAGGATTCATGAGAAAAAATAAGAAGGGAACCCATAGCGTAATTCTGTAAAAAAATGGTTTATTAAAACATAATGAAGTACACTCATATTCCTGTGTGTCTGCCCGACACTGGGATGGCTTGCGTGTCTATCTCTCCCTCCGGCTCCAGCTGCGAGTCCGGAATGTAGGCAAAACTATGTTGCGGTGTCTGTCCGCGCCCTGGCCCCACCCTACTAGTTCTTTTTTCTCATGAATCCTACCTTATAAACCTCTGAGATATAATATCTATGGATAAAAGTGGCAAAATCCATTTGAATTTTATACAAATTGAATTTTTTTAAGCATAATATATATATATATATATATCTCTTTTTTTTTTTAAAGAAATATTTACGTATTTTTTGTGGCTTTAGGAAATGTTATCAATGTATTTGCACTTGCACTTTTTTATACAGTCTATATTACACCTAAGTTTTTTTATCTATCATGATGTTTATGTATATATGAATTGCGATTAAATATTAGTAGAGTTTTTTTTATATATTCACATTTATTTATCCACACTGTTTAGTCAAACTTGAGAGGGATATAAACGTGCGCTGATTATTTACGATTTTTTTCAAATTTTCGCATGTGCATGAAACACACAAAAACAGTTTGCTGTACTTATGATGCAATTTGTTGTTAGTGGAGCTCCAGAGGAACCAAGCAAGAAGTGTGATCTCGTGTGTGCGTTTACTGCTTATACCCAGAAGGGCCACTGGAAAGATCTCAGGTCTTCCTTACCTATTCAGAGGCAGCCAGCTTTCAGGGTTCTAGGAAACCAGACCACATGAAAATGCAAGTAAAATAAAGCAATTTATTAATGTAACAATAATAATTGCCCAGCAAGAGAGGATCGAAATCAAGAACAGCCGGAGCAAGTTCGGAAGCGGGTAGTCATCCAAGGTGGGATCGAGTCCAGGAAAGGGTAATCATCCAAGCCGAGATCGAGTCCAGAAGCTGGTAGTCTGCTGAAGCCAGGTCATCAACCGATGCGAGGTTGTCTGCCGATGCAGATTCAAGAGCCAGGAAGGTCGTCAGCCAAGTCATGCACAGAGAAAGCGCAGCAACCAGAGGAATGCTAGCAGTGATGCACCTTGGAACACAAATGCAAGGGCAAGGTCTGAAAGCCATCAGGTGATATATATATAGTCAGGTGTGCAACATCATCACTGAGTGACGCCCAGGCAGCAGACAAGTGATGATGCAAACAGAGTTTATAAGAGACAGCAGTCTGCACATGTCCAAGATGGCTGCCAACAAGAAGGCAAGGTAAGACCTTGACACCAGCCCAGGTACCAACTCCAGAACACGCCAACAAAGCTCAAGCTCTGTCTTTGGGTGTATTTTTGAAGATTTCTTGCAGTACTTGAACACAGGCAGGTAGAGGGATGGGGGCGCAAGATACTCCAAAGTGCATGCAGACATTAGAAGACAGATTCTTAAGCAAAGTCCTTCAGCAGAGGCCTTAAGTAATGTTGGAGGTGGGGGAGCCACCTTTGGGGTCTAAACCTCAAAGCACAGGCACACCTGAAGCTCTAGGCAAACGGTCCTACTCACAATGTCCAGAGACAACTCTCCAACCAAATTCTGTGCAACACTCTTCAGTGAAAGGGGTTCTTCTTCAGGTATCTTTCAGTCCAGGTTCCTCCACGTCCTCAGCCAAGCACAAGCTGGGGCCTGATAACAACAGCCCTTCAATAACTCAGGCTGTCTACCAAGGGCAGAAGCCCCAGGAAAAAGAGGAAGCTCTGAGCAGACCCTCAATACCATTTTTTTCTCCCCAGCCGCTATTCTGGGCCAGCCTCTTAGGCATTGTCTGAGGTCCGATAAATATTCATTACCCCAGTGGCTGATCCTCCTACTCTTTTTCTGCAAAATTCTTCCAGAGGCAGGCAGGAGCAATCAGCCACCAGGATAAGGGATACCTGACTAGATCTAGAAATGAAATTGCTGCTCAGCTGAGTACAGCAGAGCAAACAACAAAATGTATCCAGCCTTAGGCAGGGCGCTACAATAAAAAATGTGCAAGGGCATGTGGAACTAAAAGTGCAAAAGGTAAACTCAAAAAGGTACCTGAGCTTCTTTACCACATAAGTAGCACTCAGGGCACTCTGTTCAAATGAGTGGGCTGTTCTACTTGGGCATATGTGTAACACCTGATGTCACATTAAAAGCTGACCTACAGCCTTTCCTTCAGCCTTGCACCATTGTACACGTTTGTCTACTGTACTAAAATAGCTTATTCTGACTTCATTGCACACTGTGAGCTTCTCACAATGTGCTTTAGAAGTCAGAAAGAGCCGCCTCATTTTCTGGCTGAGAACATCCCTTTCCTCTCCATCCTGATTGCCCTGGTCCACATGAAGTCTCAGCATCGTATGTGGGTGTGTCCTAGGGAGCTGATATGCTTTTTCAGGAAGTTATGTACAGCTCCTAAAGAGACTTAGGGATGACATCACCGGAGTCATGATTCAGCTTTTAAATGAATGAAACGCATTGAGAGATTGCTTGCATATTGGAGGGATTTACGTTTGTGCCAAATGACTTAATAAACTATCTTGAGGGTTCTATGTGGAGAGAGGTTCCTGTTTCTCTATGGGGTGTTTGTTTAAACTTTTATAGTTGCCTAATGGGGAGGACATGGATGAGGGAGCTACTTTGAACAAGCGGGGGAACGGATAAAAGTGGATTGGGGCTGCTTAGATCCATCCGTATTTGGACTGCAGATTAGAAAAATAAGGTCTACTGCCCTTCTAGACAGCTGTGTATATCCCAGGACTGGATGGACAGAAATACAGATCCTTTGGCAGGTAAAAAAGTTCATTTATATCTGTGTATTTATCGGTTCGTGAGGAGTTCAGCTTTAACTTAGCACATTTAAGGTGGCCCATTTATTTGTAAATGTAGTTGCCCATGTGTAATATTAAACTGTATATTTTATTCACCATTGCTTTCAGGACACTTTGTTGGTAAACATCTAAAATTCTCACCTTGCAAGTTCAGTTAGTTTGTAACTGGTGGAGATGATTCCGTTTGTGGTAGTTTGCCGCAGGGTATCTCTTTTTACAACCACGTTATCTGGAGTCTGCGAAGGGAGAAGAACATCAATATTAAACAGAGAAATCCAAAAAGACTGTATAAATGTATATGGTTCTCATCATCAAACATGTCAAAAGTAGGGATGAGCTTCTAGTTCGAGTTGAAGCTAAGTTCGACTTGAACATCGGTCGTTCGATCATTCATCGAATGACAAACAAATGTGCTTCTTCGTGGGGAATTTGAGATTCCTATAATGCACTGTACATGCGCCGCATGTGCAGCACATTATGTGATTGGCCAAAGCATGCACCCTGACCTCATGCTTTGGCCAATCAAATGATCCCTTCCATGATTGGACTAAAGGCAGGCTGCCTTTAGCCAATCATGGCTCAGGGGCCAAGTACACACCCCACACTACATAAAGGCTGCCCGCGCAGCTGCAGCGTGTAGTGTGATTGTGTGGGTGAGGAGACAGGGAGAGGGACACGTGTGAGGCAGGGCAAGAGTAGCTTTTTTTGGAGTTTGTCAGACAGTGCAGAAAGAAATTCCTAGCATTGTAAGGATGGCCAGGAACGTGGACAGGGACATTACACTGGGTAATTCTGCTGGCAGCTGGGAAGGATGCAGGACAGGGTTCGGTGTTGCAGCTTGTTTTGCCACCATGCCTCCAAAAAGCTGGTGCTGGTTCTGCCACATCTGGCTACTCCACCACCTCCTCCTCCTCCACCTCCATTTCCTCTTCTGCTCAATTGTCCTCTGAAGCGGCAGTGCTCCCTAAGCGTTCAAGCGGCTATTCAAGCAGTCAGGCTAAAAGATGCCATGCTGTGCTTCAGTTGGTCTGTCTAGGGGATAGAAGTCACAACGATGCAGAGATTCCATGAGCTCTGCAGGGGCAGGCTCAGAGATGGTTGACGCCACGACAGCTTGAGCCAGGAATGGCTGTATGCGACAATGGCACCAACCTTCTACGACAGGGACACTTGACACATGTTCCATGCTTGGCACATGTTCTGAATCAGGTGGTGCAGCATTTCTTGAGCAGATACCCGGGCTTCCAAGATCTCCTGAGTCAGGCCAGAAAAGTCTGTGGCCATTTCCGATGTTCATTCAATGCCAGTGCTCGCTTATCTGACATTCAAGGGGATTTCAACCTGCCCACCAACCGCCTCATTTGTGACATGCCCACCAGGTGGAACTCATCGTTGGCAATGTTGCAGCGGCTGCACATGCAGCAGAGGGCCATCAATGAATACCTGTGCGAGTATGGCACAAGGAGAAGGTCAGCTTTTTTTCCCCACGCCAGTGGATTTTGATTAAGGATGCATGCATCGTCCTGTCACCATTTGAGGAGGCCACAAGGATGATGAGCCGGGACGATGCATGCATCAGTGACACTATCCCACTAGTCTACCTGCTGGAGCACACGCTGCGTGGAATCATGGAAAGGGGACTTGAGGCAGAAAAGCATCAGGGAGAGGAGAACTTCCTTTCCTCACAAGGCCCCCTTTATACAGATATCATTCCTGCAGGGCCACAAAACACACAGTAGGAAAAGGAGGAGGAGGAGGAGGATTACGGCAGCATGGATGTAGAGGATAGCATTCATAAAGCAGTCTTCAAGGGATGGTTTTGATTCCCTCGAAACCCCAGGAGTTGTACGTGGTTGGGTAGAGGTTGCTCCTGCTGACAATGTCATCCTTAGTGACCCAGAGGACTCAGAAACTCATGCCTCCTCCAACTTACAGTATCTCACAAAAGTGAGTACACCCCTCACATTTTTGTAAATATTTTATTATCTCTTCATGTGACAACACTGAAGAAATTACACTTTGCTACAATGTAAAGTAGTGAGTGTACAGCTTATATAACAGTGTAAATTTACTTGCTGTTCCCTCAAAATAACTCAACACACAGCCATTAATGTCTAAACCGCTGGCAACAAAAGTGAGAACACCCCTAAGTAAAAAAGTCCAAATTGGAGCCAATTAGACATTTTCCTCCCCGGTGTCATGTGACTTGTTAGTGTTAAAAGGTTTCAGGTGTGAATGGGGAGCAGGTGTGTTAAATTTGGTGTTATCGCTCTCACTCTCTCTCATGCTGGTCACTGGAAGTTCAACATGGCACCACATGGCAAAGAACTCTCTGGGGATCTGAAAAAAAATAATTGTTGCTCTACATAAAGATGGCCTAGGCTATAAGAAGATTGTCAAGACCCTGAAACTTAGCTGCAGAGTGGTAGCCAAGACCATACAGAGGTTTAGCAGGACTGGTTCCACTCAGAACAGGCATCGCCATGGTTGACCAAAGAAGTTGAGTGCACATGCTCAGCGTCATATCCAGAGGTTGTCTTTGGGAAATAGACGTATGAGTGCTGCCAGCATTGCTGCAGAGGTTGAAGGGGTGGGGGTCAGCCTGTCAGTGCTCAGACCATACGCTGCACACTGCATCAAATTGGTCTGCATGACTGTCATCCCAGAAGGAAGCCTCTTCTAAAAATGATGCACAGGAAAGCCTGCAAACAGTTTGCTGAACACAAGCAGACTAAGGACATGGATTACTGGAACCATGTCCTGTGGTCTGATGAGACCAAGATAAACTTGTTTGGTTCAGATGGTGTCAAGCTCGTGTGGCGGCAAACAGGTGAGGAGTGCAAAGACAAGTGTGTCTCTCCTACAGTCATGCATGGTGGTGGGAGTGTCATGGTCCAGGACTGCATGAGTGCTGCTGGCACTGGGGAGCTACAGTTCATTGAGGGAACCATGACTGCCAACATGTACAGTGACATACTAAAGCAGAACATGATCCCCTCTCTTCAGAGACTGGGACACAGGGCAGTTTTCCAACATGATAACGACTCCAAACACACCTCCAAGACGACCACTGCCTTGCTAAAGAAGCTGAGGGTAAAGGTGATGGACTGGCGAAGCAGGTCTCCAGACCTAAACCCTATTGAGCATCTGTGGGGCATCCTCAAACGAAAGGGGGAAGAGCGCAAGATCTCTAACATCCACCAGCACTGTGATGTCATCATGGAGGAGAAGAAGAAGACTCCAGTGGCAACCTGTGAAGCTCTGGTGAACTCTATGCCCAAGAGATTTAAGTCAGTGCTGGAAAATAATGGTGGAAACACAAAATATTAACACTTTGGGCCCAGTTTGGACATTTTAACTTAGGGGTGTACTCACTTTTTTGCCAGCGGTTTAGACATTAATGGCTGTGTGTTGAGTTATTTTGAGGGGACAGCAAATATACACTGTTATACAAGCTGTACACTCACTACTTGTAGCAAAGTGTAATTTGTTCAGTGTTGTCACATGAAAAGGTATAATAAAATATTTACAAAAATATCAGGGGTGTACTCACTTTTGTGAGATACTGTACGTTGCATGGGCTCCCTGATTCTGCAAAGCCTGCAAAAGGACCAGAGGATTTGTACTATCAAGGAGAGGGATAATTACTGGTTGGCAACCCTTCTTGATTCACTTTACTAGGGTAAAGTTGCAGAGCTCATCCTGCCTTGGCAGAGGGAGCAGGGGATGAAACATCTTGAGGAGGCTTTAAAAAAAAATGTGTGTACCACCTTTCCAGACACATTGTTTCTGAGGCATCGTTCAGCCAAAGGAGGAGCGGTGGAGAAGGCGGCTGGCTGACTGATGCCTTTAAAACAGTTCTTTTGTCCTCAGCAGCACCCAGGGCTGTTAGGTTTAAGCAACCATCACCACGGTCTCCATCATATGGTGCATAATTATCTATGTTCAAGAGCAGACTTGGAGACCTTTCCAGCTGAGCATCCACTGGGTTAAAGGGGCTTGAGGATGGACCACTGGCCAGAACTTGCTCAATATGCAATAGAGCTACTGGCCTGTCCTGCTTCCAGCGTGCTTTCCAAATGGACGTTCAGTGCTGCTGGAGGTTTTGTGATGGACAAAAGAGTGCGTCTGTCCACAGACTCTGTTGACCAGATGACTTTTATCAAAATGAACAAGTCCTGGATCAATAAGAGCTATCAATCCCCTGATGCTGATGTAACTGATTAAATTTGCTAGGGGTCTGCCCTCCCTTGAAGACTGCATATGCTGCCTATCCTATTCCTCTACCTTGATTCTGCTAGCTTCCAACAATGTTTTTAGTTTAGGTCACTACCATCCCCCAAGGCCCAGTTTTTCTGCACTTGTATGACAGGTGCATACAATTTAAATGTTGTATGTCATTTTTAACAGCAGGACCTGTCCCTGTGCCCTGCTAACTGTGAGGGATTACGGTGTTCAGGCACCAGCAACACCAAAGGCCCAGTTTTGGCACCTGTATAGCACATGTAATTTCACATTTGTATGGAATTCTTACCAGCAAGTCCCGTTCCTGCACCCAGCAAGAGTAACTGCGAGGGCTTGGTTACGGTGTTCAGGCACCACCAGCAGCAAAGGCCCAATTTGTGGCACCTGTATAGCACATGCAATTTCAAATTTGTATGGAATTCTTACCAGCAGGTCCCATTCCCATGCCCAGCAAGAGTAACTGCGAGGCGTTGCGGTGTTCAGGCACCACCAACAACCAAGGCCCAATTTCAGTTTCAGTTCCTGCCGATACTAACCTTCCAGGTCCCAATCACTCCAGCCAGTTTACATAGCCACCACCCAACCTTGGCCAGGTCAGATGACAGCACATCTGTTCACTGATAAGAACACATACAACACTTGATCTTTGCCAATTTCAAATTTGTATGGAATTTTTACCAGCAGGGCCCGTTCCTGCACCCAACAAGTGTAACTGCGAGGAGTTGCGGTGTTCAGGCTCCACCAACATCCAAGGCACAATTTTTCTGCACCTCTATGACAAGTGACAAGTACGTGTGATTTCAAATTTGTATGGAATTCTTACCAGCAGGTCCCATTCCTGCGCCCAGCAAGAGTAACTGTGCAAGGGGTTACGGTGTTAAGGAACCAACAACAACCAAGGCCAAATTTTTCTGCACCTGTATGACAAGTACATGCGATTTGAAATCTGTATGTATATTTGTATATGACATTTTTTTGCTTTAGAAATGCCATTGTAGTCAATGGAGAACATTCAGAACAAGGTCATGTTACCAGTGGGGTACCTCAGGGATCTGTACTGGGACCAATTTTGTTTAATATCTTCATAAGTGATATTGCAAAAGGCCTCGATGGTAAGCTTTGTCTTTTTGCTGATGACACAAAGATATGTAACAGGGTTGATGTTCCTGGAGGGAAATGCCTAATGGAAAAGGATTTATGAAAACTAGAAGAATGGTCAGAACTCTGGCAACTGAAATTTAATGTGGATAAGTGCAAGATAATGCACCTGGGGCGTAAAAACCCAAGGGCAGAATATAGAATATTTGACACAGTCCTGACCTCAGTATCTGAGGAAAGGGATTTAGGAGTAATTATTTCAGAAGACTTAAAGGTGGGAGGACAATGTAATAGAGCAGCACGAAATGCCAGCAGAATGCTTGGATGTATAGGGAGAGGTATAAGCAGTAGAAAGAGAGAAGTGCTTATGCCGCTGTACAGAACACTGGTGAGACCTCACTTGGAGTATTGTGCGCAGTACTGGAGGCCATATCTCCAGAAGGATATAGATACTCTAGAGAGAGTTCAGAGAAGAGCTACTAAACTAGTACATGGATTGCAGGAAAAAACTTACCAGGAAAGGTTAAAGGACCTTAACATGTATAGCTTGGAAGAAAGAAGAGACAGAGGGGATATGATAGAAACTTTTAAATACATAAAGGGAATCAACTCGGTAAAGGAGGAGAGCATATTTAAAAGAAGAAAAACTACCACAAGAGGACACCGTTTTAAACTAGAGGGGCAAAGGTTTAAAAGTAATATGAGGAAGTATTACTTTACTGAGAGAGTAGTGGATGCATGGAATAACCTTCCTGCAGAAGTGGTAGCTGCAAATACAGTGAAGGAGTTTAAGCATGCATGGGATAGGCATAAGGCTATCCTTCATTTAAGATAGGGCCAGGGACTATTCATAGGATTCAGATATATTGGGCAGACTAGATGGGCCAAATGGTTCTTATCTGCCGACACATTCTATGTTTCTATGTTTAAAGTCAGGACTATGTGCAGGCCAGTCAAGTTCCTCCACCCCAAACTCGCTCATCCATGTCTTTATGGACCTTGCTTTGTGCACTGCTCCAAATCTGGTAGAGGGGGGGATTATGGGGTGGGGTTGTTTTTCAGGGGTTGGATTTGGCCCCTTATTTCCAGTGAAGGGAACTCTTAAGGCATCAGCATACCAAGACATTTTGGACAATTTCTTGCTTCCAACTTTGTGGGAACAGTTTGGGAATTGCCCCTTCCTATTCCAACATGAATGTGCACAAAGCAAGCTCCATTAAGACATGGATGAGTGAGTTTGGGGTGGAGGAACTTGGCTGGCCTGCAAAGAGCCCTGACCTCAACTCGATGGAACACCTTTGGGATGAATTAGAGCGGAGACTGTGAGCTAGGCCTCCTTGTCCAACATCAGTGCCTGACCTCACAAATGCGCTTCTGGAAGAAAGGTCAAATATTCCCATAGGCACTTTCCTAAACCTTGTGGACAGCCTTCCCAGAAGGGTTGAAGCTGTTATAGCTGCTAAGGGTGGGCCAACTCAATATTGAACCCTAAAGACTACGACTGAAATGCTATTAAGGTTCATGTGCGTGTAAAGGTAGGCGTCCCAATACTTCTGACAATATAGTTTATAAGACGGTAGCAAAGAGGGTACGCTTTAACGCCAACACACTGCACATATGTATCAATGGGCGGCAGAGCTTTCTGTGCTGAGAACACACTCACCGAATGTTCCCAGCACAGAGATTGAGCTGTCAAACACAGCTCTCAATGCCTACTAAAGATTGGGAGCCAGCAGGACCGCCTCCCAATCATGTGGCCATTGTGTCAATAGCAATGGTCTCATGATTGGCTGATCCTTTCTGCCTCCCTGGTGTACAGACCCTAATAAAGGGAAGTCAGGGCTGGGTGGGAAAGGGTTAAAAAGGCCCATTAGTACTGCATGTGAACAAATCTTCCTTTCGGCCTTCCTCTTTTTTTTATTGAAATCATTTTTTGTACTTTTTTTAAATGCATTTATTTATTGACTTTTGTTAAAAAAAAAAAAAAAAAGTGTAAAATCCCACATTACATAGTTGGTAAGGCTGAATAAACACATACAGTCAGGTCCATAAATATTGGGACATTGACACAATTCTAATCTTTTTGGCTCTATACACCACCACAATGGATTTGAAATGAAACAAACAAGATGTACTTTAACTGCAGATTTCAGCTTTAATTTGAGGGTATTTACATCCAAATCAGGTGAAAGGTGTAGGAATTACAACAGTTTGTATATGTGCCTCCCACTTATTAAGGGACCAAAAGAAACGGGACAGATTAACAATCATAAATCAAACTTTCACTTTTTCATACTTGGTTGCAAATCCTTTGCAGTCAATTACAGCCTGAAATCTGGAACGCATAGACATCACCAGACGCTGGGTTTCATCCCTGGTGATGCTCTGCCAGGCCTCTACTGCAACTGTCTTCAGTTCCTGCTTGTTCTTGGGGCATTTTCCCTTCAGTTTTGTCTTCAGCAAGTGAAATGCATGCTCAATCTGATTCAGGTCAGGTGATTGACTTGGCCATTGCATAACATTCCACTTCTTTCCCTTTAAAAAGTCTTTGGTTGCTTTCGCAGTATGCTTCGGGTCATTGTCCATCTGCACTGTGAAGCGCCGTCCAATGAGTTCTGAAGCATTTGGCTGAATATGAGCAGATAATATTGCCCGAAACACTTCAGAATTCGTCCTGCTGCTTTTGTCAGCAGTCGCATCATCAATAAATACAAGAGAACCAGTTCCATTGGCAGCCATTCATGCCCACGCCATGACACTACCACCACCATGCTTCACTGATGAGGTGGTATGCTTTGGATCATGAGTAGATAGAAGTTAGACAACCGCACTCCAACTTGAAAGTAAAGATGAATAAAATGTCCCCTGTCTCTGATTTTTGTTATTATGGATTTTTGGAATCTTCAATAAACAGATTTAATTCATTTTTACTTTCAAGTCGGAGTGCGGTTGTCTAACTTCTATCTACACAGCTGCCGGGATTGCGGATCTAACTAGCACCCTACTTAAATGTTTGGACATTCACACACCAGAGCGGTTTTCTCCTTTTGTGCATCTCATTTGGATCATGAGCAGTTCCTTTCCTTCTCCATACTCTTCTCTTCCCATCACTCTGGTATAAGTTGATCTTGGTCTCATCTGTCCATAGGATATTGTTCCAGAACTGTGAAGGCTTTTTTAGATGTTGTTTGGCAAACTCTAATTTGGCCTTCCTGTTTTTGAGGCTCACACACATACACCTACCTCCTGGAGAATGTTCTTGATCTGGCCAACTGTTGTGAAGGGTGTTTTCTTCACCAGGGAAAGAATTATTCGGTCATCCACCACAGTTGTTTTCCGTGGTCTTCCGGGTCTTTTGGTGTTGCTGAGCTCACCGGTGCGTTCTTTCTTTTTAAGGATGTTCCAAACAATTGATTTGGCCACACCTAATGTCTTTGCTATCTCTCTGATGGGTTTGTTTTGTTTTTTCAGCCTAATGATGGCTTGCTTCACTGATAGTGACAGCTCTTTGGATCTCATATTGAGAGTTTACAGCAACAGATTCCAAATGCAAATAGCACACTTGAAATTAACTCTGGACCTTTTATCTGCTCCTTGTGAATGGGATCATGAGGGAATAACACACACCTGGCCATGGAAAAGCTGAGCAGCCAATTGTCCCATTACTTTTGGTCCCTTAAAAAGTGGGAGGCACATATACAAACTGTTGTAACTTCTACACCTTTCACCTGATTTGGATGTAAATACCCTCAAATTAAAGCTGAAAGTCTGCAGTTAAAGCACATCTTGTTTGTTTCATTTCAAATCCATTGTGGTGGTGTATAGAGCCAAAAAGATTAGAATTGTGTTGATGTCCCAATATTTATGGACCTGACTGTAGGTCCATCCAGTTCCATCTATATTTGTATGTGTGTACACACACATGCCACTATGGATTCTCATATACCTGTATATTTTGGTCACAGAAAAACTCATGTAAGATCCGAGGTCTAATAGACCCCAGATTTCCCCATGTAGAGTACTTGTCCTGCCTAATTCTATCACAAGGGATGAACAACATCCCTTTTGATAGCAATAAGCACAAAAACAAAAAAAAAAAAAAAAAAATTAAATAGATGGTGTAAAAAAAAAATAATAAAAAAGATAAAATAATAAAAAAAAATTAAAGCGCCGCATTTTTCAATGTTCACGTGCAAATGCAAATGCGTACATCAGTCCCACACGTATATGTGAGCAGCGATCACATCACCCATGTGAGGTATCCCTGCAAATTTCAGAATGAGAGTAATAATTCTAGCAATAGATCCCCTGTGTAATAGTATAATGGTAACCTGCAAAGACTTTTAAAGCATTGCCTATGGAGATTTTTAAGTATGTGGCCATAAACAAGAGGGTATTATAATGTGCTTGTGTGCACAAAAATTCATTAAAGCGTATTTCTTCCAAAAAATGTTGAAAAAAAACACTGCGCAAATATCAAGTGACATAAAAAATAAGGTGTATTTCATTTTATGTTTAAGTGGCTACCTAGCTCCAGGTACCTTGTACAAAATAAAGAAATAATAAAATATAACTTAACCACTTCAGCTCTGGAAGATTCTACCCTCTTCATGACCAGGCCATTTTTTGCTATTCAGCACTGCACTCATTTAACTGCCGATTGCGTGGTCATGCAATGCTGTACACAAATTAAATTTATATATATATATATTTTTTTTTATATACAAATAGAGTTTTCATTTGGTGGTATTTGATCACCACTGGGTTTTATATATTTTGCAAAATAAAAGCGAAAATTTTGAAAAAAAATAAAAAAACAATATTTTTTACTTTCTGCTATGAAGCATATCCAATATTTTTTTTTTTTTTTTAAATCTAATTTCTTCATACATTTTTGTCAAAATTTATTCTGCTTCATGTTTTTATTAAAAAAGTGTATATTGATTGTTTGCGTAAAAGTCATAGAATCTATAAACTGGTGTATAAATTGGAATTTAAATTTTTTAATTTTTGAATTCTAATAATGGCAGTGATCAAGGGCTTATAAGGGGACTGCGATACTGCGGCGGACAATCTGATACTAACTGCCACTGAAATCACAGGTGTCATTATTACAGTGATCAGTGCTAAAAATATGCACTGTCACTGTATTAATGACACTGACTGGGAAGGGGTTCAAATCTAGGGAGGTCTAGGGGTTAAATATGTGCCTAACAATTGGTAATGCGGGGAAAGTGTGCTGCTTTTTACTAATGATCTCTCAGTTTCCCATCCCTTTGCAGGGACGAGAAACTGACAGATTGCTCCCTGTGTACAGAGACCTGTGTTGAATTTCAACTATGAACTCTCAGCTGTGAATGTACCGGAGAAGCCTCTGGTCACTTTTAGAGGTGTTCCTCCGGCTAGGCTGCAGATAGCCCCAAATATTGTTAATGACCTGGAAAAAATCTCCTTCTTTGCCCAACTAAAAGGTTTCTACCCATGTAGAAGAGGTGCTGTATGCTCTGTTAACGTCCTTAGAAACAGGAAATACACTACTTTCCAATCAAATATTACCTCAAAAGTTTATGAAATTGACGAGCTTTTGACATGTACCACCAAGAACGTGGTTTATGTCATCACGTGCCCTTGCGGCCTACATTACATTGGTCGCACTGTGCGTGCTTTTCATGTACGTATGAAAGAGCACATTGCAAACATTAGGAAGGGCTTTCCGAAGCACAATCTCTCAAAACACTACGATCAGTGCCATGGGAGGGACCCGGCTGGAACCTCTTCCATGGCCATTGAGCAGTATTGTCCGCATTGGAGGGGAGATAATATTAGGAGAAGTATTTCCCGCTTGGAAACTAAATGGATATATCAGTTTAAATCATATCGGCCCTTTGGCCTAAATGTTGATTGGGATGTTAATTCCTTTATTAATAATAGCTGATTTGCCTATATGTGAAGTTCTGTGGTGGTGTGGTTTTTGTTTTCCTGGCAAAAAATTTTTTATTTAATATTATATTTCATATGTGTGGCAAATTTATAATTTGTCATCATCACTTTTTAGTATCTTTTTAATATTCTTCTTTTGTAATATTCTCATTATTATGTACGCTTGGGCTTACATTAACCAGGAAGGGGTTAACACATGTCATTATATGATGTGCCCTTCATTGCAAACATCTGTAATATGGTATTTTTTTAGTTATGGTATTGATTGATGACCTTTAATATTTAAGGGGCTGCATATAATGTCCGTTTCACTGTTGGAGGGACTGGAACGCACCCTAGGTTCCTTTGATTCCATTCGTGGAACGCAGTGTTGCTGCTTCCGGGTCCGCTGTTTACAGTCAGTGGAATGCATATGGTGTCCTTTTGGAACGCAGTGACGTGGCTTCCGGTTTGCCGCTCGGAAAGTGACGACTTCCGGTCCCAAACCGTGAACAGAGTGGGTGTTTTTAACAGGGCTCCCAACCCAGTGCCACCTCATTTTTTAATTTAAACACTTGGGACTGTTTTATACTGTTTTATAGATGCCCTGATATATCTTATTTGAAGTTTTTTGTAAAAAGTTTCCTGACCTATGACCTCCACCCATTTCCGGCCCTAGCCTTTATATACATTGGGCCTGCGTCGTGTGGCCACACCCCTGATGATGTCAGTTATGACGAAATGCATCGGGAGGAGCTGAGCCACACAACACTGGTGCTGAGTGCCACAGGAGGTCGGCCATTTTCCTGGTTGGAAACATATCCACATCACATCCCATGTTTTTATGCTCTGTTTATTCTGAGAAAATGTGAGTACCTTGTGTGCAGCTTTTTGGTGTTTCAATAAATGGTTTAAAGAATGTCTGCGCAATGATAGTTTTTTTATTTTCTCCTGGAACATACCTTGAGGTTTGGGCTGATGTGATTGATATCAGTGAGATCCACCGATTGAACGTCTGGCTTATGCTAATTTGAAGGCTTTGTTACCCACATAAATCTGGTAAGAGGCTGTCCATGTGACTTCTCTTGGTGGTGGACCTATTGGAACTTTCTCACAGTGTCTAATTATCTCGCGGGAGGAATACTTCTGCAGCACTGTTTCTTTGAGCGCTGCTTTTCATGTGAACATTGACTGGGACTTGCTGACAGCCTATCGCTGTGTACAATCACAGAGGGAGCTGGCCGAAGCGCTTGTGTGCCCGCCCTGAACCCGGAGGTAGGCAGCAACGTACCAGTATATCGCTTTGCCTGTAGCAGCCGCCCCTCCGCAGTACGATATGAAGTGGTTAAAGAAATGTATATATTAATAAACGAATGACATGCTAGGGGATACATTTTTATAAGATAACAAATGCAGGATTCAGTATGGACAAAGGGGAAGGGACCTACCAGGACTTCTATGACTATCGGCTTGTTTATAGGCTTCAGGTCTGGGGTCATGCTGTAGATTCGGTAGAGAACTGAATACAAAGAGAAAAGTACATGTTATAAAGTGGGTACCACATTTGGATACTATATGGTGTAATTTAGGGACACCCCCCCCCCCATGGTACAATAATAGTCGTTACTAATAATAATAGTTATAGCTAAGTAGCTTAAAGTGTATCTAAAGAACAAAAATATAATATATCACAACTCATCAGTCCTTAGATGTGGTGGCTGCATTATTTTCTTTTTTTTTTTAATGTGGTAATCCTGCCAGTGACATGCTTCTTGCCCTAGGGCAGTGATGGCAAACCTTGGTAACCCAGATGTTTTGGAACTACATTTCCCATGATGCTCAAACTACACTGCAGAGTGCACAAGCATCATGGAAAATGTAGTTCCACAACATCTGGGGTGCCAAAGTTCACCATCACTGCCCAAGGGTGACAATACTCACTCACTGTAATCTATTAAATGTCCCCAGGACAAAAAGTGTGTGAAGACTACAGGATTCCTCCCCGTCCCCTCATCTTCTTAACATGTTTAGTAATTTAGTGCAACATTGTCAACACAGTACAGGAAGTTACAAGCTCACTGGATTTCTGGCAGAATCAACTGATATTTTTTGCACTTATCAAAAAGAAAGCCTCCCTTCATTTACGAACCTTTGGAACAAATTCCCTTGCAAAGTGCACAGTCTATTTGCCTTTAGTAAATTAACCCCATTGCGTTTACTGACTGAATATTTTTTAAACTTTTTAACTTACATTAGCACACTAGCATACATACTGTAGATTAGGGATGATCGAACGGTTCGGGTCGACCATCGGTTTGGCCCGAACATTGGGTGTTCGAGGTTCTGCCGAATTTAGAACTTTTTGCCCAAAAAGTTCGGAATTCGGCAACCAGAACCGACCAAAATGCAATGGTTCAGGAAATGGGCTTTAAAAGCCTGTGATTGGACCAGAACCATTAGCAAAAGCCAATTGAGGGGGCAGGAGAATGCTAGGAATGTGATTGGAGTGACTAGGGGGTCCCTAGACCAATCATTAGTGAATACACCCCCTAGTATATAAGATAGCCCCCGCCAAATTCCTAGCATTGTTATACTGGGACATGGAAGAGAATGGAAGCAGTTATGTTAAATTTACTTTAAAAGTGTCATTTAGCATTTATTAGTGTGAGGAAAGGGATATCTAGTGTAGTTAGAGTGCTCCTTTACACTTTAGTTAGCTTCAAAAATTTAGTTTCTGTAGGGAAAGTGTGAAGTGTCAGGGTGACCGTAATGTAGTGTAGGGTGAACTGACAGTGACTGCTATGGCAGGGTGACCAAACCCTTCCATATCAGGGTGACCGCTATAGAGAAAAGCTAGTTTCTCTCAAGTCACTTTTGCTGCAGTAATATGGCTTCGCCACCGCCAGCATTCTTTTTGGCTGCAGGCGTTGCTAGTGATTTTTTGAGCACATGTTTGGAGTCAGACATGACATCTGAACATGTGTATAGGGGGTATATATACACATCCATGTCTGTATATATACACCTAGACATATATAGGTGTGAAAGGAGCAGAAAAAACTACTTGCACTAATGAAATAATTAACACCGATATAGTTACGTTCCTATCACACCTATATATGTCTAGGTGTGTATATACATATAAGTATGTGTGTATATACACCACTATACACAAGTTCAGATGTTTTGCCTGCCTCCAAAGAACCCAAAAAAATGCCCAAAAAAACGCTAGTGTAAAAAAAAAAAAAAACGCCCATGTGTGTTGTTGCAGGCATTTTTTGGGGGTTTTTGGAGGCAGGCAAAACATCTGAACTTGTGTATACGGGTATATATACCACTATACACAAGTTCAGATGTTTTGCCTGCCTCTAAAGAACCCAAACAAATGCCCAAAAAACCGCCTGCTACTAAACTGGCAAGGTGTGAAAAGAGCGAAGCCATATTACAGATCTATAATTGCACTAATACAAATTATCTTTTTTTTTATGGTTCTGAACATGCTACAGAGCTGAAACTTCACAGGTACACCTTTTAGACCACCCAGACACAAAATCACACAAAAAAAGTTCTTAAGAATTGTCATTTTTGATAGAGAGCCAATTATTGAAAAAATTAAAAAAAAAATTTGGATTTGGATTTAGTATCGGGGGGGGGGGGGGGTGGGTCTAAAAGCTGTACCTGTGAAGTTTCAGCTCTGTAGCATGTCCAGAACCAGGAAAAAAATATATTTTTTCCGTAGAGCAGGGATGGTGGGACCCTCCTTTTACACCTATATGATCTTTTTTTGGGGTTCTGGACATGCTACAGAGCTGAAACTTCACAGGTACACTTTTTAGACCCCCCAGACACAAAATCAAAAAAAAAAGTGTGCCAATTATTGAAAATAAAAATGATAAAAAAAAATTTCTTTGGATTTAGTGTCTGGGGGGTCTAAAAGGTGTACATTTGAAGTTTCAGCTCTGTAGCATATCCAGAACCATAAAAAAAGATTGTTTGTATTAGTGCAATTATAGATCTGTAATATGGCTTCGCTCTTTTCACACCTTGTTGGTTTAGTAGCAAGCGTTTTTTGGGGCATTTTTTGGGTTCTTTGGAGTCAGGAAAAACATCTGAACTTGTGAATAGTGGTATATATACCACTATACACAAGTTCAGATGTTTTGCCTGCCTCCAAAGAACCCAAAAAAATGCCCAAAAAAATGCCAGCGTCAAAAAAAAAAAAAAAAAACGCCCAGGTGTGTTGTTGCAGGCATTTTTTTGGGGTTTTTGGAGGCAGGCAAAACATCTGAACTTGTGTATACGGGTATATATACACACATACTTATATGTATATACACACCTAGACATATGTAGGTGTGATAGTAGCAGAAATATATGCTTGCGCTAATGAAATCATTTACACTAATATAGTTACGCTCCTATAACACCTATATATGTCTAAGTGTAAAATACATATAAGTATGTGTGTCTACACAAGTTCAGATGTTTTGCCTGCCTCCAAAACCCCCCCAAAAATGCCTGCAACACCACACCTGGGTGTTTTTTTGGGCATTTTTTTGGGTTCTTTGGAGGCAGGCAAAACATCTGAACTTGTGAATAGTGGTATATATACCACTATTCACAAGTTCAGATGTTTTTCCTGACTCCAAAGAACCTAAAAAATGCCCAAAAAAACGCTTGCTACTAAACCGGCAATGTGTGAAAAGCGAGAAGCCAACAACCTGTGTTCTAAGTGACAAAATACAAACAATCTTTTTTTTTTTTTCTGGTTCTGGACATGCTACAGAGCTGAAACTTCACAGGTACACTTTTTAGACCCCCCAGATACTAAATCCAAAGATTTTTTTTTTTTTTTTTAAATAATTGTCTCTCTATCAAAAATGACAATTTTTAAGAACTTTATTTTGTGTGATTTTGTGTTTGGGGGGTCTAAAAGGTGTACCTGTGAAGTTTCAGCTCTGTAGCTGTTTTTTTTTTATTTTTTTTATTTATTTTTTTGATTTTTTTCAATAATTGTCTCTCTATCAAAAATCTATCAAAAATGACAATTTTTTGGGGAATTTTTTTGGGTTCTTTAGAGGCAGGCAAAACATCTGAACTTGTGTATAGTGGTATATATACCCGTATACACAAGTTCAGATGTTTTTCCTGCCTCAAAAGAACCCAAAAAATGCCCAAAAAAACGCCTGCTATTAAACCGGCAAGGTGTGAAAAGCGAGAAGCCACTATCCTGTGCTGTAAGTGTTCAAATACAAACAATCTTTTTTTTTTATGGTTCTGGACATGCTACAGAGCTGAAACTTCACGGGTACACTTTTTAGACCCCCCAGATACTAAAATCTTTTTTCTTTTTTTTTTTTTTTTTCTATAATTGTCTCTCTATCAAAAATTACAATTTTTAAGAACTTTTTTTTTTGTGATTAATAGTCCCTGGGGCATGACCCAGAACCCTAGGCACTTTTTAGGGGCATTTATTTGGTTTTGGGGCTTCAAAATTGTGTTTTTTGATTACCGAAGTTCGGGTCCCATTGATTTCAATGGGGTTCTGAAATCCGGGCCGAACTTTCGGGAAGTTCGGATGTTCTGGCCGAACTGAACTTTTGAAAAGTTTGATCATCCCTACTGTAGATAATAGTTTTAGATTGCATTTGAGTTACACATTACTTGTTGTTGTTTTAAAACTCAAATTTCTAGGCTTTAGACACTTGCCTAATAATGTGTTTTTTGGAAAAATTATCTATAAGGATTGAGAATCAACAAATAAAACATTTAATTTTTTAACAGCTCAGATGACTTGGCAAATGATTATTTAAAGGTCAAGACTGCTCTTTGCACTGCATTAGAGGTGTCAAGAGCTACCATGGTCCCCAAGACAGATGTCCTTTCTGGGTCCCAATAACTCCTCTGCACAGTGGTGTAACTAGAACCTTTGGGGCCTTGGTGCAAGAAACCATGAAGGGCTCCCCGGCCCTTCCCTTCAAGGCTGGGGCTCTTCCCACTGATCCCGGGGCCCTTTACTTTCATTGCGGGACCCTTTCACAAGTTCTGCAGTGGGCTTCCTTCCTGCCATCTTGGGGCCTCCCCGCTGTGGTGAATGCCAGGGCTCGGTCGCAAGTGTGACCTTTGTGATCCTGGAAGTTCACCCACTGGTGTCAGTAGTTTTTATTTTTTGGTATTTTAATCATATTATTTTTTTATCATTTTATTTTATTGTTTTACATTGTCACTGACTATGACTCTGTCCATTCAGAAAAGGAAGGAGCTGGTAAATTACTTATTTACCGACCCCTTCCTGGTTCTCTATTGTGACACATCCCCTTCAGCAGCCCGCAGGAGAGGGAAGGGAGCAGGGAGGGAAGGGAGCGGGGGGGGGGGGGAGCAGCACAGTGGGGGGGGCAGGGGAGAACACAGGGGCCCAGAGACAGCAGAACACAAGTGAACTGGATAGGAGGAGTGGCAGGGGCAGCATACAGAAAAAACAATCTCCTCCATTTCCCTCCAGCTACAGGAGGAAAAAGGAGGACAGTGATTTCTCTACATGCTGCCCCCACCCCCCCTCCTATCCAGGTGAACAGGGGAGCCACACAGGCCCCCGGGAGCATGGGGCCCGGTTGCAATTGCAACCCCTGCAACCCCTGTAGTTACGCCCCTGTGTCTGCATTCTTTTAGAACTAAATTTGGATCTTAAGCCAACACCTTTTAAGTTTGGAAAGAGTATGGAAGAATTACAGTATATTGCTGTCTATGTTCCTGTTGGGTTTATTTTTCCCATACTTTCTGTGTGGTAGCCAGGGCAGTAAGTCAGGAACAATCTCATCATTGAGAACACAAAGATTCTTACCCATGGCAACTGTTTAAAAAAGTAAATTATAAAACAAAAAAAATCCCTTTAATCTTTACACTAATACCCCATAACAGTAAACCTCGCTGTAACCCCAACTTCCAAACTAACTCTCCCTGTAATTAGAGCCCTAGGCCTTTCTGTAACCCCCACCCTAACCATTTCTATACCCAGCCTCTCTCAACCTTTTTAATATGGAAAAACCCCTGAAGTAACTTTCTGATCTTAGGGATCTTAGAACTTTCTAGTCTAGAGCTCATGGCACAATAGTGCAAAGGTCACTGGAAAGGATGCGCCTCACCATCATATTTGGTTGTTGGGAAGATAGTTAAAAAAATCAATGCTGCCAGTGGTTACTTATCTAGGAGGCAGAAATCGCTCATTGCTCAAGAAATCTGTGCAAACTCTGGAAAAACCCTTGTTAAAAAATGACGCTTTAACCCCAGTAATAATCTTCCCTGTAACCCTTAAACCTCTGTATGAACTTTCCTGCTGTCTGAGGCTTCATTAGGGAGAGTTCCCCCATCTTTGTTGTCACCTGTATCGGAATAGAGGTGAAATCTCAGGGACACAGACATCAATAAGAACATTTAAAAAAAAAAAAAAAAACACTTATGCCCCCCCTCCAAACCATTGGGCATCCCCTTTAGGAATACCACTATAATTTCTTTCTCTTGCTTTTGTCATACTTTGTGATCCTGGGGTGTAGATAGGTTTGTCGGTCTGTATGAAGATATATCCACTTTGATAGGACACCAGAACAATTTTTTCCAAGTTGCAGGGGCCAGAACGCACAATGACAAAGACAAACTGCTTCTTTTCTAGGTCTTTTTCCAGGTTAGTTGATGGAACCTAGGGAGAATTTAAACACAGCTGCATGAGGTCAAGAAACAGAACAATAAAACTTGATAACACAGATAAGTCTTTGCAAGATATCTCACATCGCAGCCGTTGTTTAATCACTGATATTTTTATAGTTTCAAAACAAACTATCTCCATCCCTTAATTTTGTGGAATTCAAATCAATACTTCAGGGCACATTTGTAAATGAAAAATTATTTGCGATCCTAGAGGACAACCATGAAACATTTCTCTTGATATGGCAGCCCTGGCTCGAATATCTACCTCCCTTGTGGTACACCTCTTGGTTCAGGAACTCAGGGGAGCCCTCTACCTTGCTACCCTTTCTTTGGGGACACCTTTGAGTGACTTATGTGGTTCCTTCTCCCCTCTTCTCTACCTTTTCCTTTTTCTCCCTTTTTCTTTCTTCTTTTTCACTTCCCTCCCCTCACCCTTCTTTACAGTTTCTTTGAATATTTTCTCTTCTCTTAGCACCTAGCTGCGACCTCTCCTATCCATTGGCTTTATCTTTAAGCCATTGGCTTTAGGTACAGGAGGTCCAATGTGTTATCCATGAGGGCATACAGGATGACATTATGTGATTACCTTCTTTTTGTATTATTTTGTTCCTTCACATGGATGTTCCTCCAATGGGTCTTTTCCATGACATTTGGGTGTTCATTCTGTGCATGTATTTATTTTGCTATACCTTGATGTATTTCGTAATGCCCCTGCCTGGGCTTGTCACTTTTGATTTTTTTGTAATTGCTCAGTTACTCTGCCACTATTTTTATGCACTTGTTATGTATGAATGTGATTTTCTGTGACAATAATGCTTTTGGTACTAGAAATAGGACAATGATAAGATCATTCACTCCAAACTGTGTATACTGTGTATACAGTATATCAGTATAACCCTGGACAACTGCTTGAAAGCAATTCCTTATCTGCCCGTTACTAAAGTAAACCTTGTTGTTCACATGCAGGACAAAGCAACAAGTTCCTTTTATTGGTTGTCTCACTAGCTGCTTATTCTCAATTTTCCTTCACTCTCGTGAAGCTCCATTCAGCCACCAGTAGAAAAGTATACACTTCTAGGTACTTCTAGGTATGGGAGAGCATGTGACTTAAGCTGGAAACACACTATACAACTTTTGTGGTCAGATTTCCTTCAGATTTACCTTCAACTATGTAGTGCAAGGGCCTGCCAGATTGCATATAAATTAAAAGTGTTTAGATTTGACCTCATATTATATGGTTTTGGTAAATCTAAAGGAAAAAAATCTAAAGACAATTGTATAGTGTGTATGGCCCATTACTCTACTAAAGGGCCATACACACTATAAGATTTTCTGAAGACTTTTTCCTTCACATTTACCTTATTTATGTAGTTCAAGGGCCTGCCAGATTGCATACAAATTGAAAGTGTTTAGGTTTGACCTCATATTATATGGTTTTGGTAAATCTAAAGGAAAAAGTCTTCAGAAAATCTTATAGTGTGTATGGCCCATTACTCTCACATGACAGCACTGGTGCTTTGAGATTGGCTATTCGGACATTTAGAACTATTACATGAAGCTGGCAAGAGAGTCCGTGAAAGCTTTAAGTAGTGCTTCCTCTCTTTACTCCAGGCATTCAAACAGAAAAGCAGGGGGAGTGGAAGGAAGGTCGGTATATCTTTCTGGTTGGGCAAAGCAATGTATTCATTAAATTGCCCCTGCTGCTTACATTTGCCTTTAATTCACTCTTTGCCTACCCTTTCCCCTGCCAGAGCAGAGCCCTGTGTAATCTTAAAGCCAGTCCAATCAGTGTTAACAGCTGGCTAAGCCACTCTCCAACCCGCCCACAATATACAGTGCTGGTAATTGGCTTATGCATTCTCCTCACCTTGGGAGGAAGGGATGCGAACCCCCCCCCCATAAACAGTTTAGAACCCCTGTCAGGTTTTATTGCTGCCTGTGCACCCATTTGGGAGATTCGCCCCCTCTATTTGTCCTGTTTAATCCGCAAATTTTGGGTTGACTTCTGAGCAGTAATAGAGGGGACACTAGTTTTAGTGACCCCCGGGGCAACCAGGGATTTCTCCTGACTTCCTGTTTTGGCTATGAGATAGGAAGTGAAGGAAAATCTCTCCAGTGAGACACATATGGCAAAAAAAAAAAAAAAAAACTGACAGGGTTATAACCCTCCCTTTATCTACCAAAATGAAAAAGTTATGCCTTAAGATCTGCTATAATACGAAATTGATAATGTGTGTGAACAAGCATTATACAGTTAATGGCACTGGACCAGAAATAAGAGAAGCTCTAATGGTTTAGTTCAATTTAGCTTGTTGGGTTTCTACATTTTTTAACTGATTTTATAGGTCTTCACATGGCACTTGTGTTAGAGAGCACTATGGGCTTTCTAAAAAGATAGCACAACAGAAGCTGTTTGTTTGCAGTATCTCTATCTGATTGAATCTCCTTATGGCTGTTTGTGAACTGGCAGGAAGGGGAAGGTAAGGACTGATTTGACTCAAGTGTGTGTTTGTGTGTGTCTGTGTGTGTTTTTGTGTTTTAGGCCCCTTTCACACATGCGGACCGTTCAGATCCGCCTGTTAGTTTTTCAGGCGGATCTGAACGGATGCCCCATGCATCCCTATGGGGCAGCGGATGTCAGCGGAGACATCTCCGCTGACACCCTCTGTCATCCGATCCGATCCTGTCCGTCAAATCCAGATGGATGGAAACCCTGTTTTCCATCCGTCTGGCGGATCGGATGAAAACGGACAGGCGGCCCGTTCTCATCCGATTCCCCCATAGAGGACAGAGGAGACCTGACAGCTCTGTCTCCACACACAGAGCGGAGATGGAGCTGCCATCTGCCTGCTCAGTGGGGGATCGGCGGATCGGTCCCCGTTGAGAAAAACAGAGTCCACCGATGGAGCAGACAGTGTGAAAGGGGCCTTAGTGTCAGGGTTGCCAACCATCAGTAAATTTACAGGCAGTTTGGAAAAATCAGTGATTTCTACAACTATCAGTACATATCAGGGGCTTATAATTTGTCATGCTGAGTTGACTTTGTTTTAGTTTAAAGCCCCTTTCACACAGGCGGTGCGCCCGACGGACTCCGTTTTTCTCAGCGGGGATCGATCCGCTTCTGTCTCTGTTTACTTTGCAGAGACAAAGCTGTCAGATCCACGCTCTCCTCTATGGGAGATCAGTTTTCATCTGATCGGATCCTCCAGACGGATGGAAAATAGGATTTCCATCCGTCCAGATTTCATGTACAGGATCGGATCGGATAGCAGCGGGTGTCAGCAGAGATGTCCCTCCGCTGACATCTGGCGCTCCATAGGGCTGCATGGAGCATCCGATCAGGTCCGCCTGAAAAACCGACAGGTGGACCAGATCGGAAAGCCCGTGTGAAAGGGGCCTTAATCAGGCAAATTACTTGTTATGGGTATTGTTAATGTTTCCATATTGTGTTTATACTGTTTAAATATTGATTGTCCTAATTTTCAATAGGAGTTCTGTTGTTTTTCAGGTTGGCAGTAAAAAATGTGCTCTGTTTGTAAATTTCCCATCTTTTGTCAGTAAAAAAAGGTTGCATTTTAGCCTGAACTACTGAGCTTTGTAAAAGCCAGGCTAATTTTCAACAAAGAAAAAAAAATTAAAAAGAAGTCTGGTGCTTCACCTGCTGGCAGAAAATGCTAAATATATTAACTGACTTAAAGGCTAAGTTCAATTTTTTGTAAAAAAAAATAAATAAAAATAATTGTAATAAATGCACATCTTTTTGCAGGTAAAACAAAATGCATTTATAATTTTTCATTGCATCCTGTAAGCATTGCACCCACAATCAACAGAAATGAGACAGCGGGTGCAGGGAGAGGATCCCCCAAACACTGTCACAGAGCGGAGAGCTCTGGTAGCGGAAAGTGGGTGGCTAGGAACGTGTAACATGTTACACCCTAAATATGGGTGTAACATGCTTCTAAAGTGGACTTTAAAACATTGCCAGATTTCTGCCATTGTCCGTTTTCACTGAAATATGCACACCATCACTTCATTTAGTGCATTTGGATACAGCATATGTTATTTACTATATAATCAAAGTATGTGCACACCTCAGCATCACACCTGTATGTGTGTGTTGGAAAACCCATTCCAAAACCATGAGTATTAATATGGAGTTGGCAACTTTTTGTGGATGTAACAGCCTCCACTCTTCTGGGAAGTATCTACACAAGAGTTTAGAAGGACCGTGTGGGAATTTGTGTCCAATTGGTTTTCTATCATTCTAAGCTGTCACTGAAATATGCCAACCATCACTTTATTTAGTGCATCTGGATACTATATAACCAAAGTATGTGCACACCTCAACATCCCATCTGTATAAGTGTGTTTGGAAAACCCATTCCAAAACAATGGGCATTGTTATGGGGTTGGCACACTTTTGTGGATGTAACAGCCTTCACACTTCTGGGAAGGATTTACTCAAGAGTAGGATTGAGTGAACCCGAACTGTAAAGTTCGGGTTCGTACCGGACTTTAGGGTTTTTGGTACCCGGACCCGAACCCGAACATCTTACTGTATGTTCGTTAATGAGTTTGGTGTTCGGCAATTTAATGGCATGTTAAAAAAAGATGCAGGGCAGCCAATCCACAAGCGTTTAACTGGTATGACCTTAGAAGCCATCACAACCATGCCTACTAATGGCATGGCTGTGATTGGCAAGTGCAGCATGTGACCCAGCCTCTATATAAGCTGGAGTCACATAGTGCCGCACATCACTCTCCTCTATCTAGTGTAGGGCAAGGCTGCGGCTGCTGCTTTTGAGGGAGAGAATAGGAGGAGGACAGAATCTTTATTCTTTAATCAGAACTTCAACTCAGTGATAGACATCGATTTTGTTGTGTACTAGGGAAAGGCTGTGGCTGCTGCTTTGAGGGAGAGAATAGGAGGAGGACTGAATCTTTATTCTTTAATCAGAACTCACAGCGATCTACATAGATTTTGTTGTGTGGGTGCAGTGCTATAATTTTCTAGGTTTTTTAAAAAAACACCCTTTTTGGGCTAAAATAAATCCACAATTTTATAGCCCTTGCTTGCTGCATCTGTACGTGTAGAATTCAAGCTGCTGTCATATTGTGTTAGTAAAAAAACACCCTTTTTGGGCAAAATACACAACATACTGTTGTTCAATTCTGCTATTCAAAAAACACACATTTAAGGCAAAAAAAAAAAAAAAGTTGCAGCGTTTTGTGGCCTAGTCTGTATCTGTACGTGTGAGATACACCCATTTAGGGCAAGATCCTAAATTTGAGAAATATGAGGAGTACGTCAAATAAGGGCCGTGGCCCCGGTCGTGGTGCTGCTGGTGGAGCTCCTGTTGCAAGGAGAGGACATGGTCGATCTGTGCCAGCTACACGCACAAGTGAAACACCTTCCTCAGGTGCGAGTAGGCGACATAACCTGTAGCAGTATTTGGTCGGGCCTAATGCGGCTCTACGAATGTTGAGGCCAGAACAATTACAGGCGATAGTAGATTGGGTTGCTGACAGTGCCTCCAGTGCCATCACATTGTCTCCCACCCAGTCTCCTGCTGAAAGATCAGAGTTGGCACCTGCAGCCGATGTCCATCAGTCTTTCACCTCACCCCCTTGCAAATCAGCCAAGCAGTCTGAGCCCCAAGTCATGCAGCAGTCTCTGCTTCTTTTTGATGACTCTGCTAGCATGGTTTCCCAGGGCCATCCACCAAGCCCTGCCCCAGAAGTGGAAGAGATTGAGTGCACCGATGCCCAACCACTTATGTTTGAAGATGAGTACATGGGAGGACCATCGCAGCACAACTCGGATGATGACGAAACACAGGGGCCAACTGCTGCGGCTTTCGGAAGTGTGCAGACCGACAAGGAGGGCAGGAGTGAAGATTGGGTGGAAGATGATGTGGAGGACGATGAGGTCCTCGACCCCACATGGAAACAACGTCAAGCAGTGACCTGTGTGGTTCGGAGGAAGAGGCGGTGGTCGAACAGATCCAAAAGCACAGCAGAAAAGGGAGCAGGGTGCAAAAGTGGAGCGGCTGACCCCTAGACAGTACACCTGCTACTGCCCAACCCAGCAAGGGACCGAGCACACCAAAGCCATGCTCCAAGGAGTTCCCCAGCGTGGCGTTCTTCAGACAATGTGCTGATGACAAGACAAGAGTGGTTTGCACGCTGTGAAATCAGAGCCTGAAGCGAGGCATAAACGTTCTCAACCTGAGCACAACCTGCATGACCAGACATCTAAGTGCAAAGCACAAGCTTCAGTGGAGTAGACACCTCAAAAACCAAGAAAGGTCTCTGGCTCCTCCTGCTCCCTCTTCTGCTGCAGTCTCGGCCTCTTTATCCACCTCTGTAGTGACAGTGGCACCTGCCACCCCGCAAACAGAGGGTCAGCCAGTAACACCACCACCTGGGTCACCAACCATTTCCACAATGTACCATGGAAGCGTTCAGCTCTCTATCTCCCAAACACTGGAGCGGAAGAGGAAGTACCCCCCTACCCACCCGTGATCCCTGGCCCTGAATGCCAGCATTTCAAAATTCCTAGCCTTTCAAATGCTGTCATTCCATCTGGTGGAGACCCAGAGTTTTAAAAGCCTTATGGCGATGGCTGTCCCACAGTACGTCGTGCCCAGCTGCCACTACTTTTCCAGGCGAGCCATCCCTTCCCTGCACAACCAAGTGGGGTGTGCACTGCGCAATGCCATCTGTGGCAAGGTCTACCTAACTACGGATACGTGGACCAGTAAGCACGGTCAGGGATGTCATATCTCCCTAACAGCACACTGGGTAAATGCAGTGGCGGTTGGGCCTGAGGCGGATAGCAGTTTCACGCATGTCCTTCCACCACAGAGGATCGCAGGGCACTTCAGTTTTCCTCCTGTTGCTAACTCCTCCTACTCCGCTTCCTCATCCTCTACCACCTCCTCATCCAGTCAGCATAACACCTTCACCACCAACTTCAGCACAGCCAGGGGTAAACGACAGCAGGCAGTTTTAAAACTTGCCTGTTTGGGGGAAAAACCCCACACCACGCAGGCGTTGTGAAGGGGCATTGAACAACAGACCGATGAGTGGTTGGTGCCAGTGAGCCTCAAGACCGGCCTGCTGGTGTGCGATAATGGGTGAAATCTCGTAGCAGCTCTGGGCATAGCCGGTTTGACGCACATCCCTTGCCTGGCGCATGTGCTGAATGTGGTGGTGCAGAGGTTCCTTAAAAATTACCCCGATATGTCAGAGCTGCTGCAGAAAGTGCGGGCCATCTGTGCGCACTTTCGGCGTTCTCACCCTGCTGCTGCTCGCCTGTCAGCGCTGCAGCATAACTTCGGCCTTACCGTTCACCGCCTCATATGTGATGTGCCCACAAGGTTGATCTCCTCCTTGCACATGCTGGCCAGACTGTGCGAGCAGCAGCAGGCGATAGTGGAGTTTCAGCTGCAGCACGCACGCGTGAGTCACTCTGCGGAACAGCACCACTTCACCACAAATAACTGGGCCTCAATGCGAGACCTGTGTGCCTTGTTGTGCTGTTTCAAGTACTCCACCAACATGGTCAGTGCCGATGATGCCGTTCTCAGCGTTACTATCCCACTTCTATGCCTCCTTAAAGAAACGATTCGGGAGATGATGGAAGAGGATGTGGACCAGGAGGAGGAGGAAGAGGGGTAATTTCCAAGGCTTTCAGTGCAGTCATTCACAAGTGGCTCCGAGGGTGGGTTCCTGCACCCACAAACGCCAGGTACACAATTGTCCAGCAAGGGCATAGTTCTGGAGGATGCCGAGGTGGAGGATGAGAAGGAGGAGATGGAGGAGGAGATGGAACCATGTTCACAGCAGGGTGGCACCCAGGCCAGCTCATGGCCATCACTGGTGCGTGGCTGGGGGGATACAGAGGACACAGACAATACACCTCCCACAGAGGACAGCTTTAGTTGCCTCTGGGCAGCCTGGCACACATGAGCGATTACATGCTGCAGTGTCTCCGTAACGACTGCCGAGTTTCCCACATTATAACTTGTGATGATTACTGGGTGGCCACGCTGCTAGATCTACGTCACAAGGACAACGTACCATCCTTAATTCCCTCACTGGAGCGTGATCGTAAGATGCGTGAGTACAAGCGCACGCTGGTAGATGCACTGCTGGTGGCATTCCCACCTGACAGTGGGAGCACAGTGGAAGCACAAGGCGAAGGCAGAGGAGGAGGAAGAGGTAGTTAATGCAGCCGGGGCACCGCCAGCACCTCAGAAGGCAGGGTTAGCATGGCCGAAATGTGGAAAAGCTTTGTCAACACGCCGCAACAACCAGCACCACCAGCTGATTGTCACGGAACCATGAACCAGACGTACAACAACAGATAAGTGAAAAAGAAGGCTTTATTGAAAATCAAGCTGTAAAGCAAAAGTCCAAACGGAAGGTGAAACCGAAGCAGAGTCCTTGCGAAGCCAGAGGACAGGAACCAGGAGGGTGGTCAGACGAAGCCGGGATCAGGAACCAGCAGGGTAGTCAGACGAAGCCAGGATCAGGAACCAGCAGGGTAGTCAGACGAAGCCAGGATCAGGAACCAGCAGGGTAGTCAGACGAAGCCAGGATCAGGAACCAGCAGGGTAGTCAGACGAAGCCAGGATCAGGAACCAGAAGCAGCAGCAGTCTTAGAAGCATGTGAACACAGGAGGACCAAGCAAGGAACTGAAGCCACAGACCTCCTATATATATGAGCTAGGCATCCAGCTCCTCCCAGTGGGAAGGAGGAGCCGCAGGGTGGGAGGCTACAAGAAACCCAGAAACCAAGATGGCCGCCAGCACATGTCAAACGAAGGAGAACAGCAAGAAGGTAGGACCATGACACTGATATGGAACGTCTTAGCAGAAGGCAGCATTTCACCAACATGGTGGAGCAGTATGTGTGCACACGCCTAGACGTACTGAATGACGGGTCTGCCCCCTTCAACTTCTGGGTCTCCAAATAGGGCATATGGCCTGAGCTTGCCCTTTACGCCTTGGAGGTGCTGGCCTGCCCTGCAGCCAGTGTATTAGCTGAACGTGTATTTAGCACGGCAGGGGGCTTTATCACAGACAAGCGCAGCCGCCTGTACAGAGCCAATGTAGACAAGCTCACGTTCATTAAAATGAACCAGGATGCATCCCACAGGACTTGTCTGTACCTTGTGCAGAATAGACATGTATACCGGCCTTACCCAGCTATTGTTGTATTTTTAAACTTTCTCACTCTTTTGGGGTGTACCCTAATTTAAAAAAAAATAAAATGAAAAACAAAAACCAGTGTTGGCTACCTCGTCCTCCTCCACCGCCGCCGCTTTCACCTACTCTGCCACATCCACCGCCACGTCAACCTCCTACTCCATATGGACCTACATCAAGATTATTATTTTTTATTTTTAAGAATTTTATGTTATTTTAAGTTATTTCCCTATCCAAATTTGTGTGCAGAACACTTACCATACTCTTAACAACAATTTGCAGCCCTCTAGCCCTTTCCATTACTTTTTTAGAGCCATTTTTGTGCTCAAAAGTTAGGGTCCCCATTTTCAATATGGTTTAGGTTCGGGGTCAAGTTTGGGTTAAGTTCGGGTGCCGAACTCAAACTTTTTTACAAAGTTCGGCCGAACCCGAAGATCCAGGTGTTCGCTCAACTCTACTCAAGAGTTTATAAGGGCCGTGTGGGAATGTGTGTCCATTTATCAAAAAAAAAAAAAAAAGAAAAACATTTGTGAGGTCAGGTACTGATGATGGACAAGAATACCTGGCTCCTAACTGGCAACTCAATTCATTCCCACAGGTGTTCAGTAGGGTTGAGATCAGGACACTGTGTAAACCACTCAAGTTCCTTCACACCAATCTGTTTTTTTATGGAGCTGGCTTTGTACACATGGGTACAATAATACTGGAACAATTGAAGACCTTCACCAAACTGTTTCACACAGGGTTGAAAGTGTACAACTGTCTAAAATGTCTTTGAATGCTGTAGTATGAACAGTACCCATCATTGGAAACACCTGAAGTCAGCCATTTGGAGGGGTGTCTGTTTAGTATAGTATCATACATCATATAACTAAGAAAGCACTCACCAAGAATTTGGATGTTCCAAGAAAGCCATTGCTACTGTTGACAGAGATGCTGCCCTGAGCAATAATGAATTTCTTCATGGGAAAATCCTGGACTAGAATATTGCCATCCAATGCAGTGCCATGTCCATCTACTAAGAACGTCTCCTCGCTGTCCGCCCGCAATACATTGGAGGTAATCAGGGTACACCTGGCAGAGTAAACAAAAAAAAATGCATGATGTAAATCAGCGAGCTTGTTATCTGTACTTAACCTCTTCGTATCCAGGCCAATTCTGGCACTTAGGGGACACTTATTTACTAAAGCTGGAGAGTGCAAAATTAGTCACAATTCTGCATAGAAAGAAGCAATCAGCTTCCAGGTTGTATTGCCAAAGCTTAATTGAAGAAGCTGAGATTAGAAGCTGATTGGTATCTATGCATAAATGTGACTAATTTTGCCCTCTCTAGCTTTAGTATAAAAAAAAAAAAAAAAAACCCTAGCTCCTACATGTAAAAATATATATATATTTTTTTTTGCTAGAAATTTACTTAGAACCACCAAACATATATATATATATATATATATATATATATATATATATATATATATATATATATATATATATTCTTTTTTTTTTTTTTTTAGAAACCCTATAGAATAAAATGGTGGGTGTTTCAATTTTTTTTGTAACATGGTATTTGCACAGAGGTTTTTCAAATGCAATTTTTGGGGAAAAAATACACATTGATGAATTAAAAAAAAAAAACAGTAAAGTTAGCACAATTTATTGTATAATCTGGAAGATAATAGAAAAGTGGTTGCCAAACCTAGGCCAAGCAAACACTCGTCCAGCGCTCAAATTTTGGTCGATAAGACCAGTAAAATGGTTTTACAATGTTGTGAATAATAATGATAATAAGAACAGAATAAATAATAAATAAAATGGATTACAATGAATTGAATTATAGCAGCCGCTGTGAACTGCAAATACTAAAACAAAGTGTGACAGTCTTAGCATATAAATATGTATATAAACTCAGTCCAACTCAGCAGCGCTAAAACACTATTCAGTGCATTTTAAAACAATATTCACCCACAATATTCATATGCAGGATGATATACACAAGGCAATCACCTAATATGTACACACATGCTAGAATCGCATAGTACACTGTACACTCAATAGAGTCTCTAACAAAGTGCAAGTGTCCTTATTAGTACAGGTGATAGATATTATTCCACGGTATTCCAATACGTATACCGCTCCCCACGGCTGTAGACTGTGAGATCCGGATCAGGAGGCTGAGCGTCTAGGTCGCCATGGAGACCGCATGCTCACACCCTGACGTACGTTTCGTCTACTCGGACTTCTACGGAGGGCGCGGGCACACGTGTTGGATCATTACAATCCCGGTCCGCCCCTTAGCCCTCCCATTTCCAAGAAACAGGTGGTATGTTTTATATTGCTAAAAAGCCGATATGTAAGGCATCAATACACCCAGATACATTATCCTTGGGGCTTCCCAGAGAGATTTATACATTTTATTCCAATGTGCTATATATACACACGTTATGCTAATCCCCTAAAACAAGGGATTCGGAATTGTTCAATTAGCTCACGGGTGACATCTACAGGCCAAACCAAAAATATCTGATCAGTGAGACACAAAATAAATTACATTATAAATATTCCTAACAACAGTTAGTAGTACAACATGACCATTACATGCAATTAAACTCTTATTAAAATAATCCCTTACATTTAAAAGAATGCACATTAATGTGCCAATCTAAACATATTCACTGCAATGACAGTCCTGAAGGTAATTTTTTTTTATGCATGTACAAATCAGTGCTTGAGTCATATCCGTACATGTCAACACAAGCATCTATGACAATGTTATAAATAATGTTAACATGCAGAGATGCACCTATATGGACATAAAAAAACAAACATAAATATATCTAAAATGTCACTATTACAGGGCCACTATCAAAATACTGCTCCAATGTCAGAGATCCCATACTCAAAATAGATTAAATCTAATAATTACTTAGAAAACAATTATGGTCCAAATCCATCTTGAGTCCATTAGGCGTGAGTGCATTAGTCATATAAATCCACTGTGTCGCTTTTTTCGATAGGTCCCTAACCCTATTGGATCCTCTCCAGGAAGAAGGCATTTTCTCAATGCCCCAAAATTTCAACCCAGAAGGATCCCTCCAATGTTTTTCCCTGAAATGTAGGGGCACACTATGCTCTTTGAAACCATTCTTGATCTTGTAAATGTGTTCTGATTTAAGTTTACCCAGAGTTCTTTTGGTATGGCCTATATAAATTAAGCCGCATGGGCATTCCAGTCCATAAACGACATGTGTGGATGCACACGATATAAATTGTTTGATCTCAAAAACCTTCCCATTGGCATTTGACATAAATGCTGTTAATCCTCTAAAATGGGTATTCACCTGACGGCAGGCTTTGCATCTCTTACAGGAGAAAAAACCTGTTCTGTTCCAAAACAATTTTGGTATTTTCGTGGGTCCAAAACTTTTCTAACTATTTGGTCCCCAATGGTGGGAGCCTTTCTGTATATGTAGACAGGGCTCTCAGGTAAAGCATCAACCAGAACTGTCCATCTTTAAAACATTCCAATATTTTGAAATCAGGTCTTCAATTTGTTTATATATATCTATATATATATATATATATATATATATATATATATATATATATATATATATATATATATATATACTGTATATAAAAATATGTATATATATACGTCACTTTGGCCAGGAGGGGCTGACCGCCGCTGTAAATAGTCGTGCGGCGGTCGGCAAGGGGTTAACAGAGCTATTTGTGTCTGGCAATCTGTCCCTGATGCGCACAGCCAACCTTTCCCTATGCTGACAAAAAGCAGAATGTAAAATAGCTGCCTGCTCTGGTCTATTTATAAGGTAGGGGGCATGTCCATGTGCTGAAATGTTTCAATTGGCTGTCCCGTTCCACCTGACGGCTGTGTCATGGGTCAAAGTTCTCCCCAATGTAAACTAATATGGCTGACGTGAACAACGCCATGTTTTTGCAAAATTGGCAGGTAGCGAACAAGCAAAATTTGCTGCGAAGCGACCGCCGGGCGAACCGCAAGGCCATCTCGAGTTCCGACACTCCCTGTCCACTAACCGTTAAGGACAGGGCGCCAGATCAAGCCCTCAACACCTTCAACCTCTTCTTTTGGGAAAGAGATGGGTGGGTAGTGAGAACAGGCAGGGGAAACGCTCAGCACCGCCAATTATTGCTTGTTGCAGCCTCGGCCACCACAAGAGGGGGCCAGTTCCCCCGATCTAAACGTCTCGATTCAGCAGGCCACAAAGCGGCGGCCTCAATTCCCGGCCAGCGCGGGGGGCCACATAGGGACAAGACACCTGCCCCAGTGTAGCCCAGGCACCAGGCCACTAATTCTGGTCGCCAATGCGACCTGGCACCAAGCTCTGCCCTAGGTGATAGCATAGAACAGGCAATAGGCCTTCTTCAAGGAAAAATCAGAAGTCTATTATTACAAAAAAGCTGAAAAACCACCTATGTGAAAGCATAGTGCAGGCAACAGGTCCTCTTCAAGGAGACATCAGGGGTCTATTAATACAAAGTGGCTGACAGCCCCCTAGGTGATAGCACAATACAGGCAACGAGTACTCATAAAGGAGACATAAGGGGTCTATTAATTCAAAGAGGCTGAAAGCCCCCTAGGTGATAGCACAATGCAGGCAACAGGTACTCTTCAAGGAGGCATCAGGGGTCTATTAATACATAGAGGCTGACAGCTCCCTAGGTGATAGCATAATACAGGCAACAGGTACTCATAAAGGAGACATCAGGGATCTATTAATACAAAGAGGCTGATAGATCCCTAGGTGATAGCATAGCACAAGCAGCAGGTAGTCCTCAACGAGACATCAGAGGTCTATTAGACCCCCTAATGTCACCCCTGCACCCTGCTGAAGTTGCGCAAGCTGCTTCCATATGAAGATTCACCAAGGTTCGACAGCTCTGAACCCAGAGTGCTGAACACTTCCAAGTTCATAGTACTCAGCAAAGATTGCAAATTGAAATCCATTATTCTCCCTAAGCTGTCCAATCTGGCACCCACCACAGAGATACTGGGTGCACAGGAGGGACAGGTAGGCCTCCTATGGTGGGGGGAACAATACAGGTAACACATTTCAACAGACAAAGAAGTGATTGGGTGACGTTACAGAAAGTGGTAAGCTTAGTATAAAGATGTAAACAAACTCTTGGCAGCTATGGCGGCTGTGAGTTTGTTTACATGTCGATGCTGCCACAAAATTGTTGCAATGGTGGCAGCGAATGGAGTGAAAAGAAATAGCTTCTATGAGATCGGCATGGAGTTTGCATAGCCTTTTTTGGCAGGTAAAACAGCCTGTGTATGTACAGTACTAAGCTGTTAGGACTTCAGATTGAAATGTGGATATAAATGAGCTAAAAAAAAGCAAGCTTTGGCTTTAATCCTTCCAGATGCTGATGTTGATGGTAAAAAAAAAAATAAAATAATAATCCTATACAAGCAGAAAATCTTGGCAAATCATTTATTTATTTAGAAAAAGTTTCCCTACTCCCGTTACATAACCGCCATGTGAAAATTTTCGCCATGTGATCTTGCACAGGGTCTATCGATCACTTTACACGCAGTTTGTTTCAATTATACAGTACATGTTTGGGAGTACTGTCCAAATCTAGGCCAAATTCAAGCTTTTTGCAACAGCTTTCGACATGCTTGGCAGACATTTTTTGCGCAAAAGTTATAGCATCTACAAACTATGGTATATATATTGGAATTGTTATTTATTTATTTTTTACTAGTAATGGTTACGATCAGTGACTTAGTCCCCGTTCACACTGGGGCGATCTGTGAGGCGACCTGGTCGCCTCACAGGTCGCCTTCCATAGAGAAGCTGCGGACCCGTTCTAATAGGAGCGACACAAGTCGCTCTGACTTAGAAAAAGGGTCCGGAGCTTCTATGGGGCGACCCGGAGCGACCGTCATAGACTTCAATGTTATGAAGTCCGTGCCGGCCGCTCCGAGGTCGCGGCGCGCTGCTCGCACCATGACCTCGGAGGTCGCCCCGGGAAGTCGGATCGCCCCAGTGTGAACGGGGCCTTATAGCTCAACTGTGATATTTCAGCAGACTGTCGGACACTAACTGAAACATTTGACAATTGCAGGAAACAGTGACACTAATAAAGAGATCAGTGCTAAAAATATGCACTGCCACTGTAATAATGACGATGGCTGGGAAGGGGTTAACATCAGGGGTGATTAAAGGTTAAATGTGTGCTTATCCAGTGTTTTGGTGTACTGTGTTAGGTGCTTTCACTAAAGGGCCATACACACTATAAGATTTTCTGAAGACTTTTTCCTTCAGATTTACCTTTTCTATGTAGTACAAGGGCCTGCCAGATTGCATACAAATTGAAAGTGTTTAGGTTTGACCTTATATTATATGGTTTTGGTAAGTCTAAAGGAAAAAGTCTTCAGAAAATCTTATAGTGTGTATGGCCCATTAGGCAATGCATTACTTCCCCACTGACAGGACAGGGCTCTGCCTTGTTTACATAGGCAGGGCTCTGTTCTGTGTAAATTCAAGAGGATCAGTGGGGGCCGGCGGTAATTAATTGGCCGACATTCAGTAATTGACATCTGCTGTGCTTAATCACAGCACGGCAAGGCAGCAGCAGGCGTGTGTGCGCGCCCCCTACCCGGACGTGTCAGATTACATAACTAGAATGTAATCTGGCGCAGCCGAGCCACCTTGTCGCTGTATATCAGTATACTTGGGAAATGCCAGTTTCTATTTATTTCCTGTGACTGTCAGCTCCATCTAGTTGCCAAAGTGGGGTATTTTACTGTAATTTTGAAATCCAGGAATATACGGCATTATGGCCACTAGATGGAGCTGATGAGCACAGGAAATAAATAGAAAATGAACCACTAAGCCTATTTCTGACACATGATGTTTACAAGTAGAGTTGGGCGGACACCTGGATGTCCGTGTTCGGCGGGTTCGGCCGAACTTTAGAAAAAAGTCCGGGTCCGTGTCCCGGACTTTTGCCGAACTTTTCCCAGACACCGAACCCCATTGAAGTCAATGGGGACCCGAACTTTCAGGCACTAAAATGGCTCTAAAACACCAATGGAAAGGGCTAGACTGCTGCAAATGGCAGCAAAACGTAGTTAAGAGCATGGCAAGTGCTCTGCAAACAAATGTGGATAGGGAAATAACTTAAAACAACAAAAAAAACCAGAAAAATAAAACAATGTTCTTCATCTCTGAAGGACTAGGCCCATATGGAGTAGGAGGGAGGTTGAGGTGGTGGTAGATGTGGCGGTCTCATAGGCGTGCGCACAGGGTGTGCCGGGTGTACCTGGGCACACCCTAATCACCTAGGGCACATAGCATTATCGCTCTGTTTGCCAGTGAGGAGATGGGAAAGATCTCCCTCGGACCTGCTCTGCTCTATTTCACTTTGCCAGCAGGGAGAGTAATGCATCGGGGCCATGTACATGTAGGCAAACACATGCATGTGTATTCAAACTTTGGGGTGCACACCCTAATGCAATAGGCTGCGCACACCTATGGGCGGTGTAGGTGGAAGCGGCGGTGGAGGAGGACCAGGGCCGGATTAAGAGCATCATGGGCTTGGTGCTGAGGATTTTGAAGGGCCTTAAGGGCCGTGCCTTGGCATGCACCCAGAGGAGGAAGGGTGCAGCCATGCATACCTAATTCAACATGGGATGCTGTCTCTGAAGCCCATAAACACATCCATGCATCGGCAACTGTCCCTCCTTGTCCAGCCTTCGTGCTGTGTGGGGAGGTTCTGAGGGAGCTGCCTGGGGAAGCGAGCATAGAAGCCAGACTTCTGTGTTTACAAGTGAGAGAAGAGCAGTAACAGTGAATATGGCCAACCCGGGGCCTATATAAAGGTAGGGGCCTGGAGCTGCAGCTCCAATAACCCCTACGTTAATCTGGCCCTGAGGAGGATGAGGTAGCCAACACTGCTTCTTTTCACAAATTTTAAATGAGGGTACACCCCAAAAGAGTGAGAAAGAGCAAAAATGGAACAATGGCTGGGTAAGGTCGGTATCCATCGCTATTCTGCACAAGGTACGGAAAAGTCCCGTGGGATCCATGCCTGGTTCATTTTAATGAACGTGAGCTTGTCCACATTGTCTCTGGACAGGCGGCTGCGCTTGTCTGTGATAACGCCCCCAGCCGTGCTAAATACCAGTTCAGATAATACACTGGCTGCAGGGCACGCCAGCAACTCCAAGGCGTAAAGGGCAAGCTCAGGCCATGTGCCCAACTTGGAGACCCAAAAGTTGAAGGGGGCAGACCCCTCATTCAGTACGTCTAGGCGTGTGCACACATACTGCTCCACCATGTTGGTGAAATGCTGCCTCCTGCTAAGACGTTCCATATGAGCTGCTGGTGCTGCTGTTTGTTGTGGCGTGCTGACAAAGCTTTTCCACATTTCGGCCACGCTAACCCTGCCTTCTGAGGTGCTGGTGGTGCCCTGGTTGCGTTGGCGACCTCTTCCTCCTCCTCCTCCTCTCCTCCTCTGCCTTGTGCTTCCACTGTGGCCCCGCTGTCAGGTGGGAATGCCAGCAGCATCGCGTCTACCAGCGTGCGCTTGTACTCGCGCATCTTGCGATCGCGCTCCAGTGAGTGAATTAAGGACGGTACCTTGTCCTTGTAACGGGGATCCAGCAGCGTGGCCACCCAGTAATCAGCACAAGTTAGAATGTGGGAAACTCGGCGGTCGTTGTGGAGACACTGCAGCATGTAATCGCTCATGTGTGCCAGGCTGCCCAGAGGCAACGAAAGGCTGTCCTCTGTGGGAGGTGTATCGTCCGTGTCCTCTGTATCCCCCCAGCCACGCACCAGTGATGGCCATGAGCTGGCCTGGGTGCCACCCTGCTGTGAACATGGTTCCATCTCCTCCTCCAGCTCCTCCTCCTCCTCATCCTCCAGAACTGTGCCCCTGCTGGACAATTGTGTCCCTGGCGTTTGTGTGTGCAGGAACCCACCCTCGGAGCCCCTTGCGAATGACTGCCCTGAAAGCCTTGGAAATGTTACCTCTTCATCCTCCTCCTCCTCCTCCTCCTCCTCCTTTGCCACATCCTCTTCCATCATCGCCCGAATTGTTTTTTCAAGGAGGCATAGAAAGGGGATAGTTAAGCTGAGAACGGCGTCATCGGCACTGGCCATGTTGGTGGAGTACTCAAAACAGCGCAACAAGGCACACAGGTCTCGCATGGAGGCCCAGTTATTGGTGGTGAAGTGGTGCTGTTCCGCAGAGCGACTCACGCGTGCGTGCTGCAGCTGAAACTCCACTATGGCCTGCTGCTGCTCGCACAGTCTTTCCAGCATGTGCAAGGTGGAGTTCCACCTTGTGGGCACGTCACATATGAGGCGGTGAGCGGGAAGGCCGAAGTTACGCTGCAGCGCTGACAGGCGAGCAGCAGCAGGGTGAGAACGCCGAAAGTGCGCACAGACGGTCCGCACTTTCTGCAGCAGCTCTGACATATCGGGGTAGTTTTTAAGGAACCTCTGCACCACCAAATTCAGCACATGCGCCAGGCAAGGGATGTGCATCAAACCGGCTAGGCCCAGAGCTGCTATGAGATTTCGCCCGTTAACGCACACCACCAGGCCGGGCTTGAGGCTCGCTGGTAGCAACCACTCATTTGTCTGCTGTTCCATGCTCCTCCACAACTCCTGCGCGGTGTGTGGTTTTTCCCCCAAACAGGCAAGTTTTAAAACTGCCTGCTGTCGTTTACCCCTGGCCGTGCTGAAGTTGGTGGTAAAGGTGTTACGCTGTCCGGATGAGGAGGCGGTAGAGGATGAGGAAGCGGAGTAGGAGGAGTTAGGAACAGGAGGCAAACTGAAGCGCCCTGCAATTCTCGGTGGTGGAAGGACATGCGCCAAATTGCTATCCGCCTCAGGCCCATCCGCCACTGCATTTACCCAGTGTGCCGTTAGGGAGATATAACGCCCCTGACTGTGCTTACTGGTCCACGTATCGGTAGTTAGGTGGACCTAGCCACAGATGGCGTTGCGCAGTGCACACCTGATTTTTTCCCCCACTTGGTTGTGCAGGGAAGGGATGGCTTGCCTGGAAAAGTAGTGGCGGCTGGGCACGACGTACTGTGGGACAGCCACCGACATAAGGTTTTTAAAACTGTGCGTCTCCACCAGACGGAATGACAGCATTTCAAACGCCAAGAATTTTGAAATGCTGGCATTCAGGGCCAGGGATCGCGGGTGGGTAGGGGGGTACTTCCTTTTCCTCTCAAGTGTTTGGAAGATGGAAAGCTGAACGCTTCCACGGGACATTGTGGAGATGGTTGGTGACCCAGGTGGTGGTGTTGCTGACAGATCGTCTGTTTGCAGGGTGGCAGGTGCCGGTATTACTACAGATGTGGCTGGAGCGGCCGAGACTGCAGCAGAAGAGGAAGCAGGATGAGCCAGAGACGTTTCTTGGTTTTGATGGTGTTTATTCCACTGCAGCTCGTGCTTTGCACTTAGATGCCTGATCATGCAGGTTGTGCTCAGGTTGAGAAGGTTTATGCCTTGTTTCAGGCTCTGATTGCACAGGGTGCAAACCACTCGTGTCCTGTGATCAGCACATTTTCTAAAGAACTTCCACGCTAGAGAACTCCTTTAAGCTGGCTTTGCTGCGCTCGTTCCCTTGCTGCGTTGGGCAGTAGCGGGCGTAGTGTCTAGGGCACGGCCGCTCCGCTTCTGCACCCTGCTCCCTCTTCTGCTGTGCTGGTGGCTCTGTGCGACCACCGCCTCTTCCTCCAAACTACTCAGGTCACCTGCATGATGTTCATTCCATGTGGGGTCGAGGACCTCATCGTCCTCCACATCATCTTCCACCCAGTCTTCACCCCTGCCCTCCTTGTCGGTCTCCACAATTCTGAACGCCGCAGCATTTGGCACCTGCGTTTTGTCATCATCGGAGACGTGCTGCGATGGTCCTTGCATGTACTCATCTTGAGAAATAAGTGGTTGGGCATCGCTGCACTCAATCTCTTCCACTTCTGGGGCAGGGCTAGGTGGATGGCCCTGGGAAACCCTGCTGACAGAGTCCTCAAAAAGAAGAAGAGACTGCTGTATGGATTGGGGCTCAGACTGCTTGCCTGATTTGCAAGGGGGTGAGGTGAAAGACGGTTGGACATTGGCTGCAGGTGCCAACTCAGACCTTTCTGCAGTAGACTGGGTGGGAGACAATGTGAAGGAACTGGAGGCACTGTCAGCAACCCAATCTACTATTGCCTGTACTTCTTCAGGCCTCATCACGTCTAGAGGCACATTATGCCCTACCAAATACTGCTGCAGGTTCTGTCGCCTACTCACACTTGTGGAAGGTGTTTCACTTGTGCGTGTAGCTGGCACAGATCGACCACGTCCTCTCCTTGCAACAGGAGCTCTACCAGCAGCACCCCGACCCAGGCCACGGCCCCTATTTGACGGTCTCCTCATATTTCTGTAATTTATGATCTTGCCCTAGAAAGGTGTTTATTGAATAGCGGAACAAAACAACAACAGTATCGCACGGGTGTATCTGACAGTCAAATATGCAAACTATGCCGCAATTTAATGTTTTTTACCCCAAAAGGGTGTATATTGAATAGCGGAATAGGAAAAATGTTATAATACGGTGTATCTCACGCGTACAAACACAGACTAGGCCCCGATTACAATTTTTTGTACCCTAAAGGCAGGATGAGGAAGAGGAGTAGGAGGAGTTGGGAACAGGAGGCAACCTGAAGCGCCCTGCAATCCTCGGCGGTAGAAGGAGATGCGCCAAACAAATTTAAAAGGTGTATCTCACATGTACCGATACAGACTATCCAGCAATTTAATTTTTTACACTCAAACAGGGTGTATATTGCATAGCGGAATAGGACAAATTTTACAAAACGGTGTATCTCACACGTACAAACACAAACTAGGCCCCGATTACAATTTTTTGTACCCTAAAGGCAGGATGAGGAAGAGGAGTAGGAGGAGTTGGGAACAGGAGCCAAACTGAAGCGCTCTGCAATCCTCGGCGGTAGAAGGAGATGCGCCAAACAAATTTAAAAAGGTGTATCTCACATGTACCGGTACAGACTATCCCGCAATTTAATTTTTTGCACTCAAACAGGGTGTATATTGAATAGCGGAATAGGACAAATTTTACAAATCGGTGTATCTCACATGTACAAACACAATCTAGGCCCCGATTACAATTTTTTGTACCCTAAAGGCAGGATGAGGAGTAGGAGGAGTTCGAGGTAGGCAGGCAGGAGGCAGACTGAAGCACCCTCAAATCCTCGGCAGTATGAGATGCGCCCCAAAAATTGGAAAGGTGTATCTCACGCGTACCGACACAGACTATCCCGCAATTTAATTGTTTATACCCAAAGGTTTTTATTGAATAGCGGAATAGGAAATATGATCAAAAAAAGTGTATGTATCTCACACGTACAGAAGCACACTAGGCCCCAATTACTATTGTTTGTACCCCTAAAGGCAGGATGAGGAGTAGGAGGAGTTTGGAACAGGCAGCACCCTCAAATCTTCAGAAGTATGAGATGAACCCCAAATACTTGGAAAAGTGGATCTCACACGTACCAACACAGACTATCCCGCAATTTAATTGATCCCCAAAGGTTTTAATTGAATAGCGGAATAGGAAATATGATCAAAAAAAGTGTATGTATCTCACACGTACAGAAGCACACTAGGCCCCAATTACTATTGTTTGTACCCCTAAAGGCAGGATGAGGAGTAGGAGGAGTTTGGAACAGGCAGCACCCTCAAATCTTCAGAAGTATGAGATGAACCCCAAAAACTTGGAAGGGTGGATCTCACACGTACCAACACAGACTATCCCGCAATTTAATTGATCCCCAAAGGTTTTTATTGAATAGCGGAATAGGAAATATGATCAAAAAAAGTGTATGTATCTCACACGTACAGAAGCACACTAGGCCCCAATTACTATTGTTTGTACCCCTAAAGGCAGGATGAGGAGTAGGAGGAGTTTGGAACAGGCAGCACCCTCAAATCTTCAGAAGTATGAGATGAACCCCAAAAACTTGGAAAGGTGGATCTCACACGTACCAACACAGACTATCCCGCAATTTAATTGATCCCCAAAGGTTTTTATTGAATAGCGGAATAGGAAATATGATCAAAAAAAGTGTATGTATCTCACACGTACAGAAGCACACTAGGCCCCAATTACTATTGTTTGTACCCCTAAAGGCAGGATGAGGAGTAGGAGGAGTTTGGAACAGGCAGCACCCTCAAATCTTCAGAAGTATGAGATGAACCCCAAAAACTTGGAAGGGTGGATCTCACACGTACCAACACAGACTATCCCGCAATTTAATTGATCCCCAAAGGTTTTTATTGAATAGTGGAATAGGAAATATGATCAAAAAAAGTGTATGTATCTCACACGTAGAAAACCACACTAGGCCCCAATTACTATTGTTTGTACCCCTAAAAGGCTGGATGAGGAGTAGGAGGAGTATGGAACAGGCAGCACCCTCAAATCTTCAGAAGTATGAGATGAACCCCAAAAACTTGAAAGGTGGATCTCACACGTACCAACACAGACTATCCCGCAATTTAATTGATCCCCAAAGGTTTTTATTAAATAGCGGAATAGGAAATATGATCAAAAAAAGTGGATGTATCTCACACGTACAAAACCACACTAGGCCCCAATTACTATTGTTTGTACCCCTAAAAGGCTGGATGAGGAGTAGGAGGAGTTTGGAACAGGCAGCACCCTCAAATCTTCAGAAGTATGAGATGAACCCCAAAAACCCCAAATATCATTCAGCTCTGCTGCAGGCCACAATTTAATTTTTTTTAACCCAAGGCTGTATATTGAATAGTGGAATAGAAAAAAAGTGTATGATTTTTGAAACCACTCAATAATAGCACATGTGAACTGAACACAGCAGTGTATGATCAGTCAGCACAGCACAGCTGAAGGAAAAATGCTGCACACAGTGACTGATAGAAAAATACTTTTCTCCCTCCTCCTCAGTGGGCAAAAAAGATTGTGTTCACTGCACCCCAAAAAGATTGTGTTCACTGCACCCCAAAAAGATTGTGTTCACTGCACCCCACACACAGCAAAATGGATGTGGACCACTGACACCTGCCTATCTCATATCCCACCCCACACAGCAATATCGATTGTAGTTTGTAGAACACACTGTCTGACCCTAAAAATCAGCAGACTCTCTCCCTAAAAGGATTGATAAGATGATGATCGTAGATCGGGTGACTGCAAACCCCACCCCACACAGCAATATCGATTGTAGTTTGTAGAACACACTGACCCTAAAAATCAGCAGACCTTCTCCCTAAAAGGATTGATAAGATGATGATCGTAGATCGGGTGACTGCAAACCCCACCCCACACAGCAATATCGATTGTAGTTTTTAGAACACACTGACCCTAAAAATCAGCAGACTCTCTCCCTAAAAGGATTGATAAGATGATGATCGTAGATCGGGTGACTGCAAACCCCACCCCACACAGCAATATTGATTGTAGTTTGTAGAACACACTGACCCTAAAAATCAGCAGCAGCCTCGCCCTAAAATGCCTACAACTCGCCCTGCCTAACACACTCCGACCTGTCCCTCAATTCTATCCGGACACACACCGACCCTAAAAATCAGCAGCAGCCTCGCCCTAAAATGCCTACAACTCGCCCTGCCTAAACACACTCCGACCTGTCCCTCAATTCTATCCGGACACACACTGACCCTAAAAATCAGCAGCAGCCTCGCCCTAAAATGCCTACAACTCGCCCTGCCTAACACACTCCGACCTGTCCCTCAATTCTATGCGGACACAAATGAGTTTTGCCTGCCTGTCTGTCCCTAATCAGCAGCCAGCACGTATGTGTGCTCTGTCCCTGAACTAGTACACAGCAGAATGACACCGCAGCGGCGCTGCCTCGAACTTATAAAGACTTGGTCACATGCTTCAGACGGCCAATCACAGCTACTAATACATTTGTAGGCATGGCTGGGATGGCTTAGGCACACCAGTTAAACGCTTGTTGATTGGCTGTTGAAAGCCCGCCATGAAAAGCGCACCAATGCATGCAAAACCCGGAAATAAAATGACCGAACACGGATTTTTACCCGAACATACAGTAAAGTTTTCGGGTCCGTGTTCGGGTAACAAAAATCCAATTATTCGGTACGAACACGAATAATACAGTCCGTGTTCGCTCAACCCTATTTACAAGTTAAAATCAGTATTTTTTTACTAGAAAATTACTTACAACCCCCAAACATTATATATATATATATTTTTTAGCAAAGACTCTGGAGAAAAAAAATGGCGGTCATTGCACAATATTTTGTCACGTGGTATTTGTGCAGCGGTCTTTCAAACTCAATTTTTTGGGAAAAAATACACTTGACTGAATCTGATAAAAAAACTAAACAGTAAAGTTAGCCCAATTTTTATGTATATTGTGAAAGATGATGTGGCGCGACTTATGTATGCATTTTCTTTGGTGCGCGAGCTCACAGGGACGGTGGCGCTTTACTTTTTTTTTTCCTATTTATTTTATTTTTATTTATTTTTTTATCACTTTTCCTTTTTTTTTTTTTTAAATCTGATAACTTTTATTGCTGTCACAAACATTGTAAACTTGTGACAGTAATGGAGGGATCTGAGGTCTAAAAGACCCCAAATCTCTGCATTTAAAAATATTCAAAACTTTGAAATCGGCATTTTGAATCCTGTCACTTTTTTTAAAATTGGCGCCGTTGGCATTTGAGTAAACCGAAAGTTACTTCATGACGACGCTTCCGGGTTACTTAATTGGAGACCCAATCAAAGCTGAATCCAGCTTAGTTCAGGACTCAACAGTCGGTCTGGTTGCTTGGGTCTCCCGGTGGGACAGGGGACCCGGGCAGAGCGGCAGAAGGCGGCAGGAGATGTCCCTTCCTGCTACCTGTGATAACGGCCAAGCGACTGCAGTTGTTATTAGTGATCGTCCGATATTGTTTTCTCATTGCCGATATCAATATTTTGGTCATTGCGTATCGGTATCGGCCGATATGGGCCGATATTTTCGTACATTTTTTTTTTACTTCACAGGTACTCTTGTGGAGGGATCTGGGGGGCTAAAAGACCCCAAATCCCTCCTGTGTACTTAACTACTTCCGGCCCGCGCTATAGCCGAAAGACGGCTACAGCGTAGGCTCTAATTTCCGGGAGGCCGTCTTTAAACGGCCTCCCAGTGACAGGCTTCTGTGTCGGCCGTGTCCCTTGGACACAGCCAATCACAGATCGTGGTGAATGGCCAATCACAGTGGCCATTCACCTCGTGATCGGACCGTGCAATGAGAGATGATCTCATATGTAAACATATGAGATCATCTCTCATCGCCAGCTCTCCTTCCTCACACAGAGACTGCAGTGTGAGAAAGAGGAGAGCCGAAGGGGACACAGAGGAATGTAATCAGGGCACCGATCACCTCCTATCAGTGCTCATCAATGCCGCCTATCAGTGCCACCTATCAGTGCTCATCAGTGCGGCATATTAATACCTCCTCATCAGTGCCACCTCATCAGTGCCCATAAGTGCCACCTCATCAGTGCCCATCAGTGCCGCCTCATCAGCGCACATCAGTGAAGGAGAAAAATGTATTTATTTTCTAAATTTACTTACAGAAAATAAGAAAAACTTTTTTTTTCAGAATTTTCTGTCTTTTTTCTTTTTTTTTTGTAAGAAATAAAAAACCCAGAGGTTATTAAATACCACCAAAAGAAAGCTCTATTTGTGTGAAAAAAATGATACAAATTTCATATGGGTACAGTGTAGCATGACCGCGCAATTGTCATTCAAAGCGTGAGAGCGCTGAAAGCTGAAAATTGGCCTGGGCAGGAAGGGGGTAAAAGTGCCCGGTAGGCAAGTGGTTAAAATAATTCAAAACACCAAGTTTGGCTGTTTTAAATGCTGTAATTTCTTTGAATCTGGTGCCAGTACCCAGAAGTGATATCATGACATAATTTCCGTGTTTTGCATGGGTCTTCGCGGCAGTGCAGGCTGGTTGTCTGGGTTCTCTCGGTGGGGCGAGCCGCGGAAGGCTGCGGGAGGGGGGACGTCCCCTCCCGCTCCTTGTAATGACAGCCGAGCTGCTTCTCAGCCACATCGGTTGTTATTACAAGACAGCCGACTGTCGGCTATGGACGCTGGTACCGGGGTGATACCTCTAGCCTCAGGCATCACTCCGGTACAAGCACTTTCCCGAAATATCGGCAATATCCGTAACCTCAGGGGCCGATTCCGATGTATCGGGGAAAGTGCATATCGGCCCTCGATATATATCGGCTTTGCCAATAATCGGTCGATCTTTAGTTGATATCATTAGAAAGCCGATTGACGACTTTAAAAAAATGGTACCGGGTTTGATGCCTGCAGCTGCATATCGCCCCGGTACAACCACTTCTTCAAGCCTATGTACAGGTACGTCGGTTTGCCGGAAGTGGTATTTCACGCATATTAGATACATTAAGGGCATTATTCGCAATGTCTGTTCTAAATCTAAGACATTTGCACATTTGTATGTTACTGTACAGTAAACACAGTCATTTTGCCATATATTATATCTACATATGAATGCTACTGTGACAGGAAGTCAGGTAAATCTGTGAGTGTTGTCACAGATCGGAGATACAATTCACCAATTACTATAGGGTGTCGGCTGCAGAAGCCATAAGAAATATCTAAAGACGCTGAACAGACTTCAGCTGTTCAGAATGAGGGAGTTAAGGCTTCTATAATTGTCCAAAGGAAGTCTGAGGATTGCTGCCTCTGGAAGCTGTCTCCTGAAGCCATGTGGGCTGGGAGAAGGAGGACAGTCAGACGTGTGCCTCCCGACAGGCTGTGTGGGCCTGGGAGAAGACCCCCCGGAGTGATGTGTGCCAGGGAGGGTAACCAAGTGTGAAGACGTCTCAAAGGTGAGAAGACGAACTGTTTCTGTGTGAAAGAAATAAAGGACTGTTTTGCCCTGTGCAGAGATTATAAATGGACTATTGAGTGTCCGCTGTAGGACAAGAAAGTCTGCCCAACAGTAGGTTGGAGACAGACTCTTAGGCAGGTTCCAGAGTGAGAAGGTAGCCGCCCACAGAGGCAAGGATTTATTTTCTGTTTTATTTTATTTTGAATGTTTTTGCTGCATACAGTCTGGTGACGAAAACACCATTAATAAACCAAACTGTTGTTTGCAAGCACTTTTGGGCTATCTCTCTGGGAAAACGCACCCCCCAAGGGGTCATCTACGCCTACCACCGAGCTAATCCCTTACACTACCTATTCAATTTGTGTCTTTTATTCATTATGTCTCAGTAAGTCTAAATTACTTGGTGATTAGAGACGAGCTCAGAGTTCACTCCGAATAGAAGTTCCGACCAACCTTTAGCTGTTGGGCTTTTAACAATGCAACCAAAACCATTACAGTGCAATGCACCCAAAATGTGCAATAAAAGAACTATGGAAAAAAACTTTTTTATTTTTCATTGTGGACAGAGTAAGCGAGGGTTATATCCCCCGTCAGATTTTTTGTTTTTTTTGCCATCTGTGTTCCATTGTGGAGATTTCCCTTCAGTTTCTTTCCCATAGTCAAACAGGAAGTGAGAGGTGATCCCTGCAAATTGAGGGAATTTCTTGGGGACCCCCAGATTACCAGAACTAGTGTCCCCATTGGAAGATTTCCCCTCAATTACTTTTTTTGGGGACAACCCAAAGTTTGGATTTTTCTTTTAATTTCACTTTCTATGATAATGGTAAACAGGACAAATAGAGAGGATGAAACTCCTTAACCGCTTAAGGACCGTCCACTACAGTTTTACTGCGGCAGGCAGCCCTCCTGCGTTAACCGACGTAGTACTACACACCTGGTGCTAGGGGGCGAGCGCCGCCGGCCACCCGCAATCGCTCCCCACTGAGAGAGAACGACAGGCAGCTGTTGTAAACACAGCAGACCGTTCTCTCTGGAATGATCACAGAGCGCCTGTGTTCCTTCTATATAGGATCACAGGTCTGTATGATCATTTCAAAAGCCCCTCCCTCACAGTTAGAAACACTCCCCTAGACTTACATTTAACCCCTTGATCACCCACTAGGTTAACCCCTTTCCTGCCAATGTCATTATTACAGTAACAGTGCCTATTTTTAGCACTGATTACTGTAGTAATGTTACGGGTTCCCCCCAAAAGTGTCAAAAATGTCAGTTAGGGGTCCGAACTGTCTGCCGCAATGTCGCAGTCGTGATAAAAATCGCAGATCGCCGCCATTTCTAGTAAAAAAAAAAAAAATAATAAAAATGGCATAAATCTTTCCCCTAGCTTGTAGACGCAATAACTTTTGCGCAAACCAATCAAAATACGCTTATTGCTAATTTTTTTACCAAAAATATGTAGCAGAATACAAATTGGCCTAAAATAATGAAAAAATTTGATTTTTAATTATTATTTTTTTGGGGAATGTTATATAGGAGAAAGAGAAAAATATTGTTTTTTTTTTTTTTTTTTCAGAATTGTCGCTCTTTTTGTTTATAGCACAAAAAAAAAAATTGCACAGATGATCAAATACCTCCAAAAGAAATCTCTATTTTTGATAAAAAAGGACATCAATTTTATTTGGGTACATTGTCGCACGACCGCGAAATTGTCCGTTAACCACTTGCCGACCGCCGCAAGTAGATTTACTGCGGCGGTCAGCCCCTGCCAGGCAGAGTGACGTTAATTAACGTCACTAGCCTGGGAGGGTCTGGGGAGCGAGCGCGCACCCGCGGAGGCGCGCTCCCGCGCGGTCACTGACCCCCCCGCACGAGTGACCAGCGGACCCGATGTCCGCCGGTCACTCGGCGATCGTCGGGCGAGAGGGAGAATGTCAGGCAGCTTGTGTAAACAAGCCACCTGTCATTCTCCTCGGTGTAAAGACACTGATCACACGGATCTACTATGTAGATCCGTTGATCAGTGTCCTTACAGCTCAAGCCACAGCCAATCACAGTAGAAAGCACGCCCCTAGGGACACACACAGCCCCTCCCTCCCAAATAAAGTTAACCCCTTCACTACCAGTGTATTTTTACAGTAACAGTGCATATGTATAGCACTGATTACTGTAGAAATGTCACTGGTAACCCCAAAAGTGTCAAAAATGTCAGTCAAGGGTCCGATCTGTCCACCGCAATGTCGCAGTACCGCAAAAAAAATTGCAGATCGCCGCCATTACGCGTTAAAAAAAAAAACAACAAAAATGACAAAAATCTTTACCTTTGTTAGTTAACGCGATAACTTTTGCGCAAACCAATAAAAATACGCTTTTTGCGATTTTTTTTTACCAAACATAGGTAGGATAAAACAAATTGGCCGAAAATGTTAAAAAATTTTGATTTTTACATTTTTTTTGGGGGGAATTTCATATAAACAAATGTGAAAAATATTGCTATTTTTGCAAAATTGTCGCTCTTTTTTTGTTTATAGCGCGTGATCAAAAAATCGCACAGGTGATCAAATACCACCAAAAGAAAGCTCTGTTTGTGGGAAAAAAAGGACGTCAAATTAGTTTAGGTACAGCGTTGCACGACCGCGCAATTGTCCGTTAAAGTCACGCAGTGCCGAATCGCAAAATACCCCCTGGTCTTTTAGCAGGAAAATCCTCCGGGGCTTAAGTGGTTAAAATAACGCAGTGCTGAATCGCAAAAAATGGCCTGGTCATTAAGGGGGCAAATCCTTCCAGTCCAGAAGTGGTTAACGGGGGGCACAAAAAAAAACAAAAACTGACAGATGTTCTTTTACCTCTCTACTCAATCCAAAACTAAAAAAAAGTTCTGCCTTTAGTTATACTATAGGTTGATATGCTATTAATACATGCTATAGGTGTGTTAAAGGCTGCTTTAAAATTCAATGCCTGGGTGAAAGAACCCTTAGAGTAGATTTTTCTTTTTTTTTTTATCTGTCTCTGAGAGAAGAGCCTTGTTTAGAGACTTGTAAGGGACTTGTAAGAGACTTGTGCACTACTTTGAAGAGACTTAAGTGATAGGTAACTTTGTCTGTGGGGAATGCCTGGCTAATCTTTTTCTTCTTCCTGGAAAGTCTGATAACAAGTCCCTTGAAATAAGATAAGGATCCAACTTAGAGGCAACTCCCATTGAAGATGTGCACAAGTCGGATAGAGGTTGCCTTAAAGTAGTACAGGAACCTTTTCTAAAGTCGGAGTGACTTCAGTAGTGCATATTAAGACGGCTCTTATTCATTTACATTGAATTTGTGATGACAAGAGACTTGGGGCGACTTGAGGGCACACAAGTCATGTCCCAAGTTGGAGTAGTGTGAACTGGCTCTCAAAGTCACGCTAAAGTCGCTCCTTCATGGGGCAACTTTCTGGTCATGGTAGTGTGAACCGGTGTTCCGTGAGAATTACCTACCCGTGAGAAAAACCTACCCCTCGTCACTTCCGGTTCACGGCACTGTATGTAATGCAGCGGTTACATTAAAACAACTGTGCTGCAATACGAGTCATCTGCGCTCCTGTCCCTGTCACTTCCCTGCTCTCGGCTAGTAAATATAAAAGCGGCGGCGGGTGTATGAAAACATAAATCATGGAGCCGAGAGCCGCTTTTATATTTACTAGCCAAGATCAGGGAAGTGACAGGGACAGGAGCGGAGATGACTCATGCTGCAGCACAGCTGTTTTATGTAACCGCCGCGTGGGTAGCTTTTGTTCACGGTACACCGTGATATTTTCATACTAGTGCGCATGCGCACTAGTCAGCTCCTAAGTTGTTCCATTAGGTATCCGGGGCTGTGAGCATGCGCACTGCTGCGCTGCTCAGCTGTTCCTGGCCGGAAGTGACGAGGGTAGGTTTTTCTCACGGGGTAGGTAATTCTCACGTTAAACCGGCTCTAATAACTGCCTGTGAAGTCCTAACCGTATCTGATCAAAAGTAGCAATACAAAACCATAATAATAATACAAAACCAAAATAAGATTAAAAAAAAAAATCACAGACATCGCAACAATGAATCAATTTTCTTCTATTGATATGGACAAAGTAGCTGCTGAGTTGTGTGTTATAGTCATCATCACATTATATAACTTGATCCATTCAGGATAACAGCTGAATGCATGCAGGTTTATCAGACAAGCAGGCATCTCTCCAACAATGAACTCAACATAAACAATTACCATTATACAGTCATGTTATACAAAGTGGAGAGACAAATAATGTCTGTGTCCACAGAAAATGATTATGTTAGTAATTTACACCTGTAGTCTTTTTTTTATTTTTTTTTATAATCCATTAAATCTACTAGTTCTTATAGAAAACCAGTGCATCAGGGGACAGTGGGAAGAACGCCCCTTACATTGGTGGTCAGTGGTAAGAATGCTCCTTACATTGGAGGTCAGTGGAAAGAATGTCCCTTTCATTGGTGGTCAGTGGAAAAAATGTCCCTTACATTGGTGGTCAGTGGGAAGAATGTCCCTACATTGGTGGTGAGTGAGAAGAATGCCCCTAATATTGGTGATCAGTGGGAAGAATACCCCTTACATTAATGGTCAGTGGGAAGAATGCCCCTTACATTGGTGGTCAGTGGGAAGAAAGTCCCTTACATTAATGGTTGGTCAGTGTGAAGAACACCCCTTACATTAGTGATCAGTGGGAAGAATGTCCCTTACATTGATGGTCAGTGGAAAGAATGCCCCCTTACATTGGTAAGGAGGATAGCACTCCACTGCCTTTTGATTCAGGTATTCAAGCAGGTTAGAATATCTCCCTATGCAAAAACTATCTCAGTCAACCACCACAAAGCTGGTTATTTAGCCTTCTAGCCTCAGAAGTTTACCAATAACCACAAGCTATTTCCAAAATCAAATCAATCCATCAAAGGCCATCTTACAGATACATTAATTATCTGCTAAGATTTTAGGTTACTACTATGGCTAAGCCTATCCACAACTTTCATCTACCATTCAGGAGGTCATACTTACGATTGTGCATAGGTGGACCCGGCCAGGAGACTCAGCAGTAGGAGACACAAAGCTCTGAACCCCATGATGCCACCAGGGGTATGAGAAGCCTCTGAGAGGAGGGTTTTTAAAGGGACACTGGAGGAGGGCTTGAGCCCTGTCCAAATAATTCCCTTTAATTAGTAACTGAAGCTGCTGGGGAGCACTTGCCAGCAGGTGGTGCTGTGGAGCAGAGCGCGGGATCAGAGGCTGTCAGGGCGTGCAGGAGAGAGGAGTGTGTGTGGAGTGTGTGCGTGACCGACCGCGTGTGAGTAACCCCCCCCCAGGAGAGCAGCGGCGGGGAGCGGCGCTCGAACCCCGACACCCCCCCCCCAGAAGCGAGCGGCGAGCTGGTCGGTAACCCCCCCCCTCTTGTTGCGGGTGGCGAGCGGAACAGTAAACCCCCCCCCTTTTTGCGGCGGGCGGCGAGTGGTGCAGACCCCCCCCCCCAGACAGAGAGGGAGCAGAGGAGACTAGCGAGCAAAAGCTGACCGGAAAGTGACAGAGGGAGGCGGGTGCAGAGCGGAGACTGACCGTCTGAGGGGAAAAAAAAAAAAAAACAGCCAGGAACTGCTAGAGTCAGACTTAAAGGGACATACACTAGGTAAGTAAGAAAGTAAGACTGGTGACTGAGATTGTACACTGACTGAGGGTGTAGTGTAGTACCTGAGTATCTGGGAGTACCTGAGTATCTGGGAGTACCTGAGTACCTGTGAGTATCTGTGAGTACCTGTGAGTATCTGTGAGTACCTGTGAGTACCTGTGAGTATCTGTGAGTACCTGAGTATCTGTGAGTATCTGTGAGTATCTGTGAGTACCTGTGAGTATCTGTGAGTACCTGTGAGTATCTGTGAGTATCTGTGAGTACCTGTGAGTATCTGTGAGTACCTGTGAGTATCTGTGAGTACCTGAGTATCTGTGAGTATCTGTGAGTACCTGAGTACCTGTGAGTACCTGAGTATCTGTGAGTACCTGAGTATCTGTGAGTACCTGTTGCTACCTGAGTGTCTGGGAGTACCTATCACTACCTGAGTGTTTTGCGTCTGACCGGGCTGTGCGACTGAGCGTTGTGCGTCTGACCGGGCGGTGCGACTGAGCGTTGTGCATCTGACCGGGCGGTGCGACTGAGCGTTGTGCATCTGACCGGGCGGTGCGACTCAGTGTTGTGCGTCTGACCGGGCTGTGCGACTCAGTGTTTTGCGTCTGACCGGGCTGTGCGACTGAGCGTTGTGCGTCTGACCGGGCTGTGCGACTGAGCGTTGTGCGTCTGACCGGGCTGTGCGACTGAGCGTTGTGCGTCTGACCGGGCTGTGCGACTGAGCGTTGTGCGTCTGACCGGGCTGTGCGACTGAGCGTTGTGCGTCTGACCGGGCTGTGCGACTGAGCGTTGTGCGTCTGACCGGGCTGTGCGACTGAGCGTTGTGCGTCTGACCGGGCTGTGCGACTGAGCGTTGTGCATCTGACCGGGCGGTGCGACTGAGCGTTGTGCATCTGACCGGGCGGTGCGACTCAGTGTTGTGCGTCTGACCGGGCTGTGCGACTCAGTGTTTTGCGTCTGACCGGGCTGTGCGACTGAGCGTTGTGCGTCTGACCGGGCGGTGCGACTGAATGTTTTGCGTCTGACCGGGCTGTGCGACTGAGCGTTGTGCGTCTGACCGGGCTGTGCGACTGAGCGTTGTGCGTCTGACCGGGCTGTGCGACTGAGCGTTGTGCGTCTGACCGGGCTGTGCGACTGAGCGTTGTGCGTCTGACCGGGCTGTGCGACTGAGCGTTGTGCGTCTGACCGGGCTGTGCGACTGAGCGTTGTGCGTCTGACCGGGCTGTGCGACTGAGCGTTGTGCGTCTGACCGGGCTGTGCGACTGAGCGTTGTGCGTCTGACCGGGCTGTGCGACTGAGCGTTGTGCGTCTGACCGGGCTGTGCGACTGAGTGTTGTGCGTCTGACCGGGCTGTGCGACTGAGTGTTGTGCGTCTGACCGGGCGGTGCGACTGAGTGTTGTGCGTCTGACCGGGCTGTGCGACTCAGTGTTGTGCGTCTGACCGGGCTGTGCGACTCAGTGTTGTGCGTCTGACCGGGCTGTGCGACTCAGTGTTGTGCGTCTGACCGGGCTGTGCGACTCAGTGTTGTGCGTCTGACCGGGCTGTGCGACTCAGTGTTGTGCATCTGACCGGGCTGTGCGACTTGGTGTTGTGCGTGAGGGTGAGAAGGTAGCGTTAGGAAGCCAGGAAATAGCCACATAGGATAGTCTTAAATCGCTGAATCCCCATTAGATTAGATTAGTAGGTACAATGCCCGGCGGGTGTGGAGATGCGACTCGGTGTACATCTTGTGATATGTATGGGTTCCTCGGTCATGCGATCGAGGGCGAATACAAATGCGCAAAATGTGAGCACGTTGCTTCCCTGGAAGCTCAGGTCCTGAATCTAGGGAAGCAGCTGGCAACACTGAGACGAATGTCCATACCGGAGGAGAGCCAGGATTGTACCAATCAGGTGCAGACAGGGGCCTGCACAGAGGTGGGCGGAGTATCGGAGGTGCAGGCATCAGAGCAGAGTAGAGGGGTGACAGTTAGGAGGGGTAGAAGGGGACAAGTCAAGGAGGCTGATCCTGGGCTGGAGCACCCCAATAGATACGCCCCGTTGTGTGATGTTGGGGAAACCAGTCAGGGACCAGCATTGCTGGAGCAGAGCGACGCCCCTAGCTGCCAGGGGACGAACTCCTCCAGTGAGGCCGGGAGAAAGGGAAAGGAAAGACAGGTGCTGGTGGTAGGGGACTCAATTATTAGAAGGAAAGATAGTGTAATCTGTGACAAAGACCGTGTGCGCCGAACAGTCTGTTGTTTGCCGGGCGCTCGGGTTCGGCACATTGCGGATCGGATGGACAGATTATTGGGTGGGGCTGGGGAAGACCCAGCTGTCATGGTACATGTGGGTACCAATGACATAGGCAGAGGAAGATGGAGAGTCCTAAACGATTTCAGGGACTTAGGCGCTAAGTTGAGGACTAGGACCTCCAAGGTAGTATTTTCCGAAATACTACCTGTACCTCGAGCCACACCAGAGAGGCAGCGGGAGATTAGGGAAGTTAACGAGTGGCTGAGGAGCTGGTGTAGTAAGGAGGGTTTCGGGTTCCTGGAGAACTGGGCCGACTTCTCAGTCGGTCACCGGCTCTTTGGTAGGGACGGATTGCACCTAAATGGGGTGGGTGCAGCCGTACTGGGTGAGAGGATGGCCAAAAAGTTAGAGGGGCTTTTAAACTAGGGAATGGGGGGGAGGGTACAGATGTAGAATTAGCCAGTGGAAAGCAAGTTTCAGAGGGCAGAAATGGGGGCATTAGCGGTAGGGTGTTCGGAGCCCCTATACCCAGGGTGGGTACGGGGAAAAATCAAGAGAGCAGCCTAAAAACATCAAAATTACGAGGCTTATATACCAATGCCAGAAGCCTGGCCAACAAGATGGGAGAGCTGGAGCTGCTGATGTTTGAGGAGGACTTAGATTTTGTGGGGATAACTGAGACTTGGTTTGACAGCTCTCATGACTGGATGGCGACCATTCAGGGGTATTCCCTTTATCGCAGAGATAGAGAGGGTAAAAAAGGGGGAGGGGTATGTTTGTATATTAAGAACAGTATACAGGTAAATATGAGGGATGATATTAATAATGGAGCTATGGACGAGGCAGAATCCCTATGGGTAGAGCTTCAAAGGAAAGGCACGGTGGGGAAGGTAATATTGGGCGTATGCTATAGGCCCCCAAACCAGAGGGAGGAGGGTGAGGTGGACCTCATGTTACAGATAGGATTGGCAGCAAGGATGGGAAATGTCATTATAATGGGGGACTTTAATTATCCTGATATAGACTGGGCAGAAGGAACCGCGCATTCAGCCAAGGCTCGGCAGTTCCTAAATGTTTTGCAGGACAATTTCATGGGTCAGATGGTGAATGCACCGACAAGAAACAATGCGGTACTTGACCTACTGATTACCAACAATACAGACCTGCTCACGGATATAGAAATACGGGACAACTTAGGGAACAGTGACCATAGGTCAATTGGTTTAAGTATTAATTACAGTAATAGGAAACACAAGGGTAATATAAGGACACTGAATTTCAAAAGAGCCAATTTCCCTAAACTGCGCTCGCTGCTAGAAAATATCAAATGGGATAGAACCCTGGGAACAAAGAACACGGAGGAAAAATGGGAGTGCTTCAAGAGCATACTTAACAAGGGGGTGGGCCAGTGCATTCCACAGGGAAATAAATTTAAAAGATCAAAACTAAACCCTGGGTGGCTAAACTCCAACATAAAAATGTATATTAGAGCTAAAGAAAAGGCCTTCAAAAAATACAAGACTGAGGGGTCATTGGCAGCATTTAAGCACTACAAAGAGTGTAATAAGAAATGTAAAGATGAAATCAGGGTGGCTAAAATAGAACACGAGAGACATATAGCGGAGGAGAGTAAAAAGAACCCCAAGAAATTCTTTAAGTATATAAACAGTAAGAAAGCGAGGCCAGAACACATTGGCCCCATAAAAGATGATAAAGGAAAAATGGCCACAGAGGACAGAGAAAAGGCGGAAGTGTTAAATAATTTCTTTTCTTCAGTCTTCACAAAGGAATCGGGGGGCTACACGAACCCCGCTTGTAAGGGCGAACTAAATAATACACCTCAGGAAGTGCCGCCATGGCTAACAGAGGATAGACTTAGAGCTAAACTAGAGAAACTTAACATAAATAAATCCCCAGGACCGGATGGCTTGCACCCAAGGGTTCTAAATGAGCTCAGTCAGGTGATTGCCAGACCATTATTCTTGATCTTTAAGGATAGTTTACAGACAGGTATGGTGCCAGCTGATTGGAAAAAAGCCAACGTGGTACCAATATTTAAAAAGGGGCCGAGATATATCCCGGGTAACTATAGGCCGGTCAGCCTAACATCAGTAGTCTGCAAAATTTTGGAGGGGATGATAAGGGACCACATACAAGACTTTAGTAATGAAAACGGTATTATAAGTAGTAATCAGCATGGATTCATGAAAAATCGTTCATGCCAAACCAATCTATTAACCTTCTACGATGAAGTGAGCTGCCACTTAGATAAAGGAAAGCCTGTGGATGTGGTGTATCTGGACTTTGCAAAGGCCTTTGACACCGTTCCCCACAAACGCTTACTGTACAAACTAAGGAAGGTAGGTATGGACCATAAGGTGAGTACCTGGATAGAGAACTGGCTCCAGGGGAGAGTACAGAGGGTGGTGATTAATGGGGAGTACTCGGATTGGGCGGGTGTGGAAAGTGGGGTCCCCCAGGGTTCTGTCCTGGGACCAATCCTGTTTAATTTATTCATAAATGATCTAGAGGAGGGGATATCTAGTACAATCTCAGTATTTGCAGATGATACTAAATTAGGCATGCCAATATCTTCTATGCAGGATGTGGAAATCTTGCAAGCAGACCTGAACAAAATAACGGGGTGGGCAACTACATGGCAGATGAGATTTAATGTAGAAAAATGTAAAGTAATGCACTTGGGGGCCAGAAACCAGAAAGCAAGCTACTCACTAGGGGGGGAACCTCTGGGTGAGTCTAGGATGGAAAGGGACCTGGGGGTACTGGTAGACAACAGGCTTGGAAGTGGCATGCAATGCCAAGCCGCTGCAAGCAAAGCCAACAGAATACTGGGTTGTATAAAAAAGGGGATTCACTCCAGAAATAAAGAGATTATTCTTCCACTCTACAAGACTCTGGTCCGGCCACATCTGGAGTATGCTGTCCAGTTCTGGGCACCGGTCCTCAGGAAGGATGTGCTGGAACTGGAGAAAGTCCAGAGAAGGGCAACAAAAATAATTAGGGGAATGGAGGACATCGGCTATGAGGAAAGACTACAAGCACTGAACCTATTCTCTCTGGAGAAGAGACGCTTCAGGGGGGATATGATATCAATGTACAAATACTGTACTGGCGACCCTAGCATAAGGAACAAACTATTTAGAGTAAGGGAATACAATAAGACACGCGGCCACTCACTAAAACTAGAGGAAAGGCGGTTTAACCTTAAAGTGCGTAAGGGGTTCTTCACTGTAAGAGCGGTAAGGATGTGGAATTCTCTTCCGCAAGCAGTCGTATCAGCGGGGAGCATTGATAGTTTCAAAAAACTATTAGATGGGCACCTTAAAGACCACAACATACAGGGGTATACAATGTACGGTTAAAAGCAAACACACACACATAGGTTGAACTGGATGGACTTGTGTCTTTTTTCAGCCTCACTAACTATGTAACTATGTAACTATGAAGAGACATCCGTGAGGTTTGGTGACATATAGGCAAACAAAGCCAGCTTTCACATGAAAGAGTGTTGCACAACACTAGAACAGCAGGGGTCCTGAACCCAAAGTATTCTCCGCTCTGTATTGAGAGCTCATTCACATTATTAACATAATTTATAAAGCAGTGAAACTGACATTCACTAACCATTCACTGCAGCTAATCTTCCTGTTGCATGTATTTTAAATAACAATGATCGATTCACCACCAGTAAATGTTTAGTAAAAGTTACATTCACTGCTTTATAAATAAACCACCTATGAGTAATTAAAAAAAAAAAAAAAACATAAGTACACAAATAGTGCCAACAATTTATGTAACACTTTAAATACATTACATTCACATCAGTCCCTGTCCTTAGCCATTTGCTGCCCATGCCAATTCTGACATTTCTCTCATACATATGTAGCAGATTTTCAGGCATTGTGCTAGATGTGGGTCTGCCAAGGGAACCGCTAGTAACTAGGGTTGAGCGAACCCGGACTGTATTGTTCCGGATCGTACCGGACTTTTGGGTGTTCGGTACCCGGACCCAAACATTTTACTGTATATTCGGGATACAGTCCGTTGTTTGGGATTTTTATTTCATGTTTTGGCGCAGTTTTAATGTTTTGGTGTGGTTTTAATGGCGCGGCTTCAACAGCTGCAGGGCAGCCAATCAACAAGCGTTTAACTAGTGTGCCCTTAGAAGCCATCACAGACATGCCTACTAATGGCATGGCTGTGATTGGCCAGTGCAGCATGTGACCCAGCCTCTATATAAGCTGGAGTCACATAGCACCGCACGTCACTCTTCTCTACTGTAACTACTGTAGGGAGAGGTTCCTGATGCTGCTGAGGGAGAGATAGGAGATTATTGTAGGGGCAGACTGGAGATTGCTTTCAGGGAAACAATAGGAAGAATCTTCTTTAATCAGACAGCAATCTACATCGATCTTATTGTGTGGGGGTTCAGTGCACAATCTTTTTGCCCTGACCTGAGCCCAGTGAGGAGGAGGGAGAAAAAAAAACTTTTATTAGTCTGTTAGGTGGCCGGCGTGCGGCATGTAGCAGCCATGTAATGCATATGTGTCTGCTTAATATGGATTTAACAAAAAAAAAAATTTTTCCTTCATATTTTACAGTGACATACAGTGTTTAGACACTGCTGTTCTAATCTGCTATTCAAAAATCAACAATTTAAGGGAAAAATAAACATTTTTCATTCATATGTTACTGTGGAATACACCCTTTGGATACTGTTGTTCTATTCCGCTATTCAATAAACACTCATTTAGGAAAAAAAAAAAAATTGCGGCCTAGTCTGCATATTTTACTGTGAGATACACCCGTTGCATACTGTTCTATTCCACTTTTCAATAAAAACCCATTTAGGGAAAAAAAAATTGCGGCCTAGTCTGCATATTTTACTGTGAGATACACCCGTTGGATACTAGTGTTCTATTCCGCTTTTCAATAAAAACCCATTTAGGGAAAAAAAAAATTGCGGCCTAGTCTGCATATTTTACTGTGAGATACACCCGTTGGATACTGTTTTTCTATTCTGCTATTCAATAAACACCCATTTAGGGGAAAAATATTAAATTGCGGCCTAGTCAGTGTCTGTACGTGTGAGATACACCCTTTGGATACCGTTGTTCTATTCTGCTATTCAATAAACACCCATTTAGGGGAAAGAAAGATATTAAATTGTGGCCAAGTCTCTATCTGTACGTGTGAGATACACCATTTGGATACTGTTGTTCTATTCTGCTATTCAATAAACACCCATTTAGGGGAAAATGAATAATTTTGCAGCGTTTGCTGACTATGTTACTGTGAGATACACCCTTTAAATTTGTTTGGCGCATCTCCTTCCCCCACCGAGGATTGCAGGACGCTTCAGTTTGACTCCTGTTGCTAACTCCTCCTACTCCACTTCCTCATCCTCATCCACTACCGGCTCCGCATCCGGAGCAGTGATCATTTCCAAGGCTTTCAGGGCAGTCATTCACAAGTGGCTCCAAGGGTGGGTTCCTGCACCCACAAACGCCGGGTACAAAATTGTACAGCAAGGGCACAATTCTGGAGGATGACGAGGTGGAGGATGAGGAGGAGGAACCATGTTCACAGCAGGGTGGCACCCAGATAACTGATAACAACAGATACTACACTTGATCTTTGCCAAAAGGTCGAGAAGAGATGCTGGTGGCATTCCCACTTGACAGCAGGGACACAGTGGAAGCACAAGGCGAAGGCAGAGGAGGAGGAGGTCGCCAACGCAGCCATGGCACCGCCAGCACCTCAGAAGGCAGGATTAGCATAAATGAAATGTGGAAAAGCTTTGTTGGCATGCCACAACAACCAGGACCACCAGCTGTTTTTTTTTTTTTAGCCCGTGGTGTGTGAACAAACTCAGACTATCACCCGGTGGGTGCATTAAAAAGTGCACACCAAAAAAGTGAAACCCAAAAAGTGCACAGGGTGTACACATGGTAACTGACCCTGATCCCCCAGGGTGCAAGGCTCCTGACAGGGACTGGGGTACTTACACTGGCTAACCTGGCCAAAACCAGGCAGCCCCGTTCTTTATGAGGTCTGCTGAAACAGACCATCCCAAGTACTAGGTGGGGCTCTCCTGAAGAGAGACCCCATGAAAGAGGGCGAACGAAGCCAGAAGGCCATCTCCACCCCCTCCCGAGACTTTCAGGGACAGGCCCAAGGATCTATATCCTACTAATCATGCTGTGCAAAATAAAGTGTACCGCCACAATAAAAAACACAAAACATGAGACACACAACACATAAAAGTGGGGAAAGGGATAGTGAAGAAGAAGTGCAAGGTTAGTGCCACATTGCAATACTATGGCAGGCCCTTCGGCCAGGAATAAAAAATTCCTTTGGTCCTGACTCCTGACCAAAAGTCCCGGCCCTAGAGGCAGGTGTGAAAAACGTGTGTAGGAAATGCAGTGTCCTTTGTACCATACTCATAGTATTGCCATCCACCGTGAATTATGGCACCCCTGGACTGCCACTCCAGGGGCACATTCACCACAGGCTTTTCAGAATCCCGGTCCCTGGCAAGACCAGTGCAGCCCCGTCCCTAGCAGAAAGCCTCAGAACTTAGACAGCTTTGGGAGAGCCCGGTCCACAACCAGGGACACATACCTTTTCCAAGGCCAGACTCAACCCAGAAGGGGGAAAAAAGCCCCCCCGCCGCCATCACCGTTCCTTACCATATACCATATACAGTTCCTTACCGTTCCTTACGTACTATACACGTACTGAATGACGGGTCTGCCCCCTTCAACTTCTGGGTCTCCAAATTGGGCACATGGCCTGAGCTTGCCCTTTACGCCTTGGAGGTGCCAGCCTGCCCTGCAGCCAGTGTATTACCTGAACGTGTATTTAGCACGGCTGGTGGCGTCATCACAGACAAGCGCAGCCGCCTGTCCAGAGCCAATGTGGACAAGCTCACGTTCATTAAAATGAACCAGGCATGGATCCCACAGGACTTAAACCGTACCTTGTGCAGAATAGACATGTATACCGGCCTTACCCAGCCATTGTTGTATTTTTGATCTTTCTCACTCTTTTGGGGTGTACCCTAATTTAAAAAGAAATCTAAAATTAAAAACAAAAACCAGTGTTGGCTACCTCGTCTTCCTCCACCGCCGCTTCCACCTACACCGCCATATCCACTGCCACCTCAACCTCCTACTCCATATGGGCCTCGTCCTCCTAGATCAAGATGATTCATTTTTATTTTACAGTTTTTTATGTTATTTTAAGTTATTTCCCTATCCACATTTGTTTGCAGAGCACTTGCCGTGCTCTTAAGAAGATTTTGCTGCCATTTGCAGCCCTCTAGCCCTTTCCATGTTTTTTTTAGAACCATTTTAGTGCTCAAAAGTTTGGGTCACCATTGACTTAAATGGGGTTCAAGATCGGGGTAAAGTTCGGGTCACGAACCCGGACTTTTTTTTTCAAGTTCGGCTGAACCCGCCGAACCCAGGTGTTCGCTCAACTCAACTACTAGTAACAACAGCACATTTAAGCATGTTCTCCAAGTGTGAGCACTGAGACAAGAAACAGTCCAGCATCTTTGGGTTTTGTATTTATTTAGGAACTTGGATGGGAGAAGGGAATGAGTGGGATACTCCTCTGGCTCGACTATACACTGTAGTGGGACAACTGAGAAAAATGCGTCTTGATGCTGACTTGACGCCGACTTAATGCCAATCAACGCCAGTTGGCGCTTATTAGTGCTGACTTGCTGTCCTCTTAACTCTGTACTGACTTTGACACTTCCCCAGTCCTTGCTGGCTAAGGGAGCTACTTGAATTACTGCTGCAGCTCTTAACACTTCAGGGCCCGCACACACTGGCACCTTCTTTACTCCTATACTTCTCTTCAGGGCTTAGACACTGGCACCCCCTTTTTAAGTTTCCTCCTGGTTAGCTGGCTCCTGGATCCCTCTGACCTTCCTGGTAGAGATGAACGAACATCGGCCGGGGCGGTTCGCTAACGTCAGCCGCAAATTTTCTCAAAAGTCCGCGAACCTCAAGTTCGCGGCGGGCCCCATTGACTTTAATGGGAGGCGAACTTTAAAAACCTTTAGGTCATATTTGCAGCCACAAAATACTTTAATAGCTGTGCACAAATAGTCCCAGCACATGGACAATGTCATAACAGAAGTATTGCAATTGTAAACGTTGGCCTAATTTATTTATTTTTTTTACAGCAAAAAATATATATATTTTTTTCCATAAATCAGCCAGAACTGACAGCAGCCGGTAAAAACATGTCAAATACATACAGTGCATTACGAAAGTATTCGGCCCCCTTGAACTTTTCGACCTTTTGCCACATTTCAGGCTTCAAACAAAGATATAAAACTGTAATTTTTTTTTTGAAGAATCAACAACAAGTGGGACACAATCATCAAGTGGAACACAATTTATTGGATGTTTCAAACTTTTTTAACAAATAAAAAACTGAAAAATTGGGCGTGCAAAATTATTCAGCCCCCTTACTTTCAGTGCAGCAAACTCTCTCCAGAAGTTCAGTGAGGATCTCTGAATGATTCAATGTTGACCTAAATGACTAATGATGATAAATAGAATCCACCAGTGTGTAATCAAGTCTCCGTATGAATGCACCTGCACTGTGATAGTCTCAGAGGTCTGTTTAAAGCGCTGAGAGCATCATGAAGAACAAGGAACACACCAGGCAGGTCCGAGATACTGTTGTGGAGAAGTTTAAAGCTGGATTTGGATACAAAAAGATTTCCCAAGCTTTAAACATCCCAAGGAGCACTGTGCAAGTGATAATATTGATATGGAAGGAGTATCAGACCACTGCAAATCTACGAAGACCTGGCCGTCCCTCTAAACTTTCAGCTCATACAAGGAGAAGACTGATCAGAGATGCAGCCAAGAGGCCCATGAACACTCTGGATGAACTGCAGATATCTACAGCTGAGGTGGGAGACTCTGTCCATAGGACAACAATCAGTCGTATACTGCACAAATCTGGCCTTTATGGAAGAGTGGCAAGAAGAAAGCCATTTCTTAAAGATATCCATAAAATGTGTAGTTTAAAGTTTGCCACAAGCCACTTGGGAGACACACCAAATATGTGGAAGAAGTTGCTCTGGTCAGATGAAACCAAAATCAAACTTTTTGGCAATAATGCAAAACGTTATGTTTGGCGTAAAAGCAACACAGCTCATCACCCTGAACACACCATCCCCACTGTCAAACATGGTGGTGGCAGCATCATGGTTTGGGCCTGCTTTTCTTCAGCAGGGACAGGGAAGATGGTTAAAATTGATGGGAAGATGGATGGAGCCAAATACAGGACCATTCTGAAAGAAAACCTAATGGAGTCTGCAAAAGACCTGAGACTGGGACGAAGATTTGTCTTCCAACAAGACAATGATCCAAAACATAATGCAAAATCTACAATGGAATGGTTCACAAATAAACATATCCAGGTGTTAGAATAGCCAAGTCAAAGTCCAGACCTGAAGCCAATCGAGAATCTGTGGAAAGAACTGAAAACTGCTGTTCACAAACGCTCTCCATCGAACCTTACTGAGCTCGAGCTGTTTTGCAAGGAGGAATGGGCAAAAATTTCAGTCTCTCGATGTGCAAAACTGATAGAGACATACCCTAAGCGACTTACAGCTTTAATCGCAGCAAAATGTGGCGCTACAAAGTATTAACTTAAGGGGGCTGAATAATTTTGCACGCCCAATTTTTTGTTTTTTATTTGTTAAAGTTTGAAATATCCAATAAATTTCGTTCCACTTCATGATTGTGTCCCACTTGCTGTTGATTCTTCAAAAAAAAATTACAGTTTTATATCTTTGTTTGAAGCCTGAAATGTGGCAAAAGGTCGAAAAGTTCAAGGGGGCCGAATACTTTCGCAATGCACTGTATAAGGTCAATTCACACATCTGTAAAATCGGTCCACATCCATTCCACAATTTGGTGGAACCTTTGCAGACCCATTGATTTTCAATTCCAGTCTGAAAAATTAGGCATTCACAGGATACAGAAGTAAGTGTCGGCCAGTATTGGCCCCAGAAATTAGCCCACATGGGTTTACCTAACAGCTAAGAACATAGTATTCTGTGGCTGGAGGTACATTAGGCATTCACAGTATACAGAAGTAAGTGTCGACCTGTATAGGCCCCAAAAATTAGCCCACATGGGTTTACCTGACAGGTAAGAACGTAGTCTTTGGTGGCTGGAGGTACATTAGGCATTCACAGAAAAAATAATTGTCGGCCCTGAAAGGCCCCAAAAATTTGTAATTCAATGGACATGAAATGCCTTTTATGCCTGTAGCAGAGTAGCAGTATGATCCACAATATCTCCACTGGTAGTCAGGCACAGCATACAATAATCCTGGTAGCGTATAATATTCCCAATAGTGTTGAGCGAACACGGACTGTATTATTCGTGTTCGTACCGAATAATTGGATTTTTTTTACCCGAACACGGACACGGACACTTTACTGTATGTTCGGGTAAAAATCCGTGTTCGGTCGTTTTATTTCCGGGTTTTGCATGCTTTGGCGCTCTTTTCATGGCGGGCTTTCAACAGCCAATCAACAATCGTTTAACTGGTGTGCCTTAAGCCATCCCAGCCATGCCTGCAAATGTCTTAGTAGCTGTGATTGGCCGTCTGAAGCATGTGACCAAGTCTTTATAAGTTCGAGGCAGCCGCCGCAGCAGCGTCATTCTGCTGCTTAGCTAAGGGACAGAGCACACATCAATGTGCTGGCTGCTGATTAGGGAAAGATAGGCAGGAAAAAACCATTTGTGTCCGGATAGAATTGAGGGACAGGTCGGAGTGTTTAGGCAGGGCGAGTTGTAGGCATTTTAGGGATAGAGTCTGCTGAATTATAGGGTCAGTGTCTTCTACAAACTACAATCGATATTGCTGTGTGGGGGGTGGGGTGAATCTGCACTCAATCCTGATCTACGATCTCTTCTCAATCCTGTTAGGGACAGAGTCTGCTGAATTTTAGGGAAACTGTGTTCTACAAACTACAATCGATATTGCTGTGTGGTGTGGGATTGGAGATAGGCAGGTGTCAGTGATCCACATCCATTTTTCTGTGTGTGAGCTGCAGTGAACACAATCTTTTTGGGCTGCAGTGAACACAATCTTTTTGGGCTGCAGTGAACACAATCTTTTTGGGGTGCAGTGAACAAAATCTTTTTGGGGTGCAGTGAACACAATCCTTTTTGGTGTGCAGTGAACACAATCTTTGTGGGGTGCAGTGAACAAAATCCTTTGTGGGGTGCAGTGAACACAATCTTTTTGGGGTGCAGTGAACAAAATCCTTTTTGGGGTGCAGTGAACAACATCCTTTTTGGGGTGCAGTGAACACAATCTTTTTGGGGTGCAGTGAACAAAATCCTTTGTGGGGTGCAGTGAACACAATCTTTTTGGGGTGCAGTGAACACAATCTTTTTGGGGTGGAGTGAACAACATCCTTTTTGGGGTGCAGTGAACAAAATCCTTTTTGGGGTGCAGTGAACAAAATCATTTTTGGGGTGCAGTGAACACAATCTTTTTGGGGTGCAGTGAACACAATCTTTGTGGGGTGCAGTGAACACAATCTTTTTGGGGTGGAGTGAACAACATCCTTTTTGGGGTGCAGTGAACAACATCCTTTTTGGGGTGCAGTGAACACAATCTTTTTGGGGTGCAGTGAACACAATCTTTGTGGGGTACAGTGAACAGAATCTTTGTGGGGTGCAGTGAACACAATCTTTGGGGGGTACAGTGAACACAATCTTTTTGGGGTGCAGTGAACACAATCTTTGTGGGGTGCAGTGAACACAATCTTTTTGGGGTGGAGTGAACAAAATCATTTTTGGGGTGCAGTGAACAACATCCTTTTTGGGGTGCAGTGATCAAAATCCTTTTTGGGGTGCAGTGAACACAATCTTTTTGGGGTGCAGTGAACAAAATCCTTTGTGGGGTGCAGTGAACAGAATCTTTGTGGGGTGCAGTGAACACAATCTTTGGGGGGGTACAGTGAACACAATCTTTTTGGGGTGCAGTGAACACAATCTTTGTGGGGTACAGTGAACAGAATCTTTGTGGGGTGCAGTGAACACAATCTTTGGGGGGTACAGTGAACACAATCTTTTTGGGGTGCAGTGAACACAATCTTTGGGGGGTACAGTGAACACAATCTTTTTGGGGTGCAGTGAACACAATCTTTGTGGGGTGCAGTGAACACAATCTTTGGGGGGGTACAGTGAACACAATCTTTTTGGGGTGCAGTGAACAACATCCTTTTAGGGTGCAGTGAACACAATCTTTGTGGGGTGCAGTGAACAACATCCTTTTAGGGTGCAGTGAACACAATCTTTGTGGGGTACAGTGAACAGAATCTTTGTGGGGTGCAGTGAACACAATCTTTGGGGGGTACAGTGAACACAATCTTTGTGAGGTGCAGTGAACACAATCTTTGTGGGGTGCAGTGAACACAATCATTGTGGGGTGCAGTGAACTCAATCTTTGTGGGGTACAGTGAACACAATCTCATACTTCTGAAGATTTGAGGGTGCTGCCTGTTCCATACTCCCCCTACTCCTCATCTAGCCTTTTAGGGGTACAAACAATAGTAATTGGGGCCTAGTGTGGTTGTGTACGTGTGATATACATACACTTTTTTTGGATCATATTTTCTATTCCGCTATTTAATCAAAAACCTTTGGGGATCAGTTAAATTGGGGGATAGTCTGTGTTGGTACGTGTGAGAGAGATCCACCTTTCCAAGTTGTTGGGGTTCATCTCATACTTCTGAAGGTTTGAGGGTGCTGCCTGTTCCATACTCCCCCTACTCCTAGCCTTTTAGGGGTACAAACAATAGTAATTGGGGCCTAGTGTGGTTGTGTACGTGTGATATACATACACTTTTTTTGGATCATATTTTCTATTCCGCTATTTAATCAAAAACCTTTGGGGATCAGTTAAATTGGGGGATAGTCTGTGTTGGTACGTGTGAGAGAGATCCACCTTTCCAAGTTGTTGGGGTTCATCTCATACTTCTGAAGGTTTGAGGGTGCTGCCTGTTCCATACCCCCCCTACTCCTCATCTAGCCTTTTAGGGGTACAAACAATAGTAATTGGGGCCTAGTGTGGTTGTGTACGTGTGATATACATACACTTTTTTTGGATCATATTTTCTATTCCGCTATTTAATCAAAAACCTTTGGGGATCAGTTAAATTGGGGGATAGTCTGTGTTGGTACGTGTGAGAGAGATCCACCTTTCCAAGTTGTTGGGGTTCATCTCATACTTCTGAAGGTTTGAGGGTGCTGCCTGTTCCATACCCCCCCTACTCCTCATCTAGCCTTTTAGGGGTACAAACAATAGTAATTGGGGCCTAGTGTGGTTGTGTACGTGTGATATACATACACTTTTTTTGGATCATATTTTCTATTCCGCTATTTAATCAAAAACCTTTGGGGATCAGTTAAATTGGGGGATAGTCTGTGTTGGTACGTGTGAGAGAGATCCACCTTTCCAAGTTGTTGGGGTTCATCTCATACTTCTGAAGGTTTGAGGGTGCTGCCTGTTCCATACCCCCCCTACTCCTCATCTAGCCTTTTAGGGGTACAAACAATAGTAATTGGGGCCTAGTGTGGTTGTGTACGTGTGATATACATACACTTTTTTTGGATCATATTTTCTATTCCGCTATTTAATCAAAAACCTTTGGGGATCAGTTAAATTGGGGGATAGTCTGTGTTGGTACGTGTGAGAGAGATCCACCTTTCCAAGTTGTTGGGGTTCATCTCATACTTCTGAAGGTTTGAGGGTGCTGCCTGTTCCATACTCCCCCTACTCCTAGCCTTTTAGGGGTACAAACAATAGTAATTGGGGCCTAGTGTGGTTGTGTACGTGTGATATACATACACTTTTTTTGGATCATATTTTCTATTCCGCTATTTAATCAAAAACCTTTGGGGATCAGTTAAATTGGGGGATAGTCTGTGTTGGTACGTGTGAGAGAGATCCACCTTTCCAAGTTGTTGGGGTTCATCTCATACTTCTGAAGGTTTGAGGGTGCTGCCTGTTCCATACCCCCCCTACTCCTCATCTAGCCTTTTAGGGGTACAAACAATAGTAATTGGGGCCTAGTGTGGTTGTGTACGTGTGATATACATACACTTTTTTTGGATCATATTTTCTATTCCGCTATTTAATCAAAAACCTTTGGGGATCAGTTAAATTGGGGGATAGTCTGTGTTGGTACGTGTGAGAGAGATCCACCTTTCCAAGTTGTTGGGGTTCATCTCATACTTCTGAAGGTTTGAGGGTGCTGCCTGTTCCATACTCCCCCTACTCCTCATCTAGCCTTTTAGGGGTACAAACAATAGTAATTGGGGCCCAGTGTGGTTGTGTACGTGTGATATACATACACTTTTTTTGGATCATATTTTCTATTCCGCTATTTAATCAAAAACCTTTGGGGATCAGTTAAATTGGGGGATAGTCTGTGTTGGTACGTGTGAGAGAGATCCACCTTTCCAAGTTGTTGGGGTTCATCTCATACTTCTGAAGGTTTGAGGGTGCTGCCTGTTCCATACTCCCCCTACTCCTCATCTAGCCTTTTAGGGGTACAAACAATAGTAATTGGGGCCTAGTGTGGTTGTGTACGTGTGATATACATACACTTTTTTTGGATCATATTTTCTATTCCGCTATTTAATCAAAAACCTTTGGGGATCAGTTAAATTGGGGGATAGTCTGTGTTGGTACGTGTGAGAGAGATCCACCTTTCCAAGTTGTTGGGGTTCATCTCATACTTCTGAAGGTTTGAGGGTGCTGCCTGTTCCATACTCCCCCTACTCCTCATCTAGCCTTTTAGGGGTACAAACAATAGTAATTGGGGCCCAGTGTGGTTGTGTACGTGTGATATACATACACTTTTTTTGGATCATATTTTCTATTCCGCTATTTAATCAAAAACCTTTGGGGATCAGTTAAATTGGGGGATAGTCTGTGTTGGTACGTGTGAGAGAGATCCACCTTTCCAAGTTGTTGGGGTTCATCTCATACTTCTGAAGGTTTGAGGGTGCTGCCTGTTCCATACTCCCCCTACTCCTCATCTAGCCTTTTAGGGGTACAAACAATAGTAATTGGGGCCCAGTGTGGTTGTGTACGTGTGATATACATACACTTTTTTTGGATCATATTTTCTATTCCGCTATTTAATCAAAAACCTTTGGGGATCAGTTAAATTGGGGGATAGTCTGTGTTGGTACGTGTGAGAGAGATCCACCTTTCCAAGTTGTTGGGGTTCATCTCATACTTCTGAAGGTTTGAGGGTGCTGCCTGTTCCATACTCCCCCTACTCCTAGCCTTTTAGGGGTACAAACAATAGTAATTGGGGCCTAGTGTGGTTGTGTACGTGTGATATACATACACTTTTTTTGGATCATATTTTCTATTCCGCTATTTAATCAAAAACCTTTGGGGATCAGTTAAATTGGGGGATAGTCTGTGTTGGTACGTGTGAGAGAGATCCACCTTTCCAAGTTGTTGGGGTTCATCTCATACTTCTGAAGGTTTGAGGGTGCTGCCTGTTCCATACTCCCCCTACTCCTCATCTAGCCTTTTAGGGGTACAAACAATAGTAATTGGGGCCTAGTGTGGTTGTGTACGTGTGATATACATACACTTTTTTTGGATCATATTTTCTATTCCGCTATTTAATCAAAAACCTTTGGGGATCAGTTAAATTGGGGGATAGTCTGTGTTGGTACGTGTGAGAGAGATCCACCTTTCCAAGTTGTTGGGGTTCATCTCATACTTCTGAAGGTTTGAGGGTGCTGCCTGTTCCATACTCCCCCTACTCCTCATCTAGCCTTTTAGGGGTACAAACAATAGTAATTGGGGCCCAGTGTGGTTGTGTACGTGTGATATACATACACTTTTTTTGGATCATATTTTCTATTCCGCTATTTAATCAAAAACCTTTGGGGATCAGTTAAATTGGGGGATAGTCTGTGTTGGTACGTGTGAGAGAGATCCACCTTTCCAAGTTGTTGGGGTTCATCTCATACTTCTGAAGGTTTGAGGGTGCTGCCTGTTCCATACTCCCCCTACTCCTCATCTAGCCTTTTAGGGGTACAAACAATAGTAATTGGGGCCCAGTGTGGTTGTGTACGTGTGATATACATACACTTTTTTTGGATCATATTTTCTATTCCGCTATTTAATCAAAAACCTTTGGGGATCAGTTAAATTGGGGGATAGTCTGTGTTGGTACGTGTGAGAGAGATCCACCTTTCCAAGTTGTTGGGGTTCATCTCATACTTCTGAAGGTTTGAGGGTGCTGCCTGTTCCATACTCCCCCTACTCCTAGCCTTTTAGGGGTACAAACAATAGTAATTGGGGCCTAGTGTGGTTGTGTACGTGTGATATACATACACTTTTTTTGGATCATATTTTCTATTCCGCTATTTAATCAAAAACCTTTGGGGATCAGTTAAATTGGGGGATAGTCTGTGTTGGTACGTGTGAGAGAGATCCACCTTTCCAAGTTGTTGGGGTTCATCTCATACTTCTGAAGGTTTGAGGGTGCTGCCTGTTCCATACTCCCCCTACTCCTCATCTAGCCTTTTAGGGGTACAAACAATAGTAATTGGGGCCCAGTGTGGTTGTGTACGTGTGATATACATACACTTTTTTTGGATCATATTTTCTATTCCGCTATTTAATCAAAAACCTTTGGGGATCAGTTAAATTGGGGGATAGTCTGTGTTGGTACGTGTGAGAGAGATCCACCTTTCCAAGTTGTTGGGGTTCATCTCATACTTCTGAAGGTTTGAGGGTGCTGCCTGTTCCATACTCCCCCTACTCCTCATCTAGCCTTTTAGGGGTACAAACAATAGTAATTGGGGCCCAGTGTGGTTGTGTACGTGTGATATACATACACTTTTTTTGGATCATATTTTCTATTCCGCTATTTAATCAAAAACCTTTGGGGATCAGTTAAATTGGGGGATAGTCTGTGTTGGTACGTGTGAGAGAGATCCACCTTTCCAAGTTGTTGGGGTTCATCTCATACTTCTGAAGGTTTGAGGGTGCTGCCTGTTCCATACTCCCCCTACTCCTAGCCTATTAGGGGTACAAACAATAGTAATTGGGGCCTAGTGTGGTTGTGTACGTGTGATATACATACACTTTTTTTGGATCATATTTTCTATTCCGCTATTTAATCAAAAACCTTTGGGGATCAGTTAAATTGGGGGATAGTCTGTGTTGGTACGTGTGAGAGAGATCCACCTTTCCAAGTTGTTGGGGTTCATCTCATACTTCTGAAGGTTTGAGGGTGCTGCCTGTTCCATACTCCCCCTACTCCTCATCTAGCCTTTTAGGGGTACAAACAATAGTAATTGGGGCCCAGTGTGGTTGTGTACGTGTGATATACATACACTTTTTTTGGATCATATTTTCTATTCCGCTATTTAATCAAAAACCTTTGGGGATCAGTTAAATTGGGGGATAGTCTGTGTTGGTACGTGTGAGAGAGATCCACCTTTCCAAGTTGTTGGGGTTCATCTCATACTTCTGAAGGTTTGAGGGTGCTGCCTGTTCCATACTCCCCCTACTCCTAGCCTTTTAGGGGTACAAACAATAGTAATTGGGGCCTAGTGTGGTTGTGTACGTGTGATATACATACACTTTTTTTGGATCATATTTTCTATTCCGCTATTTAATCAAAAACCTTTGGGGATCAGTTAAATTGGGGGATAGTCTGTGTTGGTACGTGTGAGAGAGATCCACCTTTCCAAGTTGTTGGGGTTCATCTCATACTTCTGAAGGTTTGAGGGTGCTGCCTGTTCCATACTCCCCCTACTCCTCATCTAGCCTTTTAGGGGTACAAACAATAGTAATTGGGGCCCAGTGTGGTTGTGTACGTGTGATATACATACACTTTTTTTGGATCATATTTTCTATTCCGCTATTTAATCAAAAACCTTTGGGGATCAGTTAAATTGGGGGATAGTCTGTGTTGGTACGTGTGAGAGAGATCCACCTTTCCAAGTTTTTGGGGTTCATCTCATACTTCTGAAGATTTGAGGGTGCTGCCTGTTCCATACTCCTCCTCCTACTGCTCAACCATCCTTTTAGGGGTACAAACAATAGTAGTTGGGGCCTAGTGTGGTGGTGTACGTGCGAGATACATACACTTTCTTTTTGATCATATTTTCTATTCCGCTATTCAATTAAAACCTTTGGGGATCAATTCAATTGCGAGATAGTCTGTGTCGGTACGTGTGAGATCCACCTTTCCAAGTTGTTGGGGTTCATCTCATACTTCTGAAGATTTGAGGGTGCTGCCTGTTCCATACTCCTGCTCCTACTGCTCAACCATCCTTTTAGGGGTACAAACAATAGTAATTGGGGCCTAGTGTGGTTGTGTACGTGCGAGATACATACACTTTTTTTGATCATATTTCCTATTCCGCTATTCAATAAAAACCTTTGAGGATCAATTGAATTGCGGGATAGTCTGTGTCGGTACGTGTGAGATCCACCTTTCCAAGTTTTTGGGGTTCATCTCATACTTCTGAAGATTTGAGGGTGCTGCCTGTTCCATACTCCTCCTCCTACTCCTCATCCATCCTTTTAGGGGTACAAACAATAGTAATTGGGGCCTAGTGTGGTTGTGTACGTGCGAGATACATACACTTTTTTTGATCATATTTCCTATTCCGCTATTCAATAAAAACCTTTGAGGATCAATTGAATTGCGGGATAGTCTGTGTCGGTACGTGTGAGATCCACCTTTCCAAGTTTTTGGGGTTCATCTCATACTTCTGAAGATTTGAGGGTGCTGTCTGTTCCATACTCCTCCTACTCCTCATCCATCCTTTTAGGGGTAGAAACAATAGTAATTGGGGCCTAGTGTGGTTTTGTACGTGCGAGATACATACACTTTTTTGGATCATATTTCCTATTCCACTATTCAATAAAAACCTTTCTAGGGCAAGATCTTAAATTACAGAAATATGAGGAGACCGTCAAATAAGGGCCGTGGCCTGGGTCGTGGTGCTGCTGGTAGAGCTCCTGTTGCAAGGAGAGGACGTGGTCGATCTGTGCCAGCTACACGCACAAGTGAAACACCTTCCTCAAGTGTGAGTAGGCGACAGAACCTGCATCAGTATTTGGTAGGGCATCAAACGCCCCTAGAAGTGATGAGGCCAGAACAAGTTGAGGCGATAGTAGATTGGTTTGCTGCTGACAGTGCCTCCAGTTCCTTCACATTGTCTCCCACCCAGTCTACTGCAGAAAGGTCAGAGTTGGCACCTGCAGCCAATGTCCAACCGTCTTTCACCTCACCCCCTTGCAAATCAGGCCAGCAGTCTGAGCCCCAAGCCATACAGCAGTCTCTTATTCTTTTTGAGGACTCTGTCAGCAGGGTTTCCCAGGGCCATCCACCTAGCCCTGCCCCAGAAGTGGAAGAGATTGAGTGCAGCGATGCCCAACCACTTATTTCTCAAGATGAGTACATGCAAGGATCATCGCAGCACGTCTCCGATGATGACGAAACGCAGGTGCCAACTGCTGCGGCGTTCAGCATTGTGGAGACCGACAAGGAGGGCAGGGGTGAAGACTGGGTGGAAGATGATGTGGAGGACGATGAGGTCCTCGACCCCACATGGAATGAACGTCATGCAGGTGACCTGAGTAGTTTGGAGGAAGAGGCGGTGGTCGCACAGAGCCACCAGCACAGCAGAAGAGGGAGCAGGGTGCAGAAGCGGAGCGGCCGTGCCCTAGACACTACGCCCGCTACTGCCCAACGCAGCAAGGGAACGAGCGCACCAAAGTCAGCTCAAAGGAGTTCTCTAGCGTGGAAGTTCTTTAGAAAATGTGCTGATGACAGGACACGAGTGGTTTGCACCCTGTGCAATCAGAGCTTGAAGCGAGGCATAAACCTTCTCAACCTGAGCACAACCTGCATGATCAGGCATCTAAGTGCAAAGCACGAGCTGCAGTGGAGTACACACCTTCAAAACCAAGAAACGTCTCTGGCTCATCCTGCTTCCTCTTCTGCTGCAGTCTCGGCCGCTCCAGCCACATCTGTAGTGATACCGGCACCTGCCACCCCGCAAACAGACGATCTGTCAGCAACACCACCACCTGGGTCACCAACAACCATCTCCACAATGTCCCGTGGAAGCGTTCAGCTTTCCATCTCCCAAACACTTGAGAGGAAGAGGAAGTACCCCCCTACCCACCCGCGATCCCTGGCCCTGAATGCCAGCATTTCAAAATTATTGGCCTTTGAAATGCTGTCATTCCGTCTGGTGGAGACGCACAGTTTTAAAAACCTTATGTCGGTGGCTGTCCCACAGTACGTCGTGCCCAGCCGCCACTACTTTTCCAGGCAAGCCATCCCTTCCCTGCACAACCAAGTGGGGGAAAATATCAGGTGTGCACTGCGCAACGCCATCTGTGCCAAGGTCCACCTAACTACGGATACGTGGACCAGTAAGCACGGTCAGGGGCGTTATATCTCCCTAACGGCACACTGGGTAAATGCAGTGGCGGATGGGCCTGAGGCGGATAGCAATTTGGCGCATGTCCTTCCACCACCGAGGATTGCAGGGCGCTTCAGTTTGCCTCCTGTTCCTAACTCCTCCTACTCCGCTTCCTCATCCTCTACCGCCTCCTCATCCGGACAGCGTAACACCTTCACCACCAACTTCAGCACGGCCAGGGGTAAACGACAGCAGGCAGTTTTACAACTTGCCTGTTTGGGGGACAAACCACACACCGCGCAGGAGTTGTGGAGGAGCATGGAACAGCAGACAAATGAGTGGTTGCTGCCAGCGAGCCTCAAGCCCGGCCTGGTGGTGTGCGATAACGGGCGAAATCTCATAGCAGCTCTGGGCCTAGCCGGTTTGACGCACATCCCTTGCCTGGCGCATGTGCTGAATTTGGTGGTGCAGAGGTTCCTTAAAAACTACCCCGATATGTCAGAGCTGCTGCAGAAAGTGCGGGCCGTTTGTGCGCACTTTCGGCGTTCTCATCCTGCTGCTGCTCGCCTGGCAGCGCTGCAGCGTAACTTCGGCCTTCCCGCTCACCGCCTCATATGTGACGTGCCCACAAGGTGGAACTCCACCTTGCACATGCTGGAAAGACTGTGCGAGCAGCAGCAGGCCATAGTGGAGTTTCAGCTGCAGCACGCACGCGTGAGTCGCTCTGCGGAACAGCACCACTTCACCACCAATAACTGGGCCTCCATGCGAGACCTGTGTGCCTTGTTGCGCTGTTTTGAGTACTCCACCAACATGGCCAGTGGCAATGACGCCGTTCTCAGCTTAACTATCCCACTTCTATGCCTCCTTGAAAAAACAATTCGGGCGATGATGGAAGAGGATGTGGCACAGGATGAGGAGGAGGAGGAGGATGAAGAGGTAACATTTCCAAGGCTTTCAGGGCAGTCATTCGCAAGGGGCTCCGAGGGTGGGTTCCTGCACACGCAAACGCCAGGGACGCAATTGTCCAGCAGGGGCACAGTTCTGGAGGATGAGGAGGATGAGGAGGAGGAGGAGCTGGAGGAGGAGATGGAACCATGTTCACAGCAGGGTGGCACCCAGGCCAGCTCATGGCCATCACTGGTGCGTGGCTGGGGGGATACAGAGGACACGGACGATACACCTCCCACAGAGGACAGCCTTTCGTTGCCTCTGGGCAGCCTGGCACACATGAGCGATTACATGCTGCAGTGTCTCCACAACGACCGCCGAGTTGCCCACATTCTAACTTGTGCTGATTACTGGGTGGCCACGCTGCTGGATCCCCGTTACAAGGACAACGTACCGTCCTTAATTCACTCACTGGAGCGCGATCGCAAGATGCGCGAGTACAAGCGCACGCTGGTAGACGCCATGCTGCTGGCATTCCCATCTGACAGCGGGGCCACAGTGGAAGCACAAGGCAGAGGAGGAGGAGGAGGAGGTCGCCAACGCAACCAGGGCACCGCCAGCACCTCAGAAGGCAGGGTTAGCATGGCCGAAATGTGGAAAAGCTTTGTCAGCACGCCACAACAAACAGCAGCACCAGCAGCTCAGATGGAACGTCTTAGCAGGAGGCAGCATTTTACCAACATGGTGGAGCAGTATGTGTGCACACGCCTACATGTAGTGAATGACGGGTCTGCCCCCTTCAACTTCTGGGTCTCCAAATTGGGCACATGGCCTGAGCTTGCCCTTTACGCCTTGGAGGTGCTGGCGTGCCCTGCAGCCAGTGTATTATCTGAACGGGTATTTAGCACGGCTGGGGGCGTTATAACAGACAAGCGCAGCCGCCTGTCCAGAGACAATGTGGACAAGCTCACGTTCATTAAAATGAACCAGGCATGGATCCCACGGGACTTTTCCGTACCTTATGCAGAATAGCAATGGATACCGACCTTACCCACCCATTGTTCCATTTTTGCTCTTTCTCACTCTTTTGGGGTGTACCCTCATTTAAAATTTTTGAAAAGAAGCAGTGTTGGCTACCTCGTCCTCCTCCTCAGGGCCAGATTAATGTAGGGGCTATTGGAGCTGCAGCTCCAGGCCCCTACCTTTTATATAGGCCCCGGGTTGGCCATATTCACTGTTACCGCTCTTCTGTCACTTGTAAACACAGAAGTCTGGCTTCTATGCTCGCTTCCCCAGGCAGCACCCTCAGAACCTCCCCACACAGCGTGAAGGCCGGACAAGGAGGGACAGTTGGCGATGCATGGATGTGTTTATGGGCTTCAGAGACAGCATCCCATGTTGAATTAGGCATGCATGGCTGCACCCTTCCTCCTCTGGGTGCATGGCAAGGCACGGCCCTTAAGGCCCTTCAAAATCCTCAGCACCAAGCCCATGATGCTGTTAATCCGGCCCTGGTCCTCCTCCACCGCCGCTTCCACCTACACCGCCCATAGGTGTGCGCAGCCTATTGCATTAAGGTGTGCACCCCAAAGTTGAAATACACATGCATGTGTTTGCCAGCAGGGAGAGTAATGTATCGGGGCCATGTACCTGTAGGCAAGGAGAAATAGAGCAGAGCAGGTCCCAGGGAGATCTTTCCCATCTCCTCACTGGCAATGCTATGTGCCCTAGGTGATTAGGGTGTGCCCAGGCACACCCAGCACACCCTGTGCGCACGCCTATGTCACCGCCACATCCACCACCACCTCAACCTCCCTCCTACTCCATATGGGCCTCGTCCTTCAGAGATGAAGAAGAACATTGTTTTATTTTTCAGTTTTTTTTTGTTGTTTTAAGTTATTTCCCTATCCACATTTGTTTGCAGAGCACTTGCCATGCTCTTAATTACGTTTTGCTGCCATTTGCAGCACTCTAGCCCTTTCCTTTGGTGTTTTAGAGCCATTTTAGTGCCTTAAAGTTCGGGTCCCCATTGACTTCAATGGGGTTCGGTGTCCGGGAAAAGTTCGGTAAAAGTCCGGGACACGGACCCGGACTTTTTTTTAAAGTTCGGCCGAACCCGTCGAACACGGACATCTAGGTGTCCGCTCAACCCTAATTCCCAACCCTCCAATAACCAGACGACACATGGCTTGGAGGTCAAAACTAGAATGCCTTGTTTATTGAAAAACACAGGGATCTACACTCTGCCACAACCCCTCCCTCTTCGAGACATTCCACACACAAAGCTGAACATCCCATAATAACCTTACTCTGCCAGACAGAAACAATAGGACAATAGAAGGCAGGTATTTAACAATAACAAACCCCCACCCATCTCCTGAGGGACACTGCTCAGGCATATGATAGTCCCAAGTGAAAGAGTTCTCACTCTCTCCACACAAACCACACTACAAACACTTGGTTCTTAAAGGTATACACATGCAATAAACATAATGCATACATGAAGGACAATATACAGTGGCTGTGTTTGCCACAATGCTCCCCCAGAACCAAGCCGGCATACACAGTCTGATCCATAACGGATCGGCTTGGGGATGTCCGGGGAGTACTCACAGATCATTTTTCCAGTACAGTTTGTCGCGATAACCCGTCAGCATGGCCATTCTGTTTTCCGGGGTGGTAGTGAATAGTGAAGTCATAAGGTTGTAACGCCAAACTCCAGTGCAACAACCGGGCATTGTTCCCTGCCACACGGTTTAGTCATACCGACGGGTTGTGATCCGTGAACTGTTGTCCATACAAGTAGGGCTGAAGCTTCATTCCCTGGGGAGGAGCTCTCTGCTCAAGTAGGTTACGGGTTGTTCTCTGCCATCTTCTCCAACCGGGCTCAATACTGTTCTTAAGCCAAACATTGAAGCGTCTGGACCTCAGAAGGCCATTAGGTCTCCGGGATATTGGCCTGGGATCTGGACTGGCAGGATTGCTGAGGGCAACCGACCTAGATCGTTCCCTAGTAAGATGTCGGTGGTGAGCTCCCGTATCAACCCCACATCAATCAGACCTGACCCGGCACCCCAATTCAAGTGGACCCTCGCAGTGGGTAGTCGGTGTACTGCTCCCCATGCCATCCGTACCACTGCTGAGCTTCCGGTTCGGCGGCATCTGGAACCAGGTGTCGCTTGACCAAGGTGAAAGTGGCTCCCGTGTCTCGGAGACCTTGAGCGGGCATTCCATTTAACTGGACCGATTGTAGATGATGCTGTTGGTTCTCCGTAGCGGCTTTCACCGGGTTAGCTTCATGAAGGGTACCCCATTGCTCCTCGGTGTGTTTGAACCTGGGTACGACTGGGGAAACCTCTGTGGGATAGTAGGGGACCATAGTCCGTGCTGAAGGGGGTGACCCTGGTCGGATCCATGCAGCTTGGTTCCTGCTCTGGGTACAGTCTCGTCGATAGTGCCCAAACTGCTTGCACCTGTGGCATTGTACCCCACTGCGGCACGGGTATCTGGGTGTCTGGTGTTTGGAGGAGTTTCGCCCCATTTGTGGTAGTAGTGGTCCTGTGGTGCGAGCCTGCTGCCGGGTAACAACCGAATAAGCTTTGTGGATGGTAGATTGGGGAACAAAAGCTGAAGTCAGCTCCCCCAGGTCGTTGCCCAAAATAACGTCTGCGGGTAAATCCTGCATCATGCCCACCTCCACATTCCCTGACCCAGCTCCCCAATTCAGGTTTACTTTCGCAGTGGGAACTTTGAAAATGGCTCCCCCCGCTACTCGCACAGCTACAGAATCCCCAGTGAGTTGTCTGAATGCAATAAGGTGATTCCGGACCAACGTGATGGTAGCCCCAGAGTCACGTAACCCTTCTAGTTGTCTCCCCTCCAGGTGAACAGCTTGTCGGTGGTTTTGTCGATTGTCTGATGCCGCTTGGATGGGGTTAACCTCGTGTAGGGTGCCCAGGGGTTCCTCCATTTGTATTGGTGTGGAGGGTTGTAATGCAGGGGCTGCTTGGTAACAGTGTACAGAGGCTCGAGGTGCTGGTGTGTAGCCCTGATTCGGCCAGGGCTGACGAGGCCGATTCCGGGGACAGTCTTTCTGTATGTGCCCCATTTGGTTGCAGAGATGGCACCGAGTATGGGCTCGTGGTTGGTACCTGGGGTACTGACTGTTACCTCCTCCTAAACGTGGGTGTGCTGGTTCGGTGACTGCTGGTCGGTGATAGGGTTGCTGGGCAACTACCCTAGGTGGTGGTCGTTGTTCCCATCTAGTGTCTTGGTGCTCATCTGCTAATTTAGCAGCCTCTGGAAGGGTGCAAGGTTTACGGTCCCTTACCCAGAGCTGCATTTCTTGAGGTAGTCTCCGGAAAAACTGCTCCAACAATAATAATTGCAAAACATCCTCTCGTGAAGTGGCTTGTGCTGCATCTAACCATCCGGTGGCCACCCTGTGCAAACGATGGGCAAACTCAGTGTGGGAATCTTGGGCCCACTTTTTAAGATCCCGGAATTGGAGTCGGTATGCCTCGGAGGTGATGGCATACCTGGTCAAAATCGCCTGCTTAACTTTCTGGTAGTCCCGGATGTTGGCATTAGGGACTGCCCGATACGCATCGGCCGCCCGGCCAGACAATTTCCCAGCCAATATCTGTACCTGATCCTCTGGGTCAATGTTATGTAACTGGCACAGCCTCTCGAAGTCTTGCAAATACCCATCTATTTCTCCCTCCGTGTCCGTGAAGTTTTTAAATGCCTGGTACGGTATTTTGGGTTTACCTTGCGGCATGCTGAGTGGAGTTGGGTGTACTTGGAGAGGTTGTGGCTGGGGCCCCCTTATGGCCATGATGTATTCATGTACGTCCGCTGCGACCCGTTCATGGGTTTCCAATGATGGGGTACTTGGATACAACGCTATCCTGCTGCGAAATTCCAGTTCAAATTCTCGGTCTGTTTCTGGCCTTGCATCCATGGCTGCTCTGTCTTCTTCCATGAGTTCTTCGATCAGTGTTGCCTTGGTTTTGTTGATGGCTATCTTGCCTCTTGCCTCCAGCAATGCTTTCAATGTCTGCCGCTTTAGCCGTGTATAATCTGTTCCCATTCACCAGCCTTTCGTGTAGTTTTACGTACTGCCGAACTCCGGTTTCATCTGAATGGTTTCTTTTTCTCTTTGTTTGCATGAATACTGCTGAACGCTGCTTTGCTGTGTGGATAAAGATCCCGTCGCTTGCTACCAATTGTATCGGAGTAGCAGTATGATCCACGATATCTCCACTGGTAGTCAGGCATAGCATACAATAATCCTGGTAGCGTATAATATTAATTACAGAGTGCGCTAAAAAATTATGGAACACAAATATTCACAAAAATGGTGATTGCTGATATTCAGCTAAACACAAAGTCTATATTCTAAATGATGAGACTGTGCAAAAGTCTTGAAAATCCAAAGAATATAGTGAGGTTGGGGAGTGATGAAGGATAAGGGTAACCTCTTCCCAAACGGTGATCCAGACAGTGCTCAAATGTACACGTGATGCACCCGGTGTTAAGAAGGGACTCTTACCAGATGATGGAGAGATGCAAACATATAGTGTATAACCCTGGAGTCCGTTAGGTCAGCTTGTAGGAGAGAATTCACAATAGGAATAAAGCGACCATCTGCTTCCAAAGTGTAGGGATCTAGAGGCTTCCACTCAAGGGGATATCGCCACCAAGAACATACCCAAGGAAGAGAAGGGGACTATAGTGCATTACCTCACTTTATTGAACCAATAAGAAAGAGTAACACTTACATTGTCAGGAGAAAAAACAGCATATGTAAAATTTTGGATCGAGGACCTCTGCAGTAGTCCGGGATCATAGGCAACACGGCTAGCTCCCCCCGACGCGTTTCCACTAACAAGTCGGCTTCTGGGACTGGAGCTGTAGCCGTGCTGCTCGCATCTCTCATGTAAATAGTGTGGCTGATGGACACTTCCGGTGCGGCCGTGGCGAGGACCCGGAAGTGTTGTGACGCACTTCCGGTTCAAATGTTAGCCAATCACGGTATGTTAAGATGAAGACCCGGAAGTTCTAAAAAGCGCTTCCGGAGGCTTCTGCGGCCAATCACGTCGGATGTCAACAAAACTCATCATCCATAACACCGAAGTATAAATAACATAACTGTTCTTATCGGTGCCAAGAATATTGGAATTGTATATGAAGGCAAGCAATTCCATCTGTCTATATAATTATCAAAAAGGAATCTATTATAAATAAAAGGCAGACAGAATTCTCTTATTAGAAGTATATGACAGATGAGTTATATTAAAAAGGGTTTAAAATTAACACATAAATTCCCTAAATTACCACAAATTTGGTCTAAGGACCCGGAAGTGGTTTTAATAATTGTGGCTAATACGTGGACCATTTCCTCCAACCTCTGGTACAACAAACCCCTGCGTACTTGAAAGATACGTCCCAATGCATCCAGGAACTTACAAACCTGGACGTAGAAGGTGAGGTATTGATGGTTACAGCGGATGTTTCATCCCTGTATACCATCATACCTCACCAGATGGGATATGAGGCAGTCAGCACTTTTTTGGAAAGCAATTACGACCTCCCACTCAAACAAAAAATATTCATTCTTGAGTTATTACAATTCGGAATGGAGCATAATTATTTTTTCTACGGTGGGAATTTTTACTTACAACAGACTGGCGTGGCAATGGGAGCCAAATTTGCTCCCAGCCTTGCCAATCTGTTTATGGCACTCTGGGAGGACCGCAATATTTATGCCGCTAGAGAACCCAACATCTTTCTATGGAGAAGATACATAGATGATGTTTTATTGCTGTGGAAAGGTGACATCTCTTCTCTTCAATTATTTATGGATAGACTGAACTGCAATGATTGGGGCATTCGCCTCACTTACCAGTTCAGTGAAACATCCATAAATTTCCTAGATCTGGTTATATACAGGATGGGAAGTAAATTTGGCACGAGAACCTTCTTTAAACCCACGGACAAGAATGGGTTCATCTCCCTAGATAGCTGCCATCACCCTAACTGGCTAACCTCGGTCCCCATCAGCCAATTTAGGAGGATACGTCGTAATTGCACTGACTCACAAGATTTTGAGGTGCAAAGTAAAATATTGAAGGATAGATTTGTGGAAAAGGGGTTTAAAGAGGAAATTCTGGAACAAAACATCCTTCAAGTTAAAAATGTACCTCAAAAAGAGTTAGTGGTGCCCAAACCCAAACCAGAAAGTGCCTTTTCTAAGTTTGAATATGCCTTTATCACTTCATTTTCAACTGGCTATAGGTGGGTCAATCACACCTTCAGGAAGTATTGGCATATACTAAAAGGAGACAAAATACTAGGACCAACACTTCCTGAGAGACCCCCTATTATTTTTAGGAGGACTAAGAATTTGAAGGACATTATTGCCCCTACTCCAGTAGAGAAACCCACCATCCCGAAAATGTTTTCTAATATGAAAGGTTTCTTTCCCTGTAAGAAATGTCGGGTTTGCAAAGAGTTGAATACACAGAGAACTCAGTCCTTCAACTCTACTGTTACCAAGAAAAAATATGACATCCAAAACTTTACCACTTGCCATCACAAAGGGGCGGTATATCTCCTAACGTGCGGATGTGGATTACAATATGTTGGGAGAACGATCAGGACCCCCAGTATCAGAATAGGTGAACATCTCACCAATATACAAATAGGTTTCCCTGGTCATAGTCTCTCTTCCCATCATGATAAGTGTCACAATAGAAGCTACTCAAATTTGAAAGCTGTTGTGATTGAGTGCTATTCCCCACATTGGAGGGGGAGTGACATGAAGAGATCTATTTCCAGGAGAGAGACGTTTTGGATTCATGAACTAAAATGCTATCAGCCATGGGGTATGAATGTGGAATGGGACATTAATGCCCACATCAATAATGAATAACCACACACCCACATAGGATAATAACATTCTAAGTTTCTTCTGGTCTACCTTTCCCTTCCCGCCCTGCTTTATTACCTTCCTTTATTTTCTCTTATATGTTTGAAATAAGAGTTTACATTAAGTTTTTTAATGTCATGTTTTTATTAGCATTTAGGCCATATACGTTTATATAAATGTGAAATTGGCGGATGGAGACTTTTGGTGCCACACACCCCAAAAAAAAAATTACACAACGTTTGATGACCCTAGATGTTTTTTAAAAATAAATTTTAAAAATAAATTTTTTAAAAAATTATATTATATATTTTTTATATATTTTTCACATATTTTTATATAGTAAATGTTTTAGCCACAATTATTAAAACCACTTCCGGGTCCTTAGACCAAATTTGTGGTAATTTAGGGAATTTATGTGTTAATTTTAAACCCTTTTTAATATAACTCATCTGTCATATACTTCTAATAAGAGAATTCTGTCTGCCTTTTATTTATAATAGATTCCTTTTTGATAATTATATAGACAGATGGAATTGCTTGCCTTCATATACAATTCCAATATTCTTGGCACCGATAAGAACAGTTATGTTATTTATACTTCGGTGTTATGGATGATGAGTTTTGTTGACATCCGACGTGATTGGCCGCAGAAGCCTCCGGAAGCGCTTTTTAGAACTTCCGGGTCTTCATCTTAACATACCGTGATTGGCTAACATTTGAACCGGAAGTGCTACACGGCTACAGCTCCAGTCCCAGAAGCCGACTTGTTAGTGGAAACGCGTCGGGGGGAGCTAGCCGTGTTGCCTATGATCCCGGACTACTGCAGAGGTCCTCGATCCAAAATTTTACATATGCTGTTTTTTCTCCTGACAATGTAAGTGTTACTCTTTCTTATTGGTTCAATAAAGTGAGGTAATGCACTATAGTCCCCTTCTCTTCCTTGGGTATGTTCTTGGTGGCGATATCCCCTTGAGTGGAAGCCTCTAGATCCCTACACTTTGGAAGCAGATGGTCGCTTTATTCCTATTGTGAATTCTCTCCTACAAGCTGACCTAACGGACTCCAGGGTTATACACTATATGTTTGCATCTCTCCATCATCTGGTAAGAGTCCCTTCTTAACACCGGGTGCATCACGTGTACATTTGAGCACTGTCTGGATCACCGTTTGGGAAGAGGTTACCCTTATCCTTCATCACTCCCCAACCTCACTATATTCTTTGGATTTTCAAGACTTTTGCACAGTCTCATCATTTAGAATATAGACTTTGTGTTTAGCTGAATATCAGCAATCACCATTTTTGTGAATATTTGTGTTCCATAATTTTTTAGCGCACTCTGTAATTGATGTTTTTCATTTGTTACAACCCCTCACATATTTATAATTTTTCAGTGCTGCTTTTTTTCACTCCTTTTTCTCATTAAAGGTTCGCGCACCTATTTCTCTTTTCACCATTGATTATACACCTTCACAGGTTAGCTGCGTCCTTTTGGAAATGGATATTTTTGAATATCACAGTTCCCGTAAACTAGCAGTGGATGATGTATTCATTAGGAATAAAACTGAATCCACTGATCTCAGAGGAATATTCATGCGACTAAAAAATGTAATGGTGGCAGAATTACATGCCGCATGGGATATAGTCTTCCTAGAGAAATATATAGATGAAAAAATGGTTCCCCGTAGCCTCAGGTGGAACATTACTCCCGATCAAGGGGACACAGAGCTTCTTGAGTGGAGTCAGTTCTTCAATGGAGCAGGCATTAGCCTACTAAGTTTCCTTGTTGATAGAAAAAGGAGGAAAACCATTAGACTCAACAAGGAGATTTTAGAAATTAAGGAGAAGCTGACACCATTCAAAGAAGAAGAGGCCTACAAAATTTACACTAAAGAACTTAGAGAGATCCTCACCATGGAGGAGGAGGAACAAAAAATAAAGAAAAGAAAAAAGTACTTTCGGGATGTGGAAGATTACAACTCCACCCGTGTGTTCAAATGGCAATTGAACACTGGGGAGAAATTTGGCTCCACCTCTGGCGGTTCAGCTAATCCCGAGGTTACTGGTACCAATTCCAAAGAGACACAGGAAATTATGAGTTCCAATAACCAAAAACTCCCTTCTATGGGAGACGCGGTACCCTCCACGTCTGGAGCCCATTACTCCAAATTCAAACCTCTAAAAGAGTCTGCTCCCTCAAAAGGGAAGGGAAACAGTGTCAAAGGGTCCAAACACCCTCAAGTAAAAAACTTAAGGTGGGAAGAGGAAGGTCATAAACCCATTAGACATCATGCCTCACCCTCTCTTAAATCACCCAGGAGATCCTCCCTGGACTATGAAGGAAACTATCCTGGACCTTCATATCAAGATCCAAGACAGCTAGTGTCTCATAACAGATATGAATCTTTGCAAGATGACACTGAAGAGAGTGAAGACGATGAGTATGAACCTCCAAATAATTACCAAAAAAATACCCCCATTAGCCAGAAACCGAGGGGTTTTTTAGGGAAGGGCCACAACAAAGGCAAAAGAAAAAAACGAGGGGGTGCAGAGGAGGTGACTCCCGGAAAAAGAAAAAGATGAAAGGGCAGGGCATCTTTAATTTAAGTGGAATCACGCTAACAGACTCTGAACAACGTACCCTCGATAAAGGCCTAAAATATGCACCAAAGAAAGGTATCAACAAATTTGACACATTTATTGATGTGCACAAATTTGTCAGAAAACTCAATGTGAAGAGACATTTTCTATCAAATGCTAGGGAAAGGAATTATACCAGCTATCAAGTCTCTCCATACACCCATACCAAACTTAAAAATGCCTCACTTTTCAACCCTTCAGGTGTAAAAAGTAGCAACATCACGGTATTTAAAGACCTTGTTCTGAAAGACCTAGATGAAGCCAAATTTCACCATCACCGTCAGAAGGATTTAATGACAGGAGTTAAGTCACTGTGTGAACGGAAAGACTTAATTATCCGCCCTGCTGACAAAGGAGGCGGAGTTGTACTGCTTAAGAAAGAGGATTATATAGAAGAAATGGATCGCTTGCTGTCTGACAGCGACACATATCGGATCCTTCCCAATGATCCAACCTATTCATACAAGAGACAACTAGAGCGGTTGATATTGAGGGGTCACCAAGAGGGCATTCTCAATGACAAAGAGAAAGAACATCTTGTTCCTTTAGCCCCGAGAATCCCACTTATTTATTATTTACCTAAGGTCCACAAAAGTTTAATCAAACCTCCGGGCCGTCCAATAATAAGCGGGATAGATTCGGTGACCTCCCGAATAGGAAAATACGTGGACCATTTCCTCCAACCTCTGGTACAACAAACCCCTGCGTACTTGAAAGATACGTCCCAATGCATCCAGGAACTTACAAACCTGGACGTAGAAGGTGAGGTATTGATGGTTACAGCGGATGTTTCATCCCTGTATACCATCATACCTCACCAGATGGGATATGAGGCAGTCAGCACTTTTTTGGAAAGCAATTACGACCTCCCACTCAAACAAAAAATATTCATTCTTGAGTTATTACAATTCGGAATGGAGCATAATTATTTTTTCTACGGTGGGAATTTTTACTTACAACAGACTGGCGTGGCAATGGGAGCCAAATTTGCTCCCAGCCTTGCCAATCTGTTTATGGCACTCTGGGAGGACCGCAATATTTATGCCGCTAGAGAACCCAACATCTTTCTATGGAGAAGATACATAGATGATGTTTTATTGCTGTGGAAAGGTGACATCTCTTCTCTTCAATTATTTATGGATAGACTGAACTGCAATGATTGGGGCATTCGCCTCACTTACCAGTTCAGTGAAACATCCATAAATTTCCTAGATCTGGTTATATACAGGATGGGAAGTAAATTTGGCACGAGAACCTTCTTTAAACCCACGGACAAGAATGGGTTCATCTCCCTAGATAGCTGCCATCACCCTAACTGGCTAACCTCGGTCCCCATCAGCCAATTTAGGAGGATACGTCGTAATTGCACTGACTCACAAGATTTTGAGGTGCAAAGTAAAATATTGAAGGATAGATTTGTGGAAAAGGGGTTTAAAGAGGAAATTCTGGAACAAAACATCCTTCAAGTTAAAAATGTACCTCAAAAAGAGTTAGTGGTGCCCAAACCCAAACCAGAAAGTGCCTTTTCTAAGTTTGAATATGCCTTTATCACTTCATTTTCAACTGGCTATAGGTGGGTCAATCACACCTTCAGGAAGTATTGGCATATACTAAAAGGAGACAAAATACTAGGACCAACACTTCCTGAGAGACCCCCTATTATTTTTAGGAGGACTAAGAATTTGAAGGACATTATTGCCCCTACTCCAGTAGAGAAACCCACCATCCCGAAAATGTTTTCTAATATGAAAGGTTTCTTTCCCTGTAAGAAATGTCGGGTTTGCAAAGAGTTGAATACACAGAGAACTCAGTCCTTCAACTCTACTGTTACCAAGAAAAAATATGACATCCAAAACTTTACCACTTGCCATCACAAAGGGGCGGTATATCTCCTAACGTGCGGATGTGGATTACAATATGTTGGGAGAACGATCAGGACCCCCAGTATCAGAATAGGTGAACATCTCACCAATATACAAATAGGTTTCCCTGGTCATAGTCTCTCTTCCCATCATGATAAGTGTCACAATAGAAGCTACTCAAATTTGAAAGCTGTTGTGATTGAGTGCTATTCCCCACATTGGAGGGGGAGTGACATGAAGAGATCTATTTCCAGGAGAGAGACGTTTTGGATTCATGAACTAAAATGCTATCAGCCATGGGGTATGAATGTGGAATGGGACATTAATGCCCACATCAATAATGAATAACCACACACCCACATAGGATAATAACATTCTAAGTTTCTTCTGGTCTACCTTTCCCTTCCCGCCCTGCTTTATTACCTTCCTTTATTTTCTCTTATATGTTTGAAATAAGAGTTTACATTAAGTTTTTTAATGTCATGTTTTTATTAGCATTTAGGCCATATACGTTTATATAAATGTGAAATTGGCGGATGGAGACTTTTGGTGCCACACACCCCAAAAAAAAAATTACACAACGTTTGATGACCCTAGATGTTTTTTAAAAATAAATTTTAAAAATAAATTTTTTAAAAAATTATATTATATATTTTTTATATATTTTTCACATATTTTTATATAGTAAATGTTTTAGCCACAATTATTAAAACCACTTCCGGGTCCTTAGACCAAATTTGTGGTAATTTAGGGAATTTATGTGTTAATTTTAAACCCTTTTTAATATAACTCATCTGTCATATACTTCTAATAAGAGAATTCTGTCTGCCTTTTATTTATAATAGATTCCTTTTTGATAATTATATAGACAGATGGAATTGCTTGCCTTCATATACAATTCCAATATTCTTGGCACCGATAAGAACAGTTATGTTATTTATACTTCGGTGTTATGGATGATGAGTTTTGTTGACATCCGACGTGATTGGCCGCAGAAGCCTCCGGAAGCGCTTTTTAGAACTTCCGGGTCTTCATCTTAACATACCGTGATTGGCTAACATTTGAACCGGAAGTGCGTCACAACACTTCCGGGTCCTCGCCACGGCCGCACCGGAAGTGTCCATCAGCCACACTATTTACATGAGAGATGCGAGCAGCACGGCTACAGCTCCAGTCCCAGAAGCCGACTTGTTAGTGGAAACGCGTCGGGGGGAGCTAGCCGTGTTGCCTATGATCCCGGACTACTGCAGAGGTCCTCGATCCAAAATTTTACATATGCTGTTTTTTCTCCTGACAATGTAAGTGTTACTCTTTCTTATTGGTTCAATAAAGTGAGGTAATGCACTATAGTCCCCTTCTCTTCCTTGGGTATGTTCTTGGTGGCGATATCCCCTTGAGTGGAAGCCTCTAGATCCCTACACTTTGGAAGCAGATGGTCGCTTTATTCCTATTGTGAATTCTCTCCTACAAGCTGACCTAACGGACTCCAGGGTTATACACTATATGTTTGCATCTCTCCATCATCTGGTAAGAGTCCCTTCTTAACACCGGGTGCATCACGTGTACATTTGAGCACTGTCTGGATCACCGTTTGGGAAGAGGTTACCCTTATCCTTCATCACTCCCCAACCTCACTATATTCTTTGGATTTTCAAGACTTTTGCACAGTCTCATCATTTAGAATATAGACTTTGTGTTTAGCTGAATATCAGCAATCACCATTTTTGTGAATATTTGTGTTCCATAATTTTTTAGCGCACTCTGTAATTGATGTTTTTCATTTGTTACAACCCCTCACATATTTATAATTTTTCAGTGCTGCTTTTTTTCACTCCTTTTTCTCATTAAAGGTTCGCGCACCTATTTCTCTTTTCACCATAGCGTATAATATTCCCAACCCTCCAATTACCAGACGACACATGGCTTGGAGGTCAAAACTAGAATGCCTTGTTTATTGAAAAACACAGGGATCTACACTCTGCCACAACCCCTCCCTCTTCAAGACATTCCACACACAAAGCTGAACATCCCATAATAACCTTACTCTGCCAGACAGAAACAATAGGACAATAGAAGGCAGGTATTTAACAATAACAAACCCCCACCCATCTCCTGAGGGACACTGCTCAGACATATGATAGTCCCAAGTGAAAGAGTTCTCACTCTCTCCACACAAACCACACTACAAACACTTGGTTCTTAAAGGTATACACATGCAATAAACATAATGAATACACAAAGGACAATATACAGTGGCTGTGTTTGCGAAGCCAAGGACCAGGAATTGCTGTGGGTGGATGCCGGTCTGGCGGATATTTGTGGCCTGGCATGAGGAATTTCAATGAAACATGGTCTACTGGTCACATGTGTTGAATTTCTCAGAGATCCATGCCTCATTCATTTTTATAAATGTGAGATAGTCTACATTGTCATGAGCTAGGCGAGTGCGCTTATCGGTCACGATCCCCCCTGCTGCGCTGAACGTCCTTTCAGACAGGACACTGGACGGGGGGCAAGCCAACATTTCCATTGCAAATTGTGCAAGCTCTGGCCAGAGGTCAAGCCTGCCCACCAAGTAGTCCAGGGGTTCATCACTCCTCAGAGCATCCACATCGGCCATTAACCCGGTGTAGTCGGACACCTGTTGGTCTAGGAGTTCCTTGTTGCTGGATCCGAAGTACAGCTGTCGATAGTTCGGCTGAAAGAAGGACCTCATATCTGAAGTGACCTCTGTGATTGTGGCAACATTTCCACCATTTTATGTTTGTACCGGGGGTCTAAGTATGTTGCCACCCAGTACTGGTCCTTGGCCTTTATGCATTTTATACGGGGGTCCCCTGGCGGTTTAGTGGCCTGGTTCCAGCTCATCATCCAGGATAATGTCATCCTCGTTCTCCTTCCCCCACCTACGGATAACACCAGGGATCCCAGAAAGGTTTAAAGCATGCTCTTCTTGCTCCTCCTCATTCCCCCCTGTAGGCGCTGCACTATTTTTATTTGTAAATTAAGCAGGGCAATAACTTCTACACAGGATGTGGAAACCTTACAAGAAGACCTAAACAAAATATTGGGGTGGGCATCTACATGGCAATTGAGGTTTGGCAAGTTACTCACTAGGGGGAGAGCCTTTGGGGGGAATCTAATATGGAAAAGGACCTGGGGGTCCTAATGGATGACAAGCTCAGCAATGGCATGCAATGCCAAGTTGCTGCAAGTAAAGCCAACAGAATACTGGCATGTATAAAATAGGGGATTTACTCCACAGATAAAACAATATTTCTCCCAACCCTAAAACATATTTTGTGGGAGTGCCCTCCCATTCTTGCTTTATGGGAGTGTAGCACTATTTAGATCACTCTTGGCGGCTACTGGGGTATGATGACGCCACCTGTGTAGTATTTAGGAGCAGAGTATATAATCTGTGTGATCAGGACAGGATTTATAGTAAGCGCCAGTGCCTCCACTCAATCAGGGCTTGTGATTAGCAAGTGAAATCCCAATTGAGAAAACAAATCCATATAGACAGTAATCCACACAGCAGAGTGTTTAAATGTCCATGTATTGAAGAAATAACATTCAGTAAGCCATACAACATAAGATATTTTCCTCAGGAACATGAAATCATCAGCTGTGTCTCTGTGTGTCTCAGTGAGGGGATGTTACAGCACTTACAGTCTCTGTTCTCCAGCAAGAAAATGTCTGTGTCTCCTCATGTCTCTCTTTTCTCCAGTCTTACCCAGCAATCCTTGCTCTGCCCTTTTTGATGACCTCATCCTTCTTGCAAAGAGAGAAAGATAGCCAGCAGCCATATTGAAAAAGGGCAAAAACAAACACTGCATAACAGGAATACACAATTGAAAGATGGGCAAAGAAATTATCACATCACTACATTAGGAAGTGTTTGCGCTGATATCCAAACTTATTCAGACACCGATACCGCCATCCCCTGCCCTAGCTTTGCTACACTTGTCTATTGATCGAATCCCTCTAGCACTGCGGAAACTAGTAATTAACATACTATTAGCCACCAAAATTAATATCACTAGACGTTGGAAAGATATCCACCCGCCTTCCCTAGTTGAGGTGATACATACCACACAACTGCATAAAACGTTTGAACTCCTAATGGCCCCTTCCCATGAACGGTACCAAAAAGAGCTAACGTGGTGGAGTCCGTGGACACAATGGTACTCTATAGCTCCAGCCCCATGATTGTATAATCTGTAGATGATACTAAGATGTGTTACTAGAGGGCACCAGAGTTACATATATCATGATTGTAGATTTCATTCCTGCTGATGCTGTTAAAGGGAATGTCTCTTCCTTGTTTCATCCTTGTTTTTGAATGCATAGTTATGTATCATGCCTACATGCTTGCCTTATTTCCCCTTCCTGTTACCCTGTTTGTTTGACAAAATGCAATAAAAACCATTTGAAAGAAAACAATATTTCTCCCACTCTACAAGACTCTGGTCTGGCCGCATCTCCAGTATGCCACCCAGTTCTTGGCACCAAGAAGGATGTGCTGGAACTGGAGAGAGTCCAGAGAAAGGCAACAAAGCAAATAAAGGGATTGGAGGATCTAAGCTATGAGGAAAGACAACAAGCATTGAACTTATTCACTCTGGAGAAGAGACGCTTGAGAGGGGATATGATATCAATGTAGAAATGTACTGGCGACCCTAGCATTGGGAACAAACTATTCAGGAAAAGGGAAGATAAAAGGTCTCACGGCCATTCACTAAAATTAGAAGAAAAGTGGTTTAACCTTAAATTGCGTAAAGGGTTCTATACTGTCAGCGGTAAGGATGTGGAATTCTCTTCCACAAACAGTGGTGTCAGCGGAAAGCATCGATAGTTTAAAAAACCATTGGATGGGCACCTTAATGACCACAACATACAGGGGTATACAATGTACTATTGACATAAACACTTATACACACACTCATCATAGGTTGAACATACACACATATATAAATGCACATATGCACACACATATAAACACACACATACATGCACACACATATAAACACACACATACATGCACACATACATGCACACACATATATAAATGCACATACAAACAGAAAGCCTTTTAAAAAATATCACATTAGTGTACCTTAACTTTCTGCTGGGTATTGCACTGTAGGGGGAGGCAGAGAGCACAGCATACATGCATGTGCTTTCTCTTTCTTAGGTGTGACCAGCTCCCACAGTGCTGATTTACAGTTCGGCTGAGGATCGGGGAGCTTGGTCTCAGCCACCCTTGCCACTCCTCCTATCTATGCATACAGGGCGCCCGCACAGGCCTGTGTTTTGATTTATCTGGATCGGATGAGTGACTCAGGAAGGCTGGTATGACTCAAGGGCAGCATCTCTAAGACCTTTCCCCTACTTCTAGAAACTTTCTAGAAAAATTCTAGAAGAATGAGAGTAAAGGTGAGGTGAGTAAAGATGAAGACGGAGTGTTAGGCTGTGGATGGCCCAGGAGTAGTGCCCCCTAGTCTGGAGTCTGGGGGGGGGGTGACCCTGGGCCTGAGCTTGGTTGTGGAAGGACCCCATCTTTATGGTGCATAAAGGTGTCCTGTCTAAAGGCACGGAAGCAAATGGAAGACAGCAGGAGAACACTGCCAGGCAAATCTCCAGGAAAGAAGACAGCCAAAGGGGCTGATGAGTGTTGTAATCAAGAGGACTTAGAGGCATGCCTGAGGGGACTGGGTGAGAGTCTAGGATTGATGTAGAGTAAGTCTGGAAGGACTGTGGAGTTTTAGCCAGGAGGGTTAGTGAAAGGGGCAGCTGCAGCAAGGTGGGTTGACAGTGCCTGAAGAGATGGTACTGGGATCAGTAGCCACAGTATCTGCCCGTAAATGCCGGTTGCTACAGATCTAACCAAGCTTTTGTTAGATCATCGAACAGTGCTGGTTAGTCCTGGGAGTTGTAGTTCTACAAGCAAGATTGTGCTGGAGGTAGGAGAAGAGTATATACAGGCTGTATATAGTTGTGTCCCTGAAGAGTTTGCCATTACCTTGATCAAGTGGGCATCCCATAATTCCATCAACCCTCTCCAAGTTCAATACCCCTGAAAAAAATACAGAAACAAAGCTGCAAGGACTGATTATTGTCTCCAGCATGTGTGGAAGACCGCGCAGGGTGCGAGATACCCTTATTCACCAATGGCTTCTTGGGGGGGGGGGGGTAGCACTACATCAATTTTTACAAAGGGGGAATTACCATCACTTTAGGGGCCCATTCACATGGGGGACATACATGTGTGTCCTGTGAAAGACCGGCAATTACCACCACAGGGATGCACAGGTGTTGTGCCATCTCAGTGCCGACATCCTATTGATTTCTATTGGAACATGTGCCTGTACAGGCACAGCCGCTGTGTCCTAATATGACATGCGGGTCCCCAAATGCACCCTGTATGCATTCAGGGACCAGCATCCGTATGTCATATCAGGACACAGTGCCCGTGCAGCCGCATGTCCCATATAATTAAATGGGGATGCACACAACACCTGTGCATTCCCATGACAGATGGTCTTGCATGGGATACGCATGTCTGCTCTCCGTGTAAATGGACCCTAATGCTGTGTTTCATTTTGCAATGAAATGCTTATCTTTGCCAGTACTCAATACACCGTCCTCCCCCCTCTATTCTGCAGATGGCAGGACCTACCAAGCATTGGGTTCACGGCCCTGGAAACTCATAAATGAGCACTCTGTCTTGTCCCCTACCCACAGCTCAGCATACTCTCATGATTTTCCAGAGCCCAGCATCCAACGTTGGGTTTGGCCTGCAATCTGCAGGCTGGAAAGTGGAGGACAATGTAATGAGCATCTGAAAAAGTAAGCATTTATTTACAAAACACAGAATGTTAATGTTTTGAGGGGCATACAGAGGTTTTCTGGCAAAATAAAAAAGGTGATCTAAACCCTTTAAAAAAAAAAGACAAGACTATGAATTGGGACACATGATAAGGGCCAGAAAGCTGAGACCAATTCATTTCCAGCGAGGTCAGACTAACAAGGTCGATCAACAAAAGATCTCATATCTTTGTTCACCTAAACTTACAACAAACAACATTCTTTGTAATGAGTAACAAGAGTTTGGTAATGTATACAATCTGATTTCACTGGAAAAGAGCACCATGGCACAATAGTAAAGCTGGCCATAGGTGGATGGAATTTCAACTAAAATCTTAAACGAAAAGTTTAGTCAAATAAATGAGAAAATTCTCAGAACATTCAAATGTCAGTGAAAGGTTTTGTTTAAAGTGTATGTGTGCTAGTGCGCTCAAAAATATTTAGGATGAAAAGGACATATAATTATATACAATCTTGAATGAAAAAAGTTTGATTGTAAAAGATCTGTGTAACCATATGCAATTAACAAAAGAAAAAGAAAAAATGCATAGTGCTAAAGTGCATAACAGTGGTAGCTCAGTGACAACAGTGATGACAGTTGTATGAAAATGCATGTATCAAAAACACAATAGGATTCATTCCGCCTACCATGTACCTACCGTGCGTGATGCTTAAAGGTGCACTCAAAACGAAAGTCTCTGAGTCCTTAATATATTGAATTATATAACAACACGGATATATAGATGTTGAATGGATTGACACCGCATGTGGTATTCAGTACTGCATGCAAACCCCAGGTGTCCACACACACAAGTCAGACGGCAGCTTACCAGAAAGAGGCGTTGAAATTAGCATATTTATCAAAAGCCCTTTAGGATAAATTGGCCCCAAAGTATGGGAAGTAGTGATGGACGAACATCGGCCAGGGCGGTTCGCGATCGTTAGCCGCAAACTTTCTCAAATGTCTGCGAACTGCAAGTTTGCGGCGGGCCCCATTGACTTTAATGGGAGGTGAACTTTAAAAACCTTTAGGTCATATTTGCAGCCACAAAAGACTTACTAGCTGTGCACAAATAGTCCCACCACATGGACAATGTCATAACAGAAGTATTGCAATTGGAAAAGTTGCCGTAAAAAGTATTATTTTTTTTTTTTTTTACAGCCAAAAATGTTTTTTTTTCCAAAACCAGAACTGACAGCAGCCGGTAAATACATGTCAAATACATATAGGGTCCATTCACACATCTGTAAAATGGGTCCACGTCCATTCCACAATTTGGCGGAACGTTTACAGACCCATTGATTTTCAATTCCAGTCTGAAAAATTAGGCATGCACAGGATAAAGAAGTAAGTGTCGTCCGTGAAAAGCCCCAACAATTAGCCCACATGGGTTTACTTGACAGCTAAGAACGTTGTATTATGTGGCTGAAGGTAAATTAGGCATTCACAGGATACATAAGTAAGTGTCGGCCAGTATAGGCCCCAAAAATTAGCTCACATGGGTTTACCTGACAGCTAGGAACATTGTATTCTGTGGCTGAAGGTACATTAGGCATTCACAGGATAAATAAGTAAGTGTCGGCCATGAAAGGTCCCAAAAATTAGTCCACATGGGTTTACCTGAAAGCTAAGAACATTGTATTCTGTGGCTGAAGGTACATTAGGCATTCACAGGATAAATAAGTAAGTGTCGGCCATGAAAAACCCCAAAAATTAGCCCACATGGGTTTAACTGAAAGCTAAGAAAGCTGTATTCTGTGGCTGAAGGTACATTAGGCATTCACAGGATACAGAAGTAAGTGTCGGCCATAAAAGGCCCCAAAAATTAGCCCACATGGGTTTACCTGACAGCTAAGAATGCTGTATTCTGTGGCTGAAGGTACATTAGGCATTCACAGGATACAGAAGTAAGTGTCGGCCATAAAAGGCCCCAAAAATTAGCCCACATGGGTTTACCTGACAGCTAAGAAAGCTGTATTCTGTATCTGAAGGTACATTAGGCATTCACAGGATACAGAAGTAAGTGTTGGCCAGTATTGGCTCCAATAATTAGCCCACATGGGTTTACCTGACAGCTAAGAACATAGTATTCTGTGGCTGGAGGTACATTAGGCATTCACAGTATACAGAAGTAAGTGTCGGCCTGTATAGGCCCCAAAAATTAGCCCACATGGGTTTACCTGACAGGTAAGAGCGTAGTATTTGGTGGCTGGAGGTACATTAGGCATTCACAGAAAAAATAATTGTCGACCCTGAAAGGCCCCAAAAATTGCCATTCAATGGACATGAAATGCCTTTTATGCCGCTGTATGTAGCGAAGCCAAGGACCAGGAATTGCTGTGGGTGGATGGCGGTCTGGCGGATATTTGTGGCCTGGCATGAGGAATTTCAATGAAACATGGTCTACTGGTCACATGTGTTGAATTCCTCAGAGATCCATGCCTCATTCCTTTTTATAAATGTGAGGTAGTCTACGCTGTCATGAGCTAGGCGAGTGTGCTTATCGGTCACGATCCCCCCTGCTGCGCTGAACGTCCTTTCGGACAGGACACTGGACGGGGGCAAGCCAACATTTCCATTGCAAATTGTGCAAGCTCTGGCCAGAGGTCAAGCCTGCCCACCATGTATTCCAGGGGTTCATCACTCCTCAGAGCGTCCACATCGGCCGTTAACACGATGTAGTCGGACACCTGTCAGTCTAGGCGTTCCTTGTTGCTGGATCCGGAGTACAGCTGTCGATGGTTTGGCTGAAAGAAGGATCTCATATCTGAAGTGACCAAGACTAGGGATGATCGAACAGTTCGGGTCGACCATCGGTTCGACCCGAACATTGGGTGTTCAAGGTTCGGCCGAATTTAGAACTTTTTGCTGAAAAAGTTCGGAATTCGGCAACCAGAACCGACCAAAATGCAATGGTTCAGGAAATGGGCTTTAAATGATGATTGGACCAGAACCATTAGCAAAAGCCAATTGAGGGGGCAGGAGAATGCTAGGAATGTCATTGGAGTGACTAGGGGGTCCATAGTCCAATCATTAGTGAATACGCCCCCCAGTACATAAGATAGCCCCCGCCAAATTCCTAGCATTGTTATACAGGGATATGGAAGAGAGTGGAAGCAGTTCTGTTAATTTTACTTTAAAAGTGTCATTTAGCATTTATTAGTGTGAGGAAAGGGATATCTAGTGTAGTTAGAGTGCTCTTTTACACTTTAGTTAGCTTCAAAAATGTAGTTTCTGTAGGGAAAGTGTGAAGTGTCAGGGTGACCGTAATGTAGTGTAGGGTTAACTGACTGCTATGGCAGGGTGACCAAACCCTTCCATATCAGGGTGACCGTAATGTAGTGTAGGGTAAACTGACAGTGACTGCTATGGCAGGGTGACCGCTATAGAGAAAAGCTAGTTTCTCTCAAGTCACTTTCGCTGCAGTAATATGGCTTCGCCCCTGTCAGCTTGCTTTTTGGCTGCAGGCGTCTCTAGTGATTTTTTGAGCACATGTTTGGAGTCAGGCATGATATCTGAACATGTGTATAGGGGGTATATATACACACCCATGTATGTATATATACACCTGCACATATATAGGTGTGAAAGAAGCAGAAAACACTACTTGCGCTAATGAAATAATTAACACCAATATAGTTACGCTCCTATCACACCTATATATGTCTAGGTGTATATATACATATAAGTATGTTTGTATATATACCACTATACACAAGTTCAGATGTTTTGCCTGCCTCCAAAGAACCCAAAAAAATGCCCAAAAAAATGCTAGCGTCATAAAAAAAAGCCCAGGTGTGTTGTTGCAGGCATTTTTTGGGGGTTTTGGAGGCGGGCAAAACATCTGAACTTGTGTATAGTGGTATATATACACACATACTTATATGTATTTTACACTTAGACATATATAGGTGTTATAGGAGCAGGGCCATATTAGTGTTAATTATTTCATTAGCGCAAGCATATATTTCTGCTACTATCACACCTATATATGTCTAGGTGTATATATACATATAAGTATGTGTGTATATATACCCGTATACACAAGTTAAGATGTTTTGCCTGCCTCCAAAGAACCAAAAAAAATGCCCAAAAAAACACTAGCGTCAAAAAAAAAAACGCCCAGGTGTGTTGTTGCAGGCATTTTTTGGAGGCAGGCAAAACATCTGAACTTGTGTATACGGGTATATATACACACATACTTATATGTATATATACACCAATTTTTAAGAACTTTTTTTGTGTGATTAATAGTCCCTGGGGTATGACCCAGAACCCTAGGCACTTTTTAGGGGCATTTATTGGGTTTTAGGGCTTCAAAATGGTGTTTTTTGATTACCGAATTTCGGGTCCCATTGATTTCAATGGGGTTCTGAAATCCAGGCCGAACTTTCGGGAAGTTTGGATGTTCTGGCCGAACCGAACTTTTGAAAAGTTCGATCATCCCTAACATCTTCAAACCGCCCTCTTCTTGCAGGCGCTGTTGGATTGCTACCTGCAACTGTCTCTCTGTGACTGGAAATTCCTCTGCCAGCGCACGCAAAAGCAGAATGCAGCATTTCCCGCAGCAAGGCCTGCAAGCGCTGCATTCTGACCGCCCTCTGTGATTGTGGTAACATTTCCGCCATTTTATGTTTGTATCAGAGGTCTAAGTATGTTACCACCCAGTACTGGTCCTGGGCCTTTATGCATTTTATACGGGGGTCCTCCTTAAAACACTGGAGCATGAAGGCCCCCATTCGCACTAAACTGGAAGCGGTGTAGTGGCCTGCTTCCAGCTCATCATCCAGGATAATGTCGTCCTCGTTCTCTTCCCCCCATCCACGGATAACACCAGGGATCTCAGAAAGGTTTAAAGCATGCTCTTCTTGCTCCTCCTCATCCCCCCAGCACCATCCTCCTCTGACTCCTCTTCAGACTCCTGCTGTTGATTTGTCTCAGATGGAGTAGCACCCACTGAGAATTCATCCAACATTACGACTTCCTCATCTACCTGCTCCTGCTCCTCGACGGCTTGATCAATGACACAGCGCAATGCACGCTCCAGAAATAAGGCGTAAGGTATGATGTCACTTATGGCACCCTGGCCGTGACTGACTAGTTTGGTGATCTCATCGAATGGCCGCAGAAGTCTGCATGCATCCCGCATGAGCAGCCACTGGCGAGGTGAAAAAAACCCAAGCTCCCTAGAACCTGTCCTGCCGCAGAGTTCGTACAGCTAGTCGTTAACTGCACGTTTCTGCTGGAGCAGCCTATCAAGCATATGCAATGTTGAGTTCCATCGCGTCGGGCAGTCACAAATAAGACACCTGACGGGCAGGTTGTGTCGCCGCTGAATGTCAGCAAGGCGAGCCATGGCTGTGTAAGATCTTCTGAAATGGCCCAAGATTTTCCTGGCCTGCCGAAAGACGTCATGGACCCCAGGGTATTCGGCAACGAATCACTGCACCACCAAATTCAGGACGTGTGCCATGCATGGCACGTGTGTTATTTTGCCCTGTTTCAGCGCGCTCAGCAGATTGGCACCGTTGTCGCACACCACTTTACCAACTGTCAAATTCAGCGGTGTCAGCCACTGATCTGCCTGTGAATGCAAAGCTGAAAGGAGTGCAGGACCAGTGTGGCTCTTGGCTTCCAGGCACAATAGAAGCAGCACAGCATGGCAACGTCTCACCTGGCATGTGGAATAGGTTCTGGGGATCTTGGGCGGCGCAGCGGAAGAGACGGTAGCAGCGGAAAAGGAGGAGTCAGCCGAGGAGGAGAGGGAGGATGCAGGAAGAGGAGGAGGAGGAGGAGAAGAAGAGGCAGGCCTGCATGCAATCCATGGCGGTACAACCAAATCTACACGGGTGCTACGGGTTACATGCTTGACGGCCATCAGAAGGTTCACCCAGTGGGCAGCAAAAGTGATATACCTTCCCTGCCCATGTTTGCTAGACCATGTGTCTGTAGTCAGATGTATCTTGGCACCAATACTGTGTGCCAGAGATATATTCACTTGCCGCTGAACATGGCCATACAGCTCTGGAATGCCCTTCTGCAAGAAATATTTCCTGCCTGGGATCTTCCATTGTGGTGTTCCAATGGCTACAAATTTATGAAAGGCCTCTGAGTCCACCAGTTTATATGGCAGTAGTTCAAACAAGCCAGCAGTCAAACGTTGGGCAAGAGGGTTATCGGGCGTCATCATTTTTTTCCGCTCCAACATTTGGGCCACAGAAGCCTGCCTTTTTCCAGAACAATGTGACGATGGCATCATGGAAGGTGGAGTGGAGGACAAATCTGAGGACAGAGGAGAAGGAGAAGAGGCTGGACGGTGAGAGCCTGGAGTGTGGCTTTGTGGGTTCTGATGGTGTTGCTCCCACTGAGCTCGGTGATGGGAGTTCAGGTGCCTTCTTAAGGCGGTTGTCCCGAGGTGAGTGTTGGGCTTACCGCAACTTATGCGTTGACTGCAAAGGCTGCAGATGGCAACACTGTTGTCAGCAACGGACACATTAAAAAAAGCCCACACTGCGGAGCCATGTGCCGACGTCCTGGGAGCGCCAAATGTGACTTACATGGTTGATGGCTCGCTCCTGATACATTTGCAGTCTGCTTTGTACCTCTTGTGCAATGCAAGTTCTGCCTGCCTCTCCTCCCTATCTGCCGGTCCATCTCTCCCTCTGAACTCCCCTCCTCTTCCTCTCTTGTGGACACCCACGTGACATCCATAGACACGTCATCATCCATGTCACCTTCCCCACCACTAACAATCGAGATCTCGGAGTAGGCAGCAACAGCGGGGACCAACCTCCTTGGGCTGATCTGGGTACTGTCGTCAGACTGCTGAGTGGCGGCTGTTGCTACCTCCTCTTCCTGATCTGATGCCAACAATGGCTGCGCATCGCAAATGTCTTGTGATTGATCGGAAAATAATTCCAGAGACTCAAGCGGAGGGTATGTGGTGGTGGTGGTGGTGTTTGCTGTGGTGTCTTTGGGGCTGCACACAGCAGAGAGTGAAGAGGGTGCAGATAGAGAATATGAGGAGGGTGCAGAATAGGAAGGCAGAGTGAGCCACTAAACCAAGTCTGGTGCATCCTTTGACGTAATCGAACTTCACACTTTGGCTCCGGCCTACTGCTCCTGCCCTACCCCTACCACCCCTGAGTAAGTGTCTGCCTCTTCCTCTGCCTGTCATGTTTTTAAATTACCCTGTGACAAAAGTCTCTAGAGAATCGCAGTATATCTGGAAAAAGGTATATAACACCCCGCTTTAATCTGTGGTATTGGGGGGCCATTTGTTTATCACACCAGTTCTACAAATAATTGGCCAATAACTGTTGTCACTGTGTGTAACACAGTTAACACAGCAAAAGAGGCCAAATTTTTGCAGGACTAAAATACACTCTTAGAAAAGTACAATGTTAAATGACACCCCACTTCAATATGTGGTATTGGGGGGGCACTGGTTTATCACACCAGTTGTTCAAAGAATTGGCCAGTGAGTTTGGCACTGTGTGTATCAGAATTAACACAGCAAAAGAGGCAATATTGTTGCAGGACACAAATACACTTATGAAAGTATACTCAGATAACACCCCACTTCAATCTGTGGTATTGGGGGGATACAGGTTTATTACACCAGTTATACAAATAATTGGCCAGTAACTGTTGTCACTGTGTGTAGCAGAGTTAACACAGCAACAGAGGCCAAATGTTTGCAGGACTAAAATACACTCTTAGAAAAGTATAATGTTAAATGACACCCCACTTTAATATGTGGTATTGGGGGGGCCACTGGTTTATCACACCAGTTGTTCAAAAAATTGGCCAGTGAGTTTGGCACTGAGTGTATCAGACTGAACGCAGCAAAAGAGGCAATATTGTTGCAGGACACAAATACACTTGTAAAAGTATACTCAGATAACACCCCACTTCAATATGTGGTATTGGGGGGCCACTGGTCTATCACACCAGTTGTTCAAAAAATTGGCCAGGGAGTTTGGCACTGTGTGTATCAGACTGAACGCAGCAAAAGAGGCAATATTGTTGCAGGACACAAATACACTTGTAAAAGTATACTCAGATAACACCCCACTTCAATATGTGGTATTGGGGGACCACTGGTCTATCACACCAGTTGTTCAAAAAATTGGCCAGGGAGTTTGGCACTGTGTGTATCAGACTGAATGCAGCAAAAGAGGCAATATTGTTGCAGGACACAAATACACTTGTAAAAGTATACTCAAATAACACCCCACTTCAATATGTGGTATTGGGGGGCCACTGGTCTATCACACCAGTTATAATACATTAAAAGTGCTTTTGTCACTGTTTGTAGTATTGCTGCAGCAACGCTCAGTCACCACACCTGTCACAATGCTGCACAGTGCATAATAATACTACTAATCCACTATAATATGCTTTCTACAAAGTATATTATGCCGTGGATTACCCCCCCCCATATAGTGCACTGCACAGCAATACCAATAAAATTGCAGCCCTTTAAATGACTTTTGTGGATATTAACAGAGCGATTTGTGTCACTGCTGCCAATCTCTAACTGCCCCTAAAGCACGGACTGGATACCTGTCCCTAACCTGAAAAGAGACTGGACCTATACCGAAATACCAGCCCTGAAATGGACTTTTGTGGACATTAACATAGTGATTTGTGTGACTGCTGCCAATCTCTAACTGCCCCTAAAGCACCGAATGGATACCTGCCCCTAACCTGAAAAGATACTGTAGTAGACCTATACCAAAATGCCAGCCCTGAAAAGGACTTTTGTGGATCTTAACAGAGCTATTTGTGCCTGGCAATCTCTCCCTGATGCATACAACAGACCTCTCCCTACGCTGACAAAAAGCAGAATGTGAAATGGCCGCCGGCTCTGGTCTATTTATAGGGTAGGGGGCATGTCCATGTGCTGAAATGTTTCAATTGGCTGTCCCGTTCCACCTGACGGCTGTGTCATTGGTCAAAGTTCACCCCAATGTAAACTAATATGGCCGCCACAAACAACGCCATGTGTTCGCAAATTTGGCGGGTAGCGAACATGCAAAATTTGCCGCGAACCGACCCGGGCGAACCGCAAGGCCATCTCTACTTCCTGGAGTGGTATCCTATCCTAGGCAGACCCCGGGGCAGTTTACAGTACTGAAGACTCTTTCCTGAAAATTCCGGCCCCCAACAGCCCCGCACGGTCCTCAGCACACTGGATCCCTCTCTGCAGCTCAGCTCAACCTTCTGTCCTCTAGGCCGACCGCCTGTGACACCTTCCCTCACACAGCCATCATCCCCCTTCTGGGACTCTGCTTCCCACCAAAGACGCCCTGTCATGTGCTCCCCTCAGACTTAAATCCCATCCCAGGATGCATTGCCGCATATTCTGCCCTCTCTGGGATAGATACAAGCCCTGGTGTGCTATTGGTCAGGTTTCCTCCACTGCCCAATGAGAACCCTCATTGGATACAGTGGGGAGACTCCCCAACTCAACAGTCACACCTGAGAGCACATGACAGCCTGATTAAATAATTGGACCCTGCTGACAAGCAGACAAGGTCTCCTCCTGGTAGAAAATTACTTAGAACCCCCAATTAGTATATAATATTTACTGGAAGCAGAGGCCCTGGAAAAAAAAGGCGAAAAAAAAAATGGCGGTTGCTGCAATTTTTTATTGCTGCAAGATATTTTAAGCAAATTTTAGTACAATATAAAACCCATTTTTTTTTGGTAAAATATAAAAAATGAGCCAAATAAATAGATACCAAACATGCCGCGATTTACAATTTTCGCACACCTGTGAAATGGAGACAATCTATCATGCCTAAAAAACTCCATAGGTCACGGTTTAAAAGCCTTTAAAGTTTAGAGTTACATGTGAGCTCTGGCCCTAGAATTATTGCTCTCACTCTGATGTTCATTACCTCACTTGTGTGGTGCAAACATTGTTTACATATGCATGCGGACCTACGTGTGTGTTCGCATTTGCGTGTGAGCATCGAGGGATGGGGGTGCTTTAAAATATATATTTTTTATTATTTATTTAATTTTTCTTTCACCATTTGTCTTTATTTTATTTTTTTTTATATATAATTTGACTCTATTGTATTACAGGAGATGAACAAGACCCCTTTGTGATAGCTGTGGCAGTGACAGGTACTCTTTATTGAGAGATCTGGGATCTGTTAGATCCCGATCCATCCTCTGCCCTCCAAAGCATCTGATCAAACTGAAATTGGTTTAATCAGATGCTTGCCTGGCCTATTCTGGTCGGTAAAAAAGAACCAAAACCAGAGGTGAAGAAGTATTTGCAGACTTGTATAAAGTACTCGAAATTTCTACTTGAGTAAAAGTACAAGTGCTCGATCAAAAAATTACTTGAGTAGAAGTGGAAGTGCTCGCAGAAAAAGTTACTTAAGTAGAAGTACTAAAGTATTCAACATTTTTTTTACTTAAGTATTGCAAGTAGTTTTTTCAAAAAATTTGCTACTTAAGTACTAAAAGTAAAAAGTACCAGTAGTTTTGAAAAAAAATTTCTACTCAAGTACTGAAAGTAGAAGTACAAGTACTGTGTTATGTAGTTATTAAAGAAATAAGTCAAAAGTTTGAACATCATATTGTTTTTATTATTTCAAATGATTTATTCAAATGATTAACCTGTGTTTGTTAGTAGTTTCTTGATGCACTTTAAGCGCTGTAGCACCATTTATTTGTTTGTTTCATATTTTCTTTTTATTGGAAAGATTTGGTATAGCAGCTTTTATTATACACAGCCTTTATTTTCGTATGCGCTGATTTACAAATGACATTATACACATTTTTTTGAGCTTTATGCAACCTGCCATCTACTGTTCTGGCAGTGGTAATTTTTTCAAAAGTAACGAGTAACTATGCAGCACAAAAAAAAAATACTTGAGTAGAAGTATCGAAATCATCGAAAAAATGTAGTGAAGTAAAAGTAGAAGTAGGAGAAAAAAATTCTACTCTAGGAAAGTACAGATACCACATTTCGGTACTTAAGTACAGTACTTAAAGCGGAGTTCCAGCCATTTACTCACCTGTCCAACGGTCCAGCGATGCGGCCGCCGGAAGCCTCGATCCTCTCCCTCGGCGCCGGCATCACTGCTGTGGGCACCCGGCTGTTACAGTTTGCGGCTTCACAGCCGGGTACCCACTGCGCATGCGCGAGTCGCGCTGCGCGCCGTGATTGGCCGGCAATCTTCTGGGACCTCTGACGTGTCCCAGAAGATTGCAGGGAGGGAGGGGGAGAGGAGAACTTCCGCTCAGGGCGCCGCGGCGCTCCGAGCAGAAGTGGGAGCGGGTACCTGTAAAAACTAGGTACCCGCTCCCCCCCCCAAAAAATGACATGCCAAATGTGGCATGTCGGGGGGTCAGGACTCCCTAAAGCGGAAGTTCCACTTTTGGGTGGAACTCCGCTTTAAGTAGTTCTACTTCGTTACTATACATCTCTGAGTATTTGTCGCTTCTGGCTTCATTCATGGCAGAGGAAGGGAGGGAATCTTGCAGCGGTCCTGTGGTCCCCAATGGCACAGGAGAGCATGGCAATGGCGGCAGGAGGCAGCCGCCCCTGTAAAAGTTATTGGATAGCTGTAGAGCTGCTCAGATCACTTTTACATGAAAAAACATTGCTGGCTCTAAAAAATGACACCAGGATCATGGCTGAAGCTGCAGCTTGGCATAAACAATTCCATCCCAGGCCATATATACTGTATATCTGAAAAGTCTAGAAGCAAGATTACAATCAAAGGGTTCTCGGTTTGAATCCCAACCAGGACACTACCTACATGGAGTCTGCATATTCTCCTTGTGCTTGGAGGGGTTTCTATGCTCTATTTACCTCTTATTCAGTATCTGAGGGCCCCAATAATTTTTAAAGGGGGCTTCCAGATTCTGAAAAGCCCCCCCACAAACCTGCAAAACCACCAGGTCAAGGTTAGAGGGAGAACGCCCCTTGTGAGGGCATGTGGTTTGGTTTGGTTCAGAACCAGACCCCTATCTTAACATGCAGACTCGCAGGCCAGTAAAGGGGAGGGCAACAAGCGTGCACCCTTCCTTTTCTGGCCTGACAGGCTACATGCTTGGATAAGGGTCTTGCATGGATTTTGAGGGGTGGGAACTGGCACTTTTTTGAGTGAGCGTTTCCCCTAAAAATCCTTACTGGACCTGGAGGGTATTCTGTGTAATTTGAGGGAACCCACAGAATTTGTTTTTTATTTTTAGTAGAGGTAACAGTTGACATACATATCAGACCTTCATCAAGAATAAGGATCTGGTATGTGTTTTTAGGGGGAACCTCCTTTTTTTTTTTGTTATGTGGGGGAATTTTATTTGAACCAGATGGCTTTTTCAGGGCTGGTTTACAGCATAAAAGGTACGGTAGAGTTTAGTAGCATTTGCAAGATATGTGGGGGGCCATTAGGAATGAATGGCACCCTTTGCATCTATAGGAGGCAGTGCTTTCCCATGTAGTGTGGCTGCACCTCAAATTATGTGAACCAGCCCTCATCCTCACTAAATATGTAACTATACCAGACTCTCATTTGGAATAAGCCCCCGTTCACACTAAGGCGACCTGTGAGGCGACCTGGTCACCTCACAGGTCGCCACAGGTCGCCTTCCATAGGGAAGCTGCGGACCCGTTCTAATAGGAGCGACACAAGTCGCTCCGACTTAGAAAAAGGGTCCGGAGCTTCTTTGGGGCGACCAGGAGGCGACCGCCATAGACTTCAATGTTATGAAGTCCGTGGCGGCCGCTCCGAGGTCGCGGTGCGAAGTAGCGTCGCCCCTATGTGAACGGGGCCTTAGGGTCTGGTATAGATGACGGTACTCCCTGGCTGTTTTTTTACAAACAGAAGGAAGCAGCTGGGAGCTGTCAGTTATCAACAATTTACTGCTGGCAGGCAGCAGGTGCAGGCACCACGACGTACTCGTGGACATGTAGGCATGAATGGCTTACATTTATGACAGTTTTGCTTACTATTGTGATGCTGTGATTGACCCACAGCTATCCCATGGTACCTGGGCCAATCACAGCACACTGTAACATGTAAATAGCTGTAGCCAATCACAGATCACAATAGTAGTCAAGCTGAAGCTAAAGCTATTGTTGATGGAGACCAGGGCCTCTTTCCAACAACAGTGGGCTGTGGTTGTGGGGGTCTGCAGGTGGGGGGGATCTGGGGGCTCCCTTGTTAGGTCTGGAAGGGGGCCTCCATATTCAGATTCCCCCTATGTGAATGAGTTTGGGGTACATAGTAAACCTACCCATTCACCAAAAATTTTTTAAAAGTGAATAAAAACACAACACGAGTTTTTGACAAGTCCTTTATTAAAAAAATAAAAATAAAAAACAATGTCCCTCAGTGTAGATCCATCGTCAACCACAATGGCTGCAGCACTGCTCGACCCGAATAAAAAAATATAAGAAAACCTCCAGTCTCGCCGAATGCTCCCTACCGACTGCCTGCTCCTCCGTCTGACATTTCTTATATAGGTGGGGATCCTGATAAGCCCCCTGCCCGCAGACCCCCACAACTACAGCCTAGGGTTGTGGGGAAGAGGCCCATGTCCCCATCAAAATAGGGACAAGGTGATTTGGGGTGGGGGAGAACCCCCCCTGCCTCAAAGCCCCACCCCATGTTGAGGGCAGGTGGCCTGTTATGGTTCAGGAGGGGGCATTCACTCAATGCATCCCTTTTCTGGCCGGCCGGGCTGCTTGCTTGGACAAGAGTCTAGTATGAGTTTTGGGGGGACCCCACACTGTTTTTTTTTAATTTTGGTGTTGCATTCTCTTTAAAATCCATATCAGACCCAAAGGGCCTGGTATGGATTTGGGGGGGGGGGGGGGAACCCACACTGTTTTTTTTTTTCCGGAATTTTCTATTGCTGGCATTCTTTTGTTTACATTTCAGCTTTCAGCATTGAAGCCCTCTGATAGCTGATGAGTCATCGGTTGTTAAGGAGGCGGCAGCTGTATTCCTGGCCCACTGCTTAACAACCAGCTATTCTTCACACAGAATTCGAATCAGTCATTCATTTTTCAACCGATCTGAATTTGAATCATTCAGAAAATTTGTAATTCGTTAGAAAACGAATAAAGGAAACAAAATGAAATGAATTCTGAAACAAATCAACAAAACGAAATCAGTGACATAACAACTAAAACTAAATTAAAAAATGTTTCCGTTCTGCAAATGTCTAATTGGAACTATGTATGGGCAGGCTGAATGTACCCAAGTTGATCGATCAATCAATTTTACATTTGATTATAGCTAGTGGCTGGTATAAGCCGGTAGCAGTAGTCATTGTAATTTCCAGGCAAAGAAGGCTTTCCCTGCCCCCTCGTTGGGAGAATAAAATAGTGGGAGAATACAATGGATTCTCCTGTCAACACTGTCAGCCTATGGTTGCAGGAAAGAAATTTGGTATGTCTATAGTCAGCTTTATTCTCAACCTGGATTCCTTGGAACCTTAGGATTCCTCCACAGGTTGTTAGGGGTTCCTTGAATAGTAGCTATCCACACCCTGTTTCTTCTTTGTTCCCTCAGTTAGTGTTAGTACTTTGCATAGCAACAGCTTAGGAAAGTCATTGTTTTCTTGCGCTTCAAATGACTGGAAAAACATCCTTTGTACTGCAATTAGCTGCAGTGAAATTGCATTGGATTCAACTTCTGTGTCTTACGCCTGGTACACACTATTATATTTGTTTCCCTTCAACCCATCAACCCAGCACGCTGAACGTAAAAAATTGGAGAAGCTCGGGAGGGGCCAGTGTACTAACTATGCAATGTTAGTACAGCGATTTCCCTGCTGATCTATTGTGTTCTGACAGGGGGGCTGCCAAATCTGATGGGATGCAGGACTCTCCCTCCCGATTGGCTGAGACACACAGGAAGCTCTATTGACTCCCACTGCGGTAAATCAAAGTCAGTGAGCCAATGACACAGGAGAGGGGTGGGGCCGAGCCACGGCTTTGTGTCTAAATAGACCCACAAAGCAGTGGCTTGGCTTGGGTGCCCCCATAGCAAGCTGCTTGCTGTAGGGGGACTCGGTAGGAAAGAGGGTACAGGAGTGCCGGCGGAGGACCTGAGAAGAGGAGGATCTGGGCTGTTCTGTGCAAAACCATTTCACAGAGCAGCTAAGTATAACATGTTTGTTATGTTTATCTCAAACAAGTCAGCAGGTGACCATCCTGTCCAGATAGAATGGGTCTAAGGAGGTATATCAATGCACAAAGCAGCATTTAAAACAGAGCAACATGCAGTATCCGACATTTAAGGAACTGAAGGCCTGGTGAAGTTAAATTAATTTACCAATTAATTACTAATTGTATCAGTGCTCCATCCAAAAGGGAAAGCTCTGCTTGTTTGCCTCCTCCACCCCTCATTTGGCACCTTTCGGGGGGAGGAAGGAGCAGGTACCTGGTTTTTAAAGGTACCCACTCCCACTTCCTGGTGACTTTGCCATGGTGAAGTCACCCCAAAGTTTGGCCCCCCTCCTACTTCCCTTGCCACCGGGCCACATCATGTCAGTTACAAAAAACATTCCCGCTGTGAAGAACACAAAGGCATCACACATTGGATTTGAAAAGTATAAAAAGAAAAGAACTTCAGTTTACATGTATACTACTGCATATCTGGCTTACAACATTTATCTGGGACCCATTGAGGGTGGCCATAGTAGATCCTGGTTTCTAGAATCTCATGTTGAGTGCATCACAGGGACCTCCACATGGGTCTTGGAGTGCAGGAGGTAGCCAAATTGAGGCATTGGAATGTGCTACTTCCTTAAAAGGGGCAGACCACCATTGTGGCTGGATATATGGGGCCTTGTTTTGATTCTAGGTTGCTCAACTGATGAAGAAGCCAATCATTTGTCCTTTAGCAAAGTGACATGGAGTGGGTGGGTGAAGAATTACTGTATGTAGACTGCCCATACACACGATCACAGTCACTCTTTGCCAAGATAAACCAGTCTATGGGTGTTCTTTTTGTTGATTCTATTTCTGGAGTAACTGGGATAGGGTTGAGGGAATTGAGTGGGATACTCCAAAAACGAGAACTATGTACAGGTTGAGGACAGTAAACGCCTTTTTGAAAAGCTAAACAGAAGTCCTTGCAATAGCAAACTGTGGACTTGATTTTGTAGTAGAAGCAGTTAAAAGCAGGTTTTTTTTCTTTAGAGCAACTAAAGTCCCTTCACAAAGAACTAGATAGACTAAGCTCTTCAGGGTAACAGCCAATGTTCCCTTTGGTCAAACACACAGCTGACTTTCTCAAATGAGAGGGATGACACCAACCCAAAAGTCTCTAAGATCTCTTACAGTAGTCTGTACAAATGTCTAGGGAAAGTTGATTGCCTCCTTCCAACATCCATGCAGCATCTTTCTCCTGTAACACCAGACTAGATCTTCATATGACAGTCCTTCAATAAACTCACTGTAGCTTCAGCATCCAGGCCCTAGGTCTTCCACCTGAGGTCTCACGAACAGCAAGCCCATGTCAGTGCTGCCCATGAGGGCAGCAAGCCCTTCAGGCTGGACTTTCCCTCTGCAGGCAAAGACCCAGCAGCTCTGTGTCTCAGAGTATTTATACAGACTCCCAGCAGCCTTCAGGGCCATCCTCCTTGGAATTGGCCCAGACTGTATAAATAGTCATGCTGCTAATTGCATTGCTTCACATCCATGTTCAAGAGAGTTTTCCAGGTCCCTGGAAAGCACAGGAAACAGTTAAAACAGCAGCTAAAATACAGAGCAGACCTAACTATTCACATGCAGCTGGACTGATTATAGTGTACACAACTTTACCCAACACAACAATTATAGCCAGAATGGTTACAGTGAGACAAGCTAAATGTACATAGCAAACAAAAATACAGCTTTACTGAACACAGTGAGCCAGCATTAAATCTAACTAATCCTTTCTGATAGGGTGCTACATCCCCCCTCCCCCCCCTGCCAAAACAGACCATGTCCTCCTCATCGGCCTGAGCTTAAGGCTCCTAACATAAAAACTGCTTACAAAAAGCTAAGTGGAGTATCCTACAAAGTTGGAGGGGGAAAGGAAGGTTAACGATTAACAAATGCCATGTTCCATTCCACATATATTGGCAATAAAGAGTTTATCTACAATAAAAATTGGCAGTAGAAAAATATTTTTTAGCACAAAATATATACACATTATATACAGCCTATCTGGTAGCGCCCTACCAACACACGTGATACTAGCAAATCAGTTTAAGCCTACGAATTACTTACAAATGCATCCCCCGCTAAAAATAGATGGGGGAAGGGGTGACCTAACAAATAAATATATATATATATATATATATATATATATATATATATATATATATATATATATATATATATATATATATATATATATATATATATTTCATATATATATATATATATATATATATATATATATATATATATATATATATTTCTTATCCATTCTTATCCTAATTGCTATCCAATCACACACAAGTATTAACAGTTATAGGTTAGTACAGCTGCCAAAGTTCATCAGATTTCACCTGAGGGGTAACCCTCCAAAAGCTCACAATATTAAACATAACATTCCCAACCATAGATGTTTTATCTAAGCGTATTACTAATGCAGGTGTGCTGTGCACAATCAACTTCTACTTCGATGGCAAACAGAGAGGAGAGAATGCCAGGATTTGTAATGGTTTTGAGCCAATTTTTCATAAAGCATTCAGGCTCCCTGCTTTCTGACCCCTCAGGAAAGCCAATAAAACATAAATTATTCAGACAGAGGTCACTCAATTTGGAGGTGTGATCCGCTAAATGTTGTTGAGCAGTGCAGACCTCAGCATGTAAAGGGTTAAGTGCGTCTTCCACATAAATAATGCACTGCGCATTGTGGACATTCTAGTGCAGATTTTTTGTATATCATGGCTTAGGATGGAGAGATCCACCTTCACAGTCTAGCTGTGCAGTTAAGGCAGCTTGGGAAGTTTAAATAGCTTCTATAATGTACTTTAGGCCCCTTTCACACTTGTGCGACCTAAAAGTTGTGCGACTCTTGAAGCAATGCCTGTGTAATCTTGAGGTATATGGATAGAGTTGAGCGAACACCTGGATGTCTGGGTTCGGCGGATTTGACCGAATTTGAAAAAAAAGTCCGGGTTCGTGAACCGGACTTAACCCGAACTTTAAACCCGATCCCGAACCCCATTGAAGTCAATGGAGACCCAAACTTTTGAGCACTAAAATGCCTCTAAAACAAACATGGAAAGGGCTAGAGGGCTGCAAATGGCAGCAAACTCATCTTAAGAGCATGGCAAGTGCTCTGCAAACAAATGTGGATAGGGAAATAACTTAAAATAACATAAAAAACTGAAAAATAAAAAATAATCATCTTGAATGATGTAGGAGGAGGACGAGGCCCATATGGAGTAGGAGGTTGAGGTGGCGGAGGATATGGCGGTGTAGGTGGAAGCGGCTGTGGAGGAGGAAGAGGTAGCCAACACTGGTTTTTGTTTTTAATTTTATTTCTTTTTAAATTAGGGTACACCCCAAAAAGAGTGAGAAAGATCAAAAATACAACAATGGCTGGGTAAGGCCGGTATACATGTCTATTCTGCACAAGGTACGGACAAGTCCTGTGGGATCCATGCCTGGTTCATTTTAATGAACGTGAGCTTGTGCACATTGGCCCTGGACAGGCGGCTGCGCTTGTCTGTGATAAAGCCCCCTGCTGTGCTAAATACACGTTCAGATAATACACTGGCTGCAGGGCAGGCTGGCACCTCCAAGGCGTAAAGGGCAAGCTCAGGCCATCTGCCCAATTTGGAGAGCCAGAAGTTGAAGGGGGCAGACCCGTCATTCAGTACGTCTAGGCGTGTGCACACATACTGCTCCACCATGTTAGTGCTGGGTCGTGGTGCTGCTGGTGGAGCTCCTGTTGCAAGGAAAGGACGTGGTCGATCTGTGCCAGCTACACACACAAGTGAAACACCTTTCTCAGCTGCGAGTAGGCGACAGAACCTTACAACAGTATTTGGCAGGGCCTAATGCGCCTCTACAAATGTTGAGGCCAGAACAAGTACAGGCGATAGTAGATTGGGTTGCTGACAGTGCCTCTAGTTCCTTCACATTGTCTCCCACCCAGTATTCTGCTGAAAGGTCAGAGTTGGCACCTGCAGCCGATGGCCATCAATCTTTCACATCACCCTCTTGCAAATCAGCCAAGCAGTCTGGGCCCCAAGTCATGCAGCAGTCTCTTCTTCTTTTTGATGACTCTGTTAGCATGGTTTCCCAGGGCCATCCACCTAGCCCTGCCCCACAAGTGGAAGAGATTGAGTGCACCGATGCCCAACCACTTATGTCTCAAGATGAGTACATGGGAGGACCATCGCAGCACGTCTCGGATGATGACGAAACACAGGTGCCAACTGCTGCAGAATTCTGAATTGTGGAGACAGACAAGGGTTGCAGGGGTGAAGACTGCATGGAAGATGATGTGGAGGATGATGAGGTCCTCGACCCCACATGGAATGAACGTCATGCAGGTGACCTGAGTGGTTTGGAGGAAGAGGCGGTGGTCGCACAGAGCCACCAGCACAGCAGTAAAGGGAGCAGGGTGCAAAAGCGGAGCAGCCGTGCCCTAGACACTATGCCTGCTACTGCCCAATGCAGCAAGGGACCGAGCACACCAAAGCCAGCTCAAAGGAGTTCCCTAGCATGGCAGTTCTTCCAACAATGTGCTGATGACAGGACACAAGTGGTTTGCACGCTGTGCAATCAGAGCCTGAAGCGAGGCATAAACCTTCTCAACCTGAGCACAACCTGCAAGACCAGGCATCTAAGTGCAAAGCACGAGCTGCAGTGGAGTAGACACCTCAAAAACCAAGAAAGGTCTCTGGCTCCTCCTGCTTCCTCTTCTGCTGCAGTCTCGGCCTCTTCATCCACCTCTGTAGTGAGACCGGCACCTGCCACCCCGCAAACAGAGGATCTGCCAGCAACACCACTACCTGGGTCACCAACAACCATCTCCACAATGTCCCATGGAAGCGTTCAGCCTTCTTTCTCCCAAACACTGGAGCGGAAGAGGAAGTACCCCCCTACACACCCGCGATCCCTGGCCCTGAATGCCAGCATTTCAAAATTCCTGGCCTTTGAAATGCTGTCATTCCGTCTGGTGAAGACGCAGAGTTTTAAAAGCCTTATAGCGGTGGCTGTCCCATAGTACGTCGTGCCCAGCCGCCACTACTTTTCCAGGCAAGCCATCCCTTCCCTGCATAACCAAGTGGGTGACAAAATCAGGTGTGCGCTGCGCAACGCCATCTGTGGCAAGGTCCACCTAACTACGGATACGTGGACCAGTAAGCATGGTCAGGGATGTTATATCTCCCTAACAGCACACTGGGTAAATGCAGTGGCGGCTGGGCCAGAGGCGGATAGCAGTTTGGTGCATGTCCTTCCACCACCGAGGATTGCAGTGCGCTTCAGTTTGCCTCCTGTTCCTAACTCCTCCTACTCCGCTTCCTCATCCTCTACTACCTCCTCATCCAGTCAGCGTAACACCTTCACCACCAACTTCAGCACAGCCAGGGGTAAACGACAGCAGGCAGTTTTAAAACTTGCCTGTTTGGGGGAAAAACCCCACACCGCGCAGGAGTTGTGGAGGGGCATTCAACAGCAGACCGATGAGTGGTTGGTGCCAGTGAGCCTCAAGCCCGGCCTAGTTGTGTGTGATAATGGGCGAAATCTCGTAGCAGCTCTGGACCTAGCCGGTTTTACATACATCCCTTGCCTGGCGTATGTGCTGAATTTGGTGGTGCAGAGGTTCCTTAGAAATTACCCCGATATGTCAGAGCTGCTGCAGAAAGTGTGGGCCGTCTGTGCGCACTTTCGGCGTTCTCACCCTGCTGCTGCTCGCCTGTCAGCGCTGCAGTGTAACTTTGGCCTTCCCACTCACCGCCTCATATGTGACGTGCCCACAAGGTGGAACTCCACCTTGCACATGCTGGCCAGACTGTACGAGCAGCAGCAGGCCATAGTGGAGTTTCAGCTGCAGCACGCACACGTGAGTCGCTCTGCGGAACAGCACCACTTCCCCACTAGTAACTGGGCATCCATGCGAGACCTGTGTGCCTTGTTGTGCTGTAACATATGCAGACTAGGCCGCAATGTAATATTTTTTCCCTAAATGGGTGTCTATTGAATAGCGGAATAGAACAACAGTATCCAAAGGGTGTATCTCACACGTACAGATACAGACTAGGCCGCAATTTAATATTTTTTCCCTAAATGGGTGTTTACTGAATAGCGTAATAGAACAACAGTATAGAAAGGGTGTATCTCACAGTAAAATATGCAGACTAGGCCGCAATTTATTTTTTTCCCCTCTAAATGGGTTTGTACTGCAAAGCGGAATACAACAGTATGCAATGGATGTATCTCACTGTAACATATGCAGACAGGGCCGCAATTAACTTTTTATCCCCTAAATGGGTTTTTATTGCAACGCGCAACACAACAGTATGCAATGGGTGTATCTCATTGTAACATATGCAGACAGGGCCGCAATTAACTTTTTTCCCCTAAATGGGTTTTTATTGCAATGCGCAACACAACATTATGCAATGGGTGTATCTCACTGTAACATATGCAGCCTAGGCTGCAATTAACTTTTTTTCCCCCTAAATGGGTTTTTATTGCAAAGCGGAATACAACAAGAGTATGCAATGGGTGTATCGCACTGTAACATATGAAAGAAAATCTGAAAAATAATTGTCCCCTTAATTGGTGCTTGTTGAATAGCAGATTTGAAATGCAGTGTCTAAACGCTGTAAGTCACAGTAAAATATGAAGGAAATTTTTTTTTTCTTTTTTAAATGCAGATTAAGCAGACACATATGCACTGAGCTTGCAGGAAATGGCACACCGCACGCCTAACAGGTTGGATACTGTTGGTATTCTATTCCGCTATTGAATAAAAAAAAAAAACCTATTTGAATGAAAAGCGGAAAATATTTTTTTTCCCTAAATACTGAAAAATAATTATTTTCCCCTTACATTGGTGCTTTTTGAAGAGCAGGTTAGAAAAGCAGTGTCTGTCTAAAGACTGTATGTCAAAGTTTTTTTTTTTTTAAACATTTTATTGAAAATTTTTATAGGCATACAGGTAAGGTCACATTGAATGCGCAAATTTAGAGAAAACCAAAATGCAGTTTAACCACTTGCCTACAGTGCACTTTCACCCCCTTCCTGCCCAGACCGATTTTCAGCTTTCAGCGCTCTCACACTTTGACTGAGAATTACTCAGTCATGCAACACTGTACCCATACAAAAATTGTGTCTTTTTTTCACACAAATAGAGCTTTCTTTTGATGGTATTTGATCAATACTGGGTTTTTTATTTTTTGTGCTATAAATAAAAAAAGACTGAAAATATCGCGAAAAAACACATTTTTCTTTGTTTCTGTCATAAAATTTTGCAAATTCGTAATTTTTCTTCACAAATTTTGGCCAAAATTTATACTGCTACTTATCTTTGGTAAAAAAAACCCAAGTAAGTGTATATTATTTGGTCTTTGTGAAAGTTATAGAGTCCACAAGCTATGGTGCGAATCATTGAAAATTGATCACACTTGATCACACCTGATGTACTGAAGGCCTATCTCATTTCTTGAGACACTAAAAAGTCAGGAAAGTACAAACACCCCCCAAATGACCCCTTTTTGGAAAGTAGACATTCCAAGGTATTTAATAAGGGGCATGGTGAGTTTTTTGAAGTTGTAATTTTTTCCCACAATGCTTTGCAAAATGAAGATTTTTTATTTTTTATTTTATTTTTTTTACAAATTGCCATATTAACAGGTTATTTCTCCCACAGAGCACATGTATACTTGCAACTACACCCCAAAACACATTCTACTACTCCTCCTGAGTATGGCGATACCACATGTGTGAGACTTTTTCACAGCCTGGCCACATACAGAGGCCTAACATCCAAGTAGCAGCGTCCGGCATTCTAGGAGCACAAATTACACATATAATTTCCTGACAACCTATCGCACTTTTGAAGGCCCTGGAGCACCAGGACAATGGAAACCCCCATAAAATGACCCCATTTTGGAAAGCCAACAGCCCAACGTATAATTTTTGAGGCATAATGAGTCTTTTGAATATGTCATTTTTTTCAACAAGTTTTTGGAAAATGTGGAAAGAAAATGAAAACACATTTTTTTTACACAAAGCTGTCCATTTATGCAATATTTCTAACACATAGCATGTACATAGCAAAAATTGCACCCCAAAATACATTCTGCTATTCCTCCTGAATATGGCGATACCACATGTGTAACACTTTTTCACAGCCTGGCCACATACATAGGCCTAACATCCAAGTAGCGCTTAACACAAAGTTGTCCATTTATCCACTTTAAGACTGGGCCTATTTTTGACACTTGGTGTTTACAAGCTAAAATCATTTTTTTTGCTAGAAAACTACTTGGAACCCCCAAAAATTATATATATTTTTTTAGCAGAGACCCTAGAGAATAAAATGGAGATCATTGCAATATTTTTTATCACACCATATTTGCGCAGCAGTCTTCCAAATGCGATTTTTTTGAAAAAAATTCACTTTTTTGAACTAAAAAATAAGAAAACAGTAAATTTAGCCCATTTTTTTTCCATAATGTGAAAGATAATGTTACGCCGAGTAATTAGATACCCAACATGTCAGGCTTCAAAATTGTGCATGCTCACAGAATGGCGCCAAACATTGGTACTTAAAAATCCCCATAGGCAACATTTTAAAAATTTCTGCAGGTTACTAGCTTAGAGTTACAGAGGAGGTCTAGCGCTCAAATTATTGCTCTCGCTCTAACGATCGCGGCGATACCTCACATGTATGGTTTGAACACCGTTTACATATGTGGGCGGGACTTGCGTATGTGTTTGCTTCTGCGCGCGAGCTAACGGGGACAGGGCGCTTTAATTTTTTTTTCCTATTTATTTTATTTATTATTTTTTTATTTTTACACAGTTTAAAAAAAAAAAAATGTTTTGATCATTTTTATTCCTATTACAAGGAATGTAAACATCCCTTGTAATAGAAATAGGCATGACAGGTCCTCTTTATTGTGAGATCTGGGGTCAAAAAGACCTCACACCTCACAACTACACTAAAAAAAAAAAAAAAAAAATTGTTGAAAGAGGAAAAAAAAAAAAGAAAAAAAAAAAGCGGCTCTTTAAACCGGTTGCTAGGCAACGTCTTTTGACGTAGCTCTGGTCCTCCAAGACCATAGAGTCGAGTGAGGGCCATCTTGCCCTCACTCGACTTCCTGTCTCTGAGGATCCGGGACCGGATAGTTTTCCCCGCTGCCGGCGGGTCTGGTAAGCTGGGAAAACGTCTGGGACGCGGCAGGAGGGGGGGGGCACCTCTTCCCCTGCACCGTAAGGGTAATTCCGCGGCAAATCTGCCACTGGAACCACCCTTATCTGAAAGCCAACCGCCCGCCGTTTCAAAAAATACTGGGGTTATGGGGGCTATCTGCTGCCATAACTCCAGTATTTAGCTTTTAATGGCCGACGCATATAGTCGTTAGGCAGTCAGTAAGTGATTGCATGTATATGGCAAACAGGTGACGATGACTGATGGGGTGACAGGTGATGATGACTGATGAGGTGACAGGTGATGATTGATGAGGTGACAGGTGACGATGATTGATGAGGTGACACGTGACGATGATTGATGGGGTGACAGATGACAATCACTGACGGGGTGACATGTGACGATGATTGATGGGGTGACAAGTGACGATCACTGATGGGGTGTCAAGTGACGATGATTGATGGGGTGACAAGTGACGATCACTGATGGGGTGACAAGTGACGATGATTGATAGGGTGACAGATGACGATGACTGATGGGGTGACAGGTGAAGGTGACTGATGGGGTGACAGGTGACGGTGATTGATGGGGTGACAAGTGACGGGCGATGGTCACTGATGGGTGACAGGTGACAGGTGATGGTGCACAGCGGTACTGATGGCAGTCTCTGGTGACCGGTGAACTTTACGCTACGTTCACATGTGAGCGTAGCGATCCAGAAATCATTGCAAATCGCGGGGCGCCTGTGCGTTGCCCGTGATTTGCAATAGCACCCCAAACGCTGTGCGATGTTGCTGCGATTTCCTCCTGCCGAATCGAGGTAACATCACGCAAACAATGCATGACGCCCCAAAGAGGCTCTTGTACCTTTTTTGGGTGTCATGCGATGTTTGCGCGATGTTACCGCGATTCAGCAGGCGGAAATGGCGGCAACATCGCACAGCGTTTGGGGTGCTATTGCAAAAAACGGGCAACGCACAAGCGTCCCGCAATTTGCAACGATTTCCGGATCGTGGGCAGAATCGCGGTGATTCTGCCCGCGATCGTTACGCTCACATGTGAATGTTATGGGTGTCAATTTCTGGGCACTGATGAGATGACTGTTGGGTGACAGGTGACATGGGGGGGGGGGGGGGGCTGAGGACTGTGTGGGGACATTTATTTCTGTGATTTTACTGTGATTTTACTTTTGCAGGTGTACAGAGCAGTAACTCACTATTTCTAGCTCTTCTCTCCTCATACTGGAAACTGTATGAGGGAAGAAGAGCTAGTAACAGTGAGTTACTGCTCTTTGTTTACATTTTGTGATCGGCTGTGAATGGATTCACAGCCGATCACGTAGTAAACAGTCACTGTCAGTGACTGTTTACTACTGCCGGTGACAGCTGTGTTCCTACGGAACACAGTGCCACCGACATGACCGCGCTGCGTGCTCCCGATCGCGCATGCGCGGTCATCTCCCGGGCGCCTCCATTGTGATCGGCTGTGTCATTGGAACACAGCCGATCACGTGGGAAACAGCCACGCCCATTGGCTGTTTCCCCCCTGCCGGTGACGGGGGGTGTCCCGGGGACACCCCGACACCGGCAGTGCAGGGCGGCGCGCACGCGATTGCGCGCCTGCCCTGTTTCCTGGGATCACGTCATATGACGTCTTCCCAGGATAATGGTCACACCGCTCCGCCGTCAATTGACGGCGGGCGGGCGGCAAGTAGTTAAACAAACCTCAGTAGTTGTAGCAATAACACGTGACAAGCGGGACATAGTCAACAACAAAGAACATATTGAAACGTATAAAAGAGAAGAGGCACATGAGCTAGTCCAGAAAGTCAAGGCAATATGAGCAATAGGGAAAGCGTTTGAGTAACAAGAAGGGTTCGGACTGATAGGGAATGCACGCCCTGAAGGCGAAAGGCACTGTGGGATCCCTTGGCTGTATGAGAGAGAAATGTGGTCCATGCGATGGAAACTTAGGAGGCCCCTGGGTACACGAACGGGGGGGGCAGACACCCCCAAGGGGAACACACTGTGTCCGCATTCCCCGAACGTGCGCCTGAGGGGGGCTGTGAGAGGACCATGCTTGGAGATAGAGGGAACATGGGGATCAAGCAGAAGGGAATGTTGGAGAGGGCGGATAATTGGTAGGTGCATGTGGACTATTAGGTCGTCCACAATATTTTAGTGGATGGGGGGAGAGATAAGAGGGTAGAACAAAAGGGGTGGGAGTTTGGCAACGAGACAGGAACAGGAGGGGTGATCAAGGAGGAGAGAAGAAAGCCGGGTGAAGGAGAAAAGAAAGAGGGGGAGAAAAAAAAAGGGGGGGGAGGCATAAAAATGGAAGAACCCGTCGCATCTACGACTGAAAGAGGGAGAAAGCTACCAGTTAGCCTGCCGCGCCTAGTAGTTTACTATATTCGGAGGAGAAGGAGAAGTGTAGCCAAGTGACCCAGGTGGTGTAAAATTTGTCAGGGGAGTCGTGGGCTTGATGGGTCAGGTCTTCCATCTCCGCTATCCTACCCACTCTGCGGAGCCAGTCCGCTACAGTGGGAGGATGGGGCGACAACCAGCGACATGTAACGCACATTCTCGCTGCGTTGATGAGATGGAGAGTCAATGGTTTCTTGTATGCTTTTTGTGGGGTGGGTGTATGGTGGAGGAGGTACTGAGCCGGGGAAAAGGCTGGGGAGTAGGTGGTGATGTGTTTAATAAGAGAGTGGACCTCCTGCCAGAAGAGTTTTATAAGAGGGCAGTCACACCAGATGTGAAGCAGAGTACCGGTCTTAGTGTTGCACCTCCAGCACATAGGAGACGTGTCCGACGAAAATTTGTGCAAAATATCAGGGGTCCTGTACCATTTAGAGAAAATTTTAAAACCACTTTCTTGCACATACTAATTCCTGGAGCCATTGTGCATGTGGGTGAAGATGTATGTCAAAGTTAAATATGAAGGAAATTTTTTTTTTCTTTTTTAAATGAAGGTCAAGCAGACACATATGCACTGAGCTTGCATTAAATGTGCAGCACAGCACGCCTAACAGACTGATAAAAAAAAATGTAAAATGTTCGGGTTTGGGTCCGGGTACCGAATACCCAAAAGTCCGGTACGAACCCAAACAATACAGTCCGGGTTCGCTCAACCCTATCTATGGACCTCAAGTCGCATCAAAGTCATACCAAAGTAGTGCAGCGACTACTTTGAAGTCACTGCAATTTGAAGTCACACAGATATAATAGGATACAAATTGTAATGCGAGTTTGCAGTCCCAAGTCGCAGGACAAGTTGCACAATGGTGAAGAGGCCATGAATTTAACTCAGCTTCTTCATGCAAAGCAGCAGAGGCAGGGACATTGCAGCCTGAGAATCAGTGAGAGAGCATGCAGCAGCATGGTCACCCTCCTCATTTGCCCACTCCCCCCTCTCGCTGGCAGGGCCTGGGAAATCAGCAACCTCCTGTTCCATGAGTTAGATGCATAGTTGGAGAGAGGGGGCCAAGAAAATGTCTAATGGTAGTGCTAGGAGAAATGCCTTTGGGAGCAAAGCTGGCTCTGGAGGACTGTTTAGAAGCAGTAGGGAGAGACACACTCATTACTGCCTTCTTCTCTCTCTGTGGCAGGGCATTAGGAGCATCTTTAGAGCTGTTTGGGTGCATGGTGCCCGATTTTGACCATCACTCTGGGAACAGGAGGGTTACAGGGAGCTGTAGGTGGTGAAAGCACCAATCTGGAGCCTGCTGTGCCATCAGGATCAAAGTAAAGAGCAGCAGCGCTGTTGAATTTCAGAAAGGAAGCTACGCACATGCCATGCCCCACCCGATCAGCATTAAGCTGAGCTTTCAGGGGCACTCTCCAAGGTACATTTAGGGCTTTGGTCTTCAGGGATAGGATAACTGTATCACATTGTTCAGGGTTAAAGAGGTTTTAAAGGCTTAATTTTTTTCCCCTAAATTAATAAACATGTTATACTTACCTGCTCTGTTTAGTGGTATTGCACAGAGGGGCCTTGATCTCCGTCATCTGGGGTTACCTGCCAGTGCTTTCAGCTCCTTATTCTCCCCATAGCAAGCTGTGTGCTTCAGGGGCACAAATGCGGGCGTGCTCCCAAGACCTGCTGCGTGCATCCATAGACACACAGCGCTGCTCGGCCCCGCCCTCCTGCTCCCTGCTCACATTATTTAATTGACAGCAACAGGAGCCAACGCTGTCCCTGTGTCCTGTGAGAAGAGGAACAGCATTGCTGTAGATGGGCAAAGCGCTGGATTGATTTAAGACTCGGGGAAGGTATGAGGAGGTGAGGGGGCAATACTTTTACCGAGACATTTTTTACCTTAATGCAGGGAATGCATTAAGGTAAAAATGTCTTGCCTTTAGAACAACTTTAAGGTGAGGTAATTGTACTTTTGTTGGGAGCCATCTGGAGGGTCCGTAGAGGGGCACTGGCTCAGTAATCCAAAGATATACAAACTATTCTGGGTCAGTCGATCTTAAAGCATATATTTAACCATTTCATAATGTAGATGTGGGCATAATGTGGATGGTAGGTCATATTGGTGTACAATGAAAACCTGTGGCTTTGTGTAACTATAAGGCCCATTTCACACAGGGAGTCCATCAGGCGGACTCCGTTTTTCTCAGCGTGGGATCGATCCGCCGATCCCCTGCTGAGCAGATGGATGGCAGCTGTGTCTCTGCGCTGTGTGCGGAGACACAGCTGTCAGGTCCCGCTGTTCTCTATGGGGGAAATGGATGGAAAAGGACCATCTGTCCATTCTCATCCGATCTCATCCGATCCGCCAGATTTGACGGATCGGATCGGATGTCAGCGAACATTTCTCTGCTGACATCCGATGCACATAGAGATGCATGGGGTGTCGATTCAGATCCGCCAAAAAAAAACTGACAGGCGGATCTGAACAGTCCACCTGTGTGAAAGGGGCCTAAGGATATCATGAACAATGTAAGCTGCCTGTAGAGTCTAGTAAAAAACCTGCTCCAAAGAAACAGCTAGAAAGCCATTACTTATGATGATGGACATTGAGGAACACAGAGGGACACACTCATATCATCCACATTATGCCCACCCTCCATTTGTTTCCCGATGGGCCCTTCAGCTCCCGGGCCAGATGTGCTTCGTCTCCATATTACATGTCAGCTTTTGGTGCTTTGGCTTAGCCGATTTGCAAATTGTATACGCATCCACTCCTGCAGAAGTGAGCAGTAGCTCACAAAACGCATTGAGCTTTAAAGATGCCTGTGTATTATGCTGTATCCAACTGTGCTTGATGCATCAATGTTTCCATGTATTTATCAAATCGGTTTCACATTTATATCAATTCATTTTCTGTATAATGATTTTTATTTACTTTATTAATAATTTACTAAATTTAGAAACCATGTTTACTTCATATACATTTATTGCTCTTATGTGTTCTGCTCATTTAATATCCCAGGGCAAAATCTTGCTTTGTTGTATGTATCTATGAGGATGGAGGTGTATCACTGGTCGCACCAGAGCACTTTTTGTAAATTAGTACCTTGCTGCTTGGCTGTTGGCTGTCTGACTGTTGCTGACCTTGGCCTGTATCCAAAAGCTGTCCCTGTAGATGTCAGATGGCAGTTGTTCAGTCATTAACAATTATCAGAAAGATTGTTCTACAAAACTGTGCATTTGTTTTGGATGCATTTTCAAGCAATGATGGAGGGGGGAGCTCTTGAGCACAGGCTTATCTTAGTAGAGATCAATACTCATTAGTTGGGAAGTATATTTGCCTAAGAAAGAGAGTGTCATGGAAAAATGGGACAGAGGTCAAGATTTTTGGGAACCTGATTGTAGTGCACAAATCAGATATTGGAATTTTTATCTTCCAGCAATTGAAGGACTTTCAAAGGTTAAGCCTACTTAAGTGTTTAATGGAGGTCAGGAACATCATTTTGAAACCTTTCTTTGCATTATATTGTCAATAAGCTGTGTTGGGTATTTAAGATTTTAGAAGCAAGAGCAAAGAGTATCAAATGTTTCACAGCATGCTGCTTGTTAATTATCTGTCCCAAAAAAGGTTCCAGTCCTAATCCCCTATCTAGCTGGCACAATTGAGTTTTTTTCCAGAATTGTGGAGACCTGCATGACACATACTGCACTTTGGGATATCTTGGAAATTGTGAGATACTGCAAACCAGTTAGGCTAGGTTCACATCTGTGTATTTTTTTTTGTGAATTTTCTGAAATGTAGAAATGCAGGGCAAATCTATTTAACACTTCAAAATTGTTAATCCTCTAAGGCGATTGTATAGGCAATCCTAAAACTAAGAGAAACTATAATGATTTAAAATATAATACATTTTATTTATACAAAAAACATAAAAGGAGACTGCAAAAGTCTAAGATAATTGGACGTAGACTATAGAAAGCCATATAGGACATTGTACAACAATTACATCAAGCTAAAAACATAGACCTAAAACTTGAAATGTGGTGATTCCAGTTATTAATTGTTGCCATCCATGTCGTATGATTGTCGTTGATGCTGAAGTAACACTGGAATTCCAATACGTTTAAACAAATGAATTAATGTTTTTTTCAAGAAATAATTCACCACTCTGCAAGTACAACAGTCATAGTAAAGTAGTTAAGTTTCTTTGTCATTTGTATTGTGACATCCTATTCACACATAAGAAACACATTTGTAACTTCCAAAGAGATTGATAAAATATTATGCAGTGTTATCCCATAACCACCAGGGTGCATCACATCCCTCTCCTCATCAGTTTGTACAAGGACTTTGGAAAATGATTTGTAAAATACTTTTTTTTTTCCAGTGAAGTACCACTGTAAAGAATTACCAAATAATAAATTGAAACTTGCTGGCTCCCGTCTGGTGGTTGTCCAACATATTATTCCCTTTATACATGACGGGACAAAGCACTTTACTGTGAGGTTTGTTGCCCAAAGATACGGAGCCGGTTCATGCTTGGTAAGGGGGGGTCCCTATGATAAGTCCCTGTTCAAGAAGAGGGGGAAGTGAAGACATACGTCTGCTGGGTTGATGCTCATTTCTAATATCTGTGGATGCAGAGAGGAATGGTGTCTCCCATGGCCCCCAGTGTCTTCTTGTAGGCCTTGCGCATGTGCGGGTTCATGCCGCGCGATCGCCTCACTCGTCACGATCGAAAGGCCCACCCTGATGCAAGTGCGCACGCGCTGACGTGGTCGATTGCACGCGCACACCTCCGGACGCCTTTGCCTGGCAGATGAAGAGCGTTAACAACACAACCGCCGCTGACACAGGAAGTGATGGCCAAGTATCCAGAGCGTTGTCTGGGACTCTACTGGGCCACTTGGTGTTAGATGGGCCTCCGAGTGGCCTGATTGCGCCAATATGTTGGGCTTTCCTGTGCCGGGTACACCACTGAAATAAAAGGAAGGGAATAGCAAATGCACTCCCACGTTTTCGAATCACCACAGCATTTACAAGTAGTGATGGACGACCATGGGCCGGGGCGGTTCACGAACGTCAGCCGCAAATTTTCTCAAAAGTCTGCGAACCGCGAGTTTGCGGCGGGTCCCATTGACTTTAATGGAAGGCGAACTTTAAAAACCTTTAGGTCATGTCTGCAGCCACAAAAGACTTACTAGCTGTGCACAAATAGTCCCAGCACATGTACAATATCATAACAGAAGTATTGCAATTGGAAAAGTTGCCCTAAATTTATTTATTTTTTTTAACAGCAAATTTTTTTTTTTTCATAAATCAGCCAGGACTGACAGCAGCCAGTAAATACATGTCAAATACATATAGGGTCCATTCACACATCTGTAAAATGGGTCCGCATCCATTCCACAATTTGGCCGAATGTTTACAGACCCATTGATTTTCAATTCCAGTCTGAAAAATTAGGCATTCACAGGATAAAGAAGTAAGTGTCGGCCATGAAAGGCCCCAAAATTTAGCCCACATGCGTTTACCTGACAGCTAAGAAAGTAGTATTTGATGGCTGGAGGTACATTAGGCATTCACAGGATACAGAAGTAAGTGTCGGCCAGTATAGGCCCCAAAAATTAGACCACATGGGTTTACCTGACAGCTAAGAACATTGTATTCTGTGGCTGAAGGTACATTAGGCATTCACAGGATAAATAAGTAAGTGTCAGCCATGAAAGGCCCCAAAAATTAGCCCACATGGGTTTACCTGACAGCTAAGAATGTTGTATTCTGTGGCTGGAGGTACATTAGGCATTCTCAAGATACAGAAGTAAGTGTCGCCCATTCCAGGCCCCAACAATTGGACCACATGGGTTTACCTGAGAGCAAAGAACGTAGTATTTGGTGGCTGAAGGTACATTAGGCATTCACAGGATAAAGAAGTAAGTGTCGGCCAGTATAGGCCCCAAAAATTAGCCCACATGGGTTTACCTGACAGTTAAGAACGTAGTATTTGGTGGCTGGAGGTACATTAGGCATTCACAGGATAAAGAAGTAAGTGTCGGCCAGTATAGGCCCCAAAAATTAGCCCACATGGGTTTACCTGACAGCCGAGAACGTAGTATTTGGTGGCTGGAGGGAGGTTCATTAGGCATTCACAGGATACAGAAATAAGTGTCGGCCTGTATAGGCCCCAAAAATTAGCCCACAGGGGTTTACCTGACAGCAAAGAACGTAGTATTTGATGGCTGGAGGTACAATAGGCATTCACAGGTGACAGAAGTACTGTAAGTGTCGGCCAGTATTGGCCCTAAAAATTAGCCCACATGGGTTTACCTGACAGCTAAGAATGTAGTATTTGGTGGCTGGAGGTACATTAGGCATTCACAGGATACAGAAGTAAGTGTCGGCCAGTATAGACCCCAAAAATTAGCCCACATGGGTTTACCTGACAGCCGAGAACGTAGTATTTGGTGGCTGGAGGGAGGTTCATTAGGCATTCACAGGATACAGAAATAAGTGTCGGCCTGTATAGGCCCCAAAAATTAGCCCACAGGGGTTTACCTGACAGCAAAGAACGTAGTATTTGATGGCTGGAGGTACAATAGGCATTAACAGGTGACAGAAGTACTGTAAGTGTCGGCCAGTATTGGCCCTAAAAATTAGCCCACATGGGTTTACCTGACAGCTAAGAATGTAGTATTTGGTGGCTGGAGGTACATTAGGCATTCACAGGATACAGAAGTAAGTGTCGGCCAGTATAGACCCCAAAAATTAGACCACATTGGTTTACCTGACAGCTAAGAACATAGTATTTGGTGGCTGGAGGTACATTAGGCATTCACAGGATAAAGAAGTAAGTGTCGGCCAGTATAGGCCCCAATAATTAGCCCACATGGGTTTACCTGAAAGCTATGAACGTAGTATTTGGTGGCTGAAGGGAGGTACATTAGGCATTCACAGGATACAGAAGTAAGTGTCAGCCTGTATAGGCCCCAAAAATTAGCCCAGATGGGTTTACCTGACAGCTAAGAACGTAGTATTCTGTGGCTGGAGGTTCATTAGGCATTCACAGGATAAAGAAGTAAGTGTCGGCCAGTATAGGCCCCAAAAATTAGACCACATGGGTTTACCTGACAGCTAAGAACGTAGTATTTGGTGGCTGAAGGTACATTAGGCATTCACAGGTAACAGAAGTAAGTGTCGGCCAGTATAGGCCCCAAAAATTAGCCCACAGAAAAAATAATTGTCGGCCCTAAAAGGCCGCAAAAATCGGGCTTTCAGTAGACATGAAATGCCTTTTATGCCACTGTATTTAGCGAAGACAAGGACCAAGAATTGTTGTGGGTGGATGGCGGTCTGACGGATATTTGTCTCCTGGCATGAGGAATTTCAATGAAACATGGTCTACTGGTCACATGTGTTGAATTCCTCAAAGATCCATGCCTCATTAATTTTTATAAATGTGAGGTAGTGTTGAGCGAACACGGACTGTATTATTCGTGTTCGTACCGAATAATTGGATTTTTTGTACCCGAACACGGACACGGACACTTTACTGTATGTTCGGGTAAAAATCCGTGTTCGGTCGTTTTATTTCCGGGTTTTGCATGCTTTGGCGCTCTTTTCATGGCGGGCTTTCAACAGCCAATCAACAATCGTTTAACTGGTGTGCCTTAAGCCATCCCAGCCATGCCTGCAAATGTCTCAGTAGCTGTGATTGGCCGTCTGAAGCATGTGACCAAGTCTTTATAAGTTCGAGGCAGCCGCAGCGGCGTCATTATGCTGCTTAGATTCAGGGACAGAGCACACATCAACGTGCTGGCTGCTGATTAGGGAAAGATAGGCAGGAAAAAACCATTTGTGTCCGGATAGAATTGAGGGACAGGTCGGAGTGTTTAGGCAGGGCGAGTTGTAGGCATTTTAGGGATAGAGTCTGCTGAATTATATAGGGTCAGTGTCTTCTACAAACTACAATCGATATTGCTGTGTGGGGGGTGGGGTCTGCACTCAATCCTGATCTACGATCTCTTCTCAATCCTGTTAGGGACAGAGTCTGCTGAATTTTAGGGAAACTGTGTTCTACAAACTACAATCGATATTGCTGTGTGGTGTGGGATTGGAGATAGGCAGGTGTCAGTGATCCACATCCATTTTTCTGTGTGTGAGCTGCAGTGAACACAATCTTTTTGGGCTGCAGTGAACACAATCTTTTTGGGCTGCAGTGAACACAATCTTTTTGGGCTGCAGTGAACACAATCTTTTTGGGCTGCAGTGAACACAATCTTTTTGGGGTGCAGTGAACAAAATCTTTTTGGGGTGCAGTGAACACAATCCTTTTTGGTGTGCAGTGAACACAATCTTTGTGGGGTGCAGTGAACAAAATCCTTTGTGGGGTGCAGTGAACACAATCTTTTTGGGGTGCAGTGAACAAAATCCTTTTTGGGGTGCAGTGAACAACATCCTTTTTGGGGTGCAGTGAACACAATCTTTTTGGGGTGCAGTGAACAAAATCCTTTGTGGGGTGCAGTGAACACAATCTTTTTGGGGTGCAGTGAACACAATCTTTTTGGGGTGGAGTGAACAACATCCTTTTTGGGGTGCAGTGAACAAAATCCTTTTTGGGGTGCAGTGAACAAAATCATTTTTGGGGTGCAGTGAACACAATCTTTTTGGGGTGCAGTGAACACAATCTTTGTGGGGTGCAGTGAACACAATCTTTGGGGGGTACAGTGAACACAATCTTTGTGAGGTGCAGTGAACACAATCTTTGTGGGGTGCAGTGAACACAATCATTGTGGGGTGCAGTGAACTCAATCTTTGTGGGGTACAGTGAACACAATCTCATACTGAAGGTTTGAGGGTGCTGCCTGTTCCATACTCCCCCTACTCCTCATCTAGCCTTTTAGGGGTACAAACAATAGTAATTGGGGCCTAGTGTGGTTGTGTACGTGTGATATACATACACTTTTTTGGGATCATATTTTCTATTCCGCTATTTAATCAAAAACCTTTGGGGATCAGTTAAATTGGGGGATAGTCTGTGTTGGTACGTGTGAGAGAGATCCACCTTTCCAAGTTGTTGGGGTTCATCTCATACTTCTGAAGGTTTGAGGGTGCTGCCTGTTCCATACTCCCCCTACTCCTAGCCTTTTAGGGGTACAAACAATAGTAATTGGGGCCTAGTGTGGTTGTGTACGTGTGATATACATACACTTTTTTGGGATCATATTTTCTATTCCGCTATTTAATCAAAAACCTTTGGGGATCAGTTAAATTGGGGGATAGTCTGTGTTGGTACGTGTGAGAGAGATCCACCTTTCCAAGTTGTTGGGGTTCATCTCATACTTCTGAAGGTTTGAGGGTGCTGCCTGTTCCATACTCCCCCTACTCCTAGCCTTTTAGGGGTACAAACAATAGTAATTGGGGCCTAGTGTGGTTGTGTACGTGTGATATACATACACTTTTTTGGGATCATATTTTCTATTCCGCTATTTAATCAAAAACCTCTGGGGATCAGTTAAATTGGGGGATAGTCTGTGTTGGTACGTGTGAGAGAGATCCACCTTTCCAAGTTGTTGGGGTTCATCTCATACTTCTGAAGGTTTGAGGGTGCTGCCTGTTCCATACTCCCCCTACTCCTAGCCTTTTAGGGGTACAAACAATAGTAATTGGGGCCTAGTGTGGTTGTGTACGTGTGATATACATACACTTTTTTGGGATCATATTTTCTATTCCGCTATTTAATCAAAAACCTCTGGGGATCAGTTAAATTGGGGGATAGTCTGTGTTGGTACGTGTGAGAGAGATCCACCTTTCCAAGTTGTTGGGGTTCATCTCATACTTCTGAAGGTTTGAGGGTGCTGCCTGTTCCATACTCCCCCTACTCCTAGCCTTTTAGGGGTACAAACAATAGTAATTGGGGCCTAGTGTGGTTGTGTACGTGTGATATACATACACTTTTTTGGGATCATATTTTCTATTCCGCTATTTAATCAAAAACCTTTGGGGATCAGTTAAATTGGGGGATAGTCTGTGTTGGTACGTGTGAGAGAGATCCACCTTTCCAAGATGTTGGGGTTCATCTCATACTTCTGAAGGTTTGAGGGTGCTGCCTGTTCCATACTCCCCCTACTCCTAGCCTTTTAGGGGTACAAACAATAGTAATTGGGGCTTAGTGTGGTTGTGTACGTGCGAGATACATACACTTTTTTTGATCATATTTCCTATTCCGCTATTCAATAAAAACCTTTGAGGATCAATTGAATTGCGGGATAGTCTGTGTCGGTACGTGTGAGAGAGATCCACCTTTCCAAGTTGTTGGGGTTCATCTCATACTTCTGAAGGTTTGAGGGTGCTGCCTGTTCCATACTCCCCCTACTCCTAGCATTTAGGGGTACAAACAATAGTAATTGGGGCCTAGTGTGGTTGTGTACGTGTGATATACATACACTTTTTTGGGATCATATTTTCTATTCCGCTATTTAATCAAAAACCTCTGGGGATCAGTTAAATTGGGGGATAGTCTGTGTTGGTACGTGTGAGAGAGATCCACCTTTCCAAGTTGTTGGGGTTCATCTCATACTTCTGAAGGTTTGAGGGTGCTGCCTGTTCCATACTCCCCCTACTCCTAGCCTTTTAGGGGTACAAACAATAGTAATTGGGGCCTAGTGTGGTTGTGTACGTGTGATATACATACACTTTTTTGGGATCATATTTTCTATTCCGCTATTTAATCAAAAACCTTTGGGGATCAGTTAAATTGGGGGATAGTCTGTGTTGGTACGTGTGAGAGAGATCCACCTTTCCAAGTTGTTGGGGTTCATCTCATACTTCTGAAGGTTTGAGGGTGCTGCCTGTTCCATACTCCCCCTACTCCTAGCCTTTTAGGGGTACAAACAATAGTAATTGGGGCCTAGTGTGGTTGTGTACGTGTGATATACATACACTTTTTTGGGATCATATTTTCTATTCCGCTATTTAATCAAAAACCTCTGGGGATCAGTTAAATTGGGGGATAGTCTGTGTTGGTACGTGTGAGAGAGATCCACCTTTCCAAGTTGTTGGGGTTCATCTCATACTTCTGAAGGTTTGAGGGTGCTGCCTGTTCCATACTCCCCCTACTCCTAGCCTTTTAGGGGTACAAACAATAGTAATTGGGGCCTAGTGTGGTTGTGTACGTGTGATATACATACACTTTTTTGGGATCATATTTTCTATTCCGCTATTTAATCAAAAACCTTTGGGGATCAGTTAAATTGGGGGATAGTCTGTGTTGGTACGTGTGAGAGAGATCCACCTTTCCAAGTTGTTGGGGTTCATCTCATACTTCTGAAGGTTTGAGGGTGCTGCCTGTTCCATACTCCCCCTACTCCTAGCCTTTTAGGGGTACAAACAATAGTAATTGGGGCCTAGTGTGGTTGTGTACGTGTGATATACATACACTTTTTTGGGATCATATTTTCTATTCCGCTATTTAATCAAAAACCTTTGGGGATCAGTTAAATTGGGGGATAGTCTGTGTTGGTACGTGTGAGAGAGATCCACCTTTCCAAGTTGTTGGGGTTCATCTCATACTTCTGAAGGTTTGAGGGTGCTGCCTGTTCCATACTCCCCCTACTCCTAGCCTTTTAGGGGTACAAACAATAGTAATTGGGGCCTAGTGTGGTTGTGTACGTGTGATATACATACACTTTTTTGGGATCATATTTTCTATTCCGCTATTTAATCAAAAACCTTTGGGGATCAGTTAAATTGGGGGATAGTCTGTGTTGGTACGTGTGAGAGAGATCCACCTTTCCAAGTTGTTGGGGTTCATCTCATACTTCTGAAGGTTTGAGGGTGCTGCCTGTTCCATACTCCCCCTACTCCTAGCCTTTTAGGGGTACAAACAATAGTAATTGGGGCCTAGTGTGGTTGTGTACGTGTGATATACATACACTTTTTTGGGATCATATTTTTTATTCCGCTATTTAATCAAAAACCTCTGGGGATCAGTTAAATTGGGGGATAGTCTGTGTTGGTACGTGTGAGAGAGATCCACCTTTCCAAGTTGTTGGGGTTCATCTCATACTTCTGAAGGTTTGAGGGTGCTGCCTGTTCCATACTCCCCCTACTCCTAGCCTTTTAGGGGTACAAACAATAGTAATTGGGGCCTAGTGTGGTTGTGTACGTGTGATATACATACACTTTTTTGGGATCATATTTTCTATTCCGCTATTTAATCAAAAACCTCTGGGGATCAGTTAAATTGGGGGATAGTCTGTGTTGGTACGTGTGAGAGAGATCCACCTTTCCAAGTTGTTGGGGTTCATCTCATACTTCTGAAGGTTTGAGGGTGCTGCCTGTTCCATACTCCCCCTACTCCTAGCCTTTTAGGGGTACAAACAATAGTAATTGGGGCCTAGTGTGGTTGTGTACGTGTGATATACATACACTTTTTTGGGATCATATTTTCTATTCCGCTATTTAATCAAAAACCTTTGGGGATCAGTTAAATTGGGGGATAGTCTGTGTTGGTACGTGTGAGAGAGATCCACCTTTCCAAGTTGTTGGGGTTCATCTCATACTTCTGAAGGTTTGAGGGTGCTGCCTGTTCCATACTCCCCCTACTCCTAGCCTTTTAGGGGTACAAACAATAGTAATTGGGGCCTAGTGTGGTTGTGTACGTGCGAGATACATACACTTTTTTTGATCATATTTCCTATTCCGCTATTCAATAAAAACCTTTGAGGATCAATTGAATTGCGGGATAGTCTGTGTCGGTACGTGTGAGAGAAATCCACCTTTCCAAGTTGTTGGGGTTCATCTCATACTTCTGAAGGTTTGAGGGTGCTGCCTGTTCCATACCCCCCCTACTCCTCATCTAGCCTTTTAGGGGTACAAACAATAGTAATTGGGGCCTAGTGTGGTTGTGTACGTGCGAGATACATACACTTTTTTTGATCATATTTCCTATTCCGCTATTCAATAAAAACCTTTGAGGATCAATTGAATTGCGGGATAGTCTGTGTCGGTACGTGTGAGAGAGATCCACCTTTCCAAGTTGTTGGGGTTCATCTCATACTTCTGAAGGTTTGAGGGTGCTGCCTGTTCCATACCCCCCCTACTCCTCATCTAGCCTTTTAGGGGTACAAACAATAGTAATTGGGGCCTAGTGTGGTTGTGTACGTGCGAGATACATACACTTTTTTTGATCATATTTCCTATTCCGCTATTCAATAAAAACCTTTGAGGATCAATTGAATTGCGGGATAGTCTGTGTCGGTACGTGTGAGAGAGATCCACCTTTCCAAGTTGTTGGGGTTCATCTCATACTTCTGAAGGTTTGAGGGTGCTGCCTGTTCCATACCCCCCCTACTCCTCATCTAGCCTTTTAGGGGTACAAACAATAGTAATTGGGGCCTAGTGTGGTTGTGTACGTGCGAGATACATACACTTTTTTTGATCATATTTCCTATTCCGCTATTCAATAAAAACCTTTGAGGATCAATTGAATTGCGGGATAGTCTGTGTCGGTACGTGTGAGAGAGATCCACCTTTCCAAGTTGTTGGGGTTCATCTCATACTTCTGAAGGTTTGAGGGTGCTGCCTGTTCCATACTCCCCCTACTCCTCATCTAGCCTTTTAGGGGTACAAACAATAGTAATTGGGGCCTAGTGTGGTTGTGTACGTGTGATATACATACACTTTTTTTGGATCATATTTTCTATTCCGCTATTCAATAAAAACCTTTCTAGGGCAAGATCTTAAATTACAGAAATATGAGGAGACCGTCAAATAAGGGCCGTGGCCTGGGTCGTGGTGCTGCTGGTAGAGCTCCTGTTGCAAGGAGAGGACATGGTCGATCTGTGCCAGCTACACGCACAAGTGAAACACCTTCCTCAAGTGTGAGTAGGCGACAGAACCTGCATCAGTATTTGGTAGGGCATCAAACGCCCCTAGAAGTGATGAGGCCAGAACAAGTTGAGGCGATAGTAGATTGGTTTGCTGCTGACAGTGCCTCCAGTTCCTTCACATTGTCTCCCACCCAGTCTACTGCAGAAAGGTCAGAGTTGGCACCTGCAGCCAATGTCCAACCGTCTTTCACCTCACCCCCTTGCAAATCAGGCCAGCAGTCTGAGCCCCAAGCCATACAGCAGTCTCTTATTCTTTTTGAGGACTCTGTCAGCAGGGTTTCCCAGGGCCATCCACCTAGCCCTGCCCCAGAAGTGGAAGAGATTGAGTGCAGCGATGCCCAACCACTTATTTCTCAAGATGAGTACATGCAAGGATCATCGCAGCACGTCTCCGATGATGACGAAACGCAGGTGCCAACTGCTGCGGCGTTCAGCATTGTGGAGACCGACAAGGAGGGCAGGGGTGAAGACTGGGTGGAAGATGATGTGGAGGACGATGAGGTCCTCGACCCCACATGGAATGAACGTCATGCAGGTGAACTGAGTAGTTTGGAGGAAGAGGCGGTGGTCGCACAGAGCCACCAGCACAGCAGAAGAGGGAGCAGGGTGCAGAAGCGGAGCGGCCGTGCCCTAGACACTACGCCCGCTACTGCCCAACGCAGCAAGGGAACGAGCGCACCAAAGTCAGCTCAAAGGAGTTCTCTAGCGTGGAAGTTCTTTAGAAAATGTGCTGATGACAGGACACGAGTGGTTTGCACCCTGTGCAATCAGAGCTTGAAGCGAGGCATGAACCTTCTCAACCTGAGCACAACCTGCATGATCAGGCATCTAAGTGCAAAGCACGAGCTGCAGTGGAGTACACACCTTCAAAACCAAGAAACGTCTCTGGCTCATCCTGCTTCCTCTTCTGCTGCAGTCTCGGCCGCTCCAGCCACATCTGTAGTGATACCGGCACCTGCCACCCCGCAAACAGACGATCTGTCAGCAACACCACCACCTGGGTCACCAACAACCATCTCCACAATGTCCCGTGGAAGCGTTCAGCTTTCCATCTCCCAAACACTTGAGAGGAAGAGGAAGTACCCCCCTACCCACCCGCGATCCCTGGCCCTGAATGCCAGCATTTCAAAATTATTGGCCTTTGAAATGCTGTCATTCCGTCTGGTGGAGACGCACAGTTTTAAAAACCTTATGTCGGTGGCTGTCCCACAGTACGTCGTGCCCAGCCGCCACTACTTTTCCAGGCAAGCCATCCCTTCCCTGCACAACCAAGTGGGGGAAAAAATCAGGTGTGCACTGCGCAACGCCATCTGTGCCAAGGTCCACCTAACTACGGATACGTGGACCAGTAAGCACGGTCAGGGGCGTTATATCTCCCTAACGGCACACTGGGTAAATGCAGTGGCGGATGGGCCTGAGGCGGATAGCAATTTGGCGCATGTCCTTCCACCACCGAGGATTGCAGGGCGCTTCAGTTTGCCTCCTGTTCCTAACTCCTCCTACTCCGCTTCCTCATCCTCTACCGCCTCCTCATCCGGACAGCGTAACACCTTCACCACCAACTTCAGCACGGCCAGGGGTAAACGACAGCAGGCAGTTTTACAACTTGCCTGTTTGGGGGACAAACCACACACCGCGCAGGAGTTGTGGAGGAGCATGGAACAGCAGACAAATGAGTGGTTGCTGCCAGCGAGCCTCAAGCCCGGCCTGGTGGTGTGCGATAACGGGCGAAATCTCATAGCAGCTCTGGGCCTAGCCGGTTTGACGCACATCCCTTGCCTGGCGCATGTGCTGAATTTGGTGGTGCAGAGGTTCCTTAAAAACTACCCCGATATGTCAGAGCTGCTGCAGAAAGTGCGGGCCGTTTGTGCGCACTTTCGGCGTTCTCACCCTGCTGCTGCTCGCCTGGCAGCGCTGCAGCGTAACTTCGGCCTTCCCGCTCACCGCCTCATATGTGACGTGCCCACAAGGTGGAACTCCACCTTGCACATGCTGGAAAGACTGTGCAAGCAGCAGCAGGCCATAGTGGAGTTTCAGCTGCAGCACGCACGCGTGAGTCGCTCTGCGGAACAGCACCACTTCACCACCAATAACTGGGCCTCCATGCGAGACCTGTGTGCCTTGTTGCGCTGTTTTGAGTACTCCACCAACATGGCCAGTGGCAATGACGCCGTTCTCAGCTTAACTATCCCACTTCTATGCCTCCTTGAAAAAACAATTCGGGCGATGATGGAAGAGGATGTGGCACAGGATGAGGAGGAGGAGGAGGATGAAGAGGTAACATTTCCAAGGCTTTCAGGGCAGTCATTCGCAAGGGGCTCCGAGGGTGGGTTCCTGCACACGCAAACGCCAGGGACGCAATTGTCCAGCAGGGGCACAGTTCTGGAGGATGAGGAGGAGGAGGAGCTGGAGGAGGAGATGGAACCATGTTCACAGCAGGGTGGCACCCAGGCCAGCTCATGGCCATCACTGGTGCGTGGCTGGGGGGATACAGAGGACACGGACCATACACCTCCCACAGAGGACAGCCTTTCGTTGCCTCTGGGCAGCCTGGCACACATGAGCGATTACATGCTGCAGTGTCTCCACAACGACCGCCGAGTTGCCCACATTCTAACTTGTGCTGATTACTGGGTGGCCACGCTGCTGGATCCCCGTTACAAGGACAACGTACCGTCCTTAATTCACTCACTGGAGCGCGATCGCAAGATGCGCGAGTACAAGCGCACGCTGGTAGACGCCATGCTGCTGGCATTCCCATCTGACAGCGGGGCCACAGTGGAAGCACAAGGCAGAGGAGGAGGAGGAGGAGGTCGCCAACGCAACCAGGGCACCGCCAGCACCTCAGAAGGCAGGGTTAGCATGGCCGAAATGTGGAAAAGCTTTGTCAGCACGCCACAACAAACAGCAGCACCAGCAGCTCAGATGGAACGTCTTAGCAGGAGGCAGCATTTTACCAACATGGTGGAGCAGTATGTGTGCACACGCCTACATGTAGTGAATGACGGGTCTGCCCCCTTCAACTTCTGGGTCTCCAAATTGGGCACATGGCCTGAGCTTGCCCTTTACGCCTTGGAGGTGCTGGCGTGCCCTGCAGCCAGTGTATTATCTGAACGGGTATTTAGCACGGCTGGGGGCGTTATAACAGACAAGCGCAGCCGCCTGTCCAGAGACAATGTGGACAAGCTCACGTTCATTAAAATGAACCAGGCATGGATCCCACGGGACTTTTCCGTACCTTATGCAGAATAGCAATGGATACCGACCTTACCCACCCATTGTTCCATTTTTGCTCTTTCTCACTCTTTTGGGGTGTACCCTCATTTAAAATTTGTGAAAAGAAGCAGTGTTGGCTACCTCGTCCTCCTCCTCAGGGCCAGATTAATGTAGGGGCTATTGGAGCTGCAGCTCCAGGCCCCTACCTTTTATATAGGCCCCGGGTTGGCCATATTCACTGTTACCGCTCTTCTGTCACTTGTAAACACAGAAGTCTGGCTTCTATGCTCGCTTCCCCAGGCAGCACCCTCAGAACCTCCCCACACAGCGTGAAGGCCGGACAAGGAGGGACAGTTGGCGATGCATGGATGTGTTTATGGGCTTCAGAGACAGCATCCCATGTTGAATTAGGCATGCATGGCTGCACCCTTCCTCCTCTGGGTGCATGGCAAGGCACGGCCCTAAGGCCCTTCAAAATCCTCAGCACCAAGCCCATGATGCTGTTAATCCGGCCCTGGTCCTCCTCCACCGCCGCTTCCACCTACACCGCCCATAGGTGTGCGCAGCCTATTGCATTAAGGTGTGCACCCCAAAGTTGAAATACACATGCATGTGTTTGCCAGCAGGGAGAGTAATGTATCGGGGCCATGTACCTGTAGGCAAGGAGAAATAGAGCAGAGCAGGTCCCAGGGAGATCTTTCCCATCTCCTCACTGGCAATGCTATGTGCCCTAGGTGATTAGGGTGTGCCCAGGCACACCCAGCACACCCTGTGCGCACGCCTATGTCACCGCCACATCCACCACCACCTCAACCTCCCTCCTACTCCATATGGGCCTCGTCCTTCAGAGATGAAGAAGAACATTGTTTTATTTTTCTGTTTTTTTTTGTTGTTTTAAGTTATTTCCCTATCCACATTTGTTTGCAGAGCACTTGCCATGCTCTTAATTACGTTTTGCTGCCATTTGCAGCACTCTAGCCCTTTCCTTTGGTGTTTTAGAGCCATTTTAGTGCCTTAAAGTTCGGGTCCCCATTGACTTCAATGGGGTTCGGTGTCCGGGAAAAGTTCGGTAAAAGTCCGGGACACGGACCCGGACTTTTTTTTAAAGTTCGGCCGAACCCGTCGAACACGGACATCTAGGTGTCCGCTCAACCCTAGTCCAGAGGTAAATTACCCCGTGGGTGAAAAGGAACTGCTCGCTATAAAATTGGCTCTGGAGAATTGGCGACATCTACTCGAAGGCACCCGATTACCAATACTTATATACACGGACAATAAAAATGTTCAATATCTTCAGACTAACAAAACTCTCTCTCACCGACAGGTACGATGGTCACTATTCTTTCTAAGGTTTAACTTCCTAGTGACCTACACACCTGCAGATAAGAACAAAAAGGCGGATGCACTATCACGACTAACTGAAGAAAACTACTTCGAAATCCCTTCCGTTCCTATAATACCTCACAAGCGTATTATTGGAGTTGTCCGTTCTTTGAAGGAAGAGGTTTTGCATGGTATAAGTTTGGATTCACCCCCACCACAACTAAATACTGATGCAGAAGGCTTCCTCTACTACAACGACAAACTTTACATACCACCTACCATGCGCACCAAGATCTTGGAATTATCGCATGATGTGCCTATGGCAGGACATATGGGTATGACAAAGACTCTTAATCTGATTACCAGGCAATTCTGGTGGCCTGACATGAAAACATCTATAGAAAAATTCGTCTCTTCATGCAATGTCTGTGCCAGGTCCAAAATTGACACTACGAGACCATCCGGTCTACTATGCAGTCTACCAATACCCCAAACTCCATGGGAAGTTGTGTCCTTGGACTTTATAGTAGAACTACCCCCTTCCAAAGGATTTAATACCATCTTGGTGTCAATGGACCATCTGACAAAAATGGCACATTTCATTGCTATTCGCAGACTACCTTCGTCCAAACAAACGGCAGAACTCCTGATGAAACATGTCTTTAAGTTACATGGTATCCCAAAAACTCTTCTGTCTGACCGTGGATCACAATTTATTTCCAAGTTCTGGCAAGAACTATGTCACATACTACGAATTGAGCGGAAGCTCACTTCTCCTTACCATCCGCAGACCAACGGACAGACTGAAAGAGTCAACCAATGCATCGAGCAATATTTACGTTGTTACACTTCTTACCAACAGGATGATTGGGTGGATCTTCTCCCTCTGGCAGAATTTGCCTACAACAACGCAACCCACAGTACGACCAAGCAGAGTACGTTCTACTTGAACTATGGGTTTCATCCCTCTATTCTTCCACCACGCATCCTTCCTTCAAATAACCCAGTAGCCTCAGACTATCTTACCCAAATAAAGGACTCTCTGGGTTTGCTTAATACTACCATTGCACACGCTCATAGTCAACAAAAGAAGTACTATGATCTTCGCAGAAGACCTTCTCCTCAGTATGCTATCGGGGACCTCGTTTGGCTCTCAAAAAAAAATGTAAGACTGAAAATCCCTAGCAAAAAGCTTGGACCTCTGTTCTTGGGACCTTTCCCAATCAAGAAACTTATTGGAAAAGCTGCAGTACAGCTTACATTGCCAATAGAACTCAAAATACATCCCATTTTCCATGTGTCGCTACTGAAGCCCCATGTTCCTGACCAAGGAATAAGGCCTACTATCCCACTTCCTCCTCCTGTACAAGTTGAAGGTGGAGAAGAATATGAGATAAAAGAGATTCTGGATTCTCGTATCCACAGAAGAAGACTTCAATACTTAGTTCGATGAAAGAACTATGGGCCCCAAGACGACACCTGGCTAAACACCTCTGACATACATGCCCCTAGATTAATCCGCAATTTTCATGCGAAGTACCCAGACAAACCAGCTCCAGAGGCCTTCAGGAGCCGGCCTTAAGGGGGGGGGGTACTGTAATGTTCTGGTACCTTTGGTTACCCTAATTCCTCTTTTCCTAAGTGTATGCGCCCCACCATTCTCTTTTGGTAAGGTGCGCATACACCTTTAAGACTGATGCTGTCATCACTGAGCGCCGCTGGTGCGGCTCTTTCAACCTCCGGCGGTCTCACTCACATGTTCGTTCAACGCCGCATAATCTGCCTTGAAGCTCTCATGCTTGCAAGCATACCTCGCTGTCGGAACCACGCTGCTGATCCCTGTATCCCGCTACCGGATCATCCGCTCTTGCCGAACCTCTCCTCTGCTACATTGCTACTAGTGATAAGTACCCCACAGGGGAAACCTCTATAGCCTTCATACTAAAGCTTACACTATCTAGCTCTGCATACTAAGGACTATTACTACATCTGCATTATCTAAGATTGCTAGCTCTTGAGCCTACTACCATCTGCTCTTGCACTGGGTTGGTCTCTCCTGTATGTTCACCTGCTACTCTATCATCTGCTACCATACATGATTGCTAACCTATCTGCATCCCATCTGCTACTATCTTACTTTCAAGAACATTCCTCTCAAGTGTCTGTCATCTACCATCTCTACCCAACCTGTCTCTTCAGCCTATCATCACTATATTACTATATACATAAGTCACTCTAGGAACATCTTATTGAGTGTGTGTATTTACTTGCTGAATTGAGATCATCCACACATGATGAGTCTTGGGAGTTGGGATTGGTGTCTCAGCGTTTCTCTACATGACTACTGAAGTGGAATATTTCTGCAGCTGTAAATCCACATTATACATAAAACACAGGAGCGTTACACTCTCCCGGTCTCTCCGTTCTGCTTACAGCGACGTGGGTAAGCTACACCAGTCCACATACCACCCTACTCACCTCTGCACACCTCCTTCTAGCCATGGGGAAGCGGAAAAACCACGGGGGGCACCGCAAATTGACAGACTTTTTTACATCCACGAGCACACGTTGCTCACAAGATGGCGCTGAAACCTGTACACAGCGGGACGGCGCCCGAGAGACAGGCACACGTCAGAAGTCAGCGGGCTCTGCCTCTTCTAGCTGCAGCAGTAGATCATCTCTCAGTGTCTCATCATCTCACAGCCCGAGCAAAACGGCTCCTAAACGCTCCACTGAACATCAGTGTGTGAGTGACCAACAGATAGGAGACAGCTCTCACAATAGTACACTGGACTTCTGCGAACACATTAGAGACTTTCCCTCTAGTGATGGACAAACATCGGCCGGGGCGGTTCGCGAACGCCAGCCGCAAATTTTCTCAAAAGTCCGCGAACCGCGAGTTCGCGGCGGGCCCCCTTTACTTTAATGGGAGGCGAACTTTAAAAACCTTTAGGTCATATTTGCAGCCACAAAAGACGTACTAGCTGTGCACAAATAGTCCCAGCACATGGACAATGTCATAACAGAAACATTGCAATTGAAAAGCCCTAAATGTTTTTTTTTGTTTTTTTGTTTTTTTACAGCAAAAAATATATATTTTTTTTTCATAAATCAGCCAGAACTAACAGCAGCCGGTAAATACATTGTCTAATACATATAGGGTCCATTCACACATCTGTAAAATGGGTCCGCATCCATTCCACAATTTGGCGGAACCTTTACAGACCCATTGTTTTTCATTTCCAGTCTGAAAAATGAGGCATTCACAGGATAAAGAAGTAAGTGTCGGCCATTCCAGGCCCCAAAAATTAACCCACATGCGTTTATCTGACAGCTAAGAACGTAGTATTCTGTGGCTGAAGGTACATTAGGCATTCACAGGTAAAAGAAGTAAGTGTCCGCCATAAAAGGCACCAAAAAATAGCCCACATGGGTTTACCTGACAGCTAAGAATGTAGTATTCTGTGGCTGAAGGTACATTAGGCATTCATAGGATACATAAGTAAGTAACGCCGATTCCAGGGACCAAACATTAGCCCACATGGGTTTAACTGACAGCTAAGTACGTAGTATTCTGTGGCTAAAGGTACATTAGGCATTCACACAGTATACAGAAGTAAGTGTCGGCCTGTATAGGCTGCAAAAATTAGCTCACATGGTTTGAACTGACAGCAAAAAACGTGGTTTTTGATGGCTAGAGGTATGGTAGGTGTTCACAGTACACAAAACCGTAAGTGTCGGCCTGTATAGGCTCCAAAAATTATCTCACATGGTTTGAACTGACAGCAAAAAACTTAGTTTTTGATGGCTAGAGGTCTGGTAGGCATTCACAGTACACAGACCCGTAAGTGTCGGCCTGTATAGGATCCAAAAATTAGCTCACATGGTTTGAACTGACAGCAAAGAACTTGTTATTTGGTGGCTGGAGGTACATTAGGCATTCACGGAAAAAATAATTGTCGGCCCTGAAAGGCCCCAAAAATGTGTCATTCAATGGACATGAAATGCCTTTTATGCCGCTGTATTTAGCGAAGCCAAGGACCATGAATTGTTGTGGGTGGAGGAATTTCGATGAAACCTGGTCTACTGGTCACATGTGTTGAATTCCTCAGAGATCCATGCCTCATTCATTTTTATAAATGTGAGGTTGTCTACACTGTCATGAGATAGGCGAGTGCGCTTATCGGCCACGATCCACCCTGCTGCGTTGAACGTCCTTTCGGACAGGACACTGGATGGGGGCAAGCCAACATTTCCATTGCAAATTGTGCAAGCTCTGGCCAGAGGTCAAGCCTGCCCACCCCGTAGTCCAGGGGTTCATCACTCCTCAGAGCATCCACTTCGGCCGTTAACCTGATGTAGTCGGACACCTGTTGGTCTAGGCATTCCCTCGTGCTGGATCCGGAGTACAGCTGTCGATGGTTCGACTGAAAGAAGGATCTCATATCTGAAGTGACCAAGACATCTTCCAACCGCCCTCTTCTTGCAGGCGCTGTTGGATTGATACCCGCAGCTGTCTCTCTGTGACTGGAAATTCCTCTGCCAGCGCACGGAAAAGCAGAATGCAGCATTTCCCGCAGCAAGGCCTGGAAGTTATGCATTCTCACCCCCCTGTGATTGTGGTAACATTTCCGCCATTTTGTGTTTGTACCGGGGTCTAACTACGTTGCCACCCGGTACATGGTCCTTGGCCTTTATGCATTTTATACGGGGGTCCCCCTTAAAACACTGCAGCATGTAGGCCCCCATTCCCACTAAACTGGAAGCGGTATAGTGGCCTGCTACCAGCTCATCATCCAGGATAATGTCGTCCTCTTTCTCCTCCCCCCATCCACGGATAACACCAGGGATCCCAGAAAGGTGTAAAGCATGCTCTTCTTGCTCCTCCTCATCCCCCCAGCACCATCCTCCTCCTCTGACTCCTCTTCAGACTCCTGTTGTTGATTTGTCTCAGATGGAGTAGCACCCACTGGGAATTCATTCAACATTGCGACTTCCTGATCTTCCTGCTCCTGCTCCTCGACAGCTTGATCAATGACACGACGCAATGCACCCTCCAGAAAGAAGGCGTAAGGTATGATGTCACTTATGGCGCCCTGGCCGTGACTGACCAGTTTGGTGATCTCATCGAATGGCCGCAGAACTCTGCATGCGTCCCGCATGAGCAGCCGCTGGCGAGGTGAAAAAAACCCAAGCTCCCCAGAACCTGTCCTCCCGCCGAGTTCGAACAGGTAGTCGTTAACTGCACGTTTCTGCTGGAGCAGCCTATCGAGCATATGCAACGTTCCATTGCGTCGGGCAGTCACAAATAAGACGCCTGAGGGGCAGGTTGTGTCGCCACTGAATCTCAGCAAGGCGGGCCATGGTTGTGTAAGACCTTTGTAAATGGCCTGAGATTTTCCTGGCCTGCCGCAAGACGTCCTGGACCCCAGGGTATTTGCCAACGAATCGCTGCACCACCAAGTTCAGGACGTGTGCCATTCATGTCGTGTGTTATTTTGCCCTGTTTCAGCGCGCTCAGCAGATTGGCACCGTTGTCGCACACGACTTTACCAACTGACAAATTAAGCGGTGTCAGTCACTGATCTGCCTGTGAACGCAAAGCTGAAAGGAGTGTAGGACCAGTGTGGCTCTTGGCTTCCAGGCACAACAGACACAGCACCGCATGGCAACGTCTCACTTGGCATATGGAATAGGTTCTGGGGATCTTGGGCGGCGCAGGAGAAGAGACGGTAGCAGCGGAAGAGGAGGAGTCAGCCAAGGAGGAGAGGGAGGATGGAGGAGGAGGAGAAGAAGAGGCAGGCCTGCTTGCAATCCGTGGCGGTGCAACTAAATCGACACGGGTGCCACGGATTGCATGCTTAACGGCCGTCAGAAGGTTCACCCAGTGGGCAGTAAAAGTGATATACCTTCCCTGCCCATGTTTGCTAGACCATGTGTCTGTGTAGATAATACCCTGTTTCAATCTGTGGTATTGGGGGGCCACAGGTTTATCACACCAGTTCTACAAATAATTGGCCACTATCTGTTGTCAATGTGTGTAACACAGTTAACACAGCAAAATAGGCCAAATTTTTGCAGGACTAAAATACAATCTTAGAAAAGTATACTGTTAAATAACACTCCTCTTCAATATGTGCTATTGGGGGGCCACTGGTCTATCACACCAGTTGTTCAAAAAATTGGCCAGTGAGTTTGGCACTGTTTGTATCAGACTTCACTCAGCAAAAGAGGCAATATTGTTGCAGGACACAAATACACTTGTAAAAGTATACTCAGATAACACCCCACTTCAATATGTGGTATTGGGGGGGGCCACTGGTTTATCACACCAGTTGTACAAAAAATTGGCCAGTGAGTTTGGCATTGGCACTGTGTCTATCAGACTTCACTCAGCAAAAGAGGCAATATTGTTGCAGGACACAAATACACTTATGAAAGTATACTCAGATAACACCCCACTTCAATATGTGGCATTGGGGGGCCACTGGTTTATCACACCAGTTGTTCAAAAAATTGGCCAGTGAGTTTGGCACTGTTTGTATCAGACTTCACTCAGCAAAAGAGGCAATATTGTTGCAGGACACAAATACCTTGTAAAAGTATACTCAGATAACACCCCACTTCAATATGTGGTATTGGGGGCCACTGGTTTATCACACCAGTTGTTCAAAAAATTGCCCAGTGAATTTGGCACTTTGTGTATCAGACTTCACTCAGCAAAAGTGGCAATATTGTTGCAGGACACAAATTGACTTGTAAAAGTATAGGCTCCAAAAATTATCTCACATGGTGAGTATATGATGGCTAGAGGTACAGTAGGTGTTCACAGTATACACAAGTTGGTGGCGGGCTGCATAGGCCGCAAAAATGAGCTCACATAGGTTGAACTGACAGTACAGAACATAGTATATGATGGCTAGAGGTACAGTAGGCGATCACAGTATACACAAGTAGGTGGTGGGCTGTTTAGGCCACAAAAATGAGCTCACATGGGTTGAACTGACAGCAAAGAACGTAGTATACAATGGCTAGAGGTACAGTAGGCGTTCACAGTACACAGAACAGTAAGTGTCGGCCTGTATATGTCGCTGTATTTAGCGAAGCCAAGGTCCAGGAATTGTTGTGGGTGGATGGTGGTCTGGCGGATATCTGTGACCTGGCATGAGGAATTTCGATGAAACCTGGTCTATTGGTCACGTGTTGAATTCCTCAGAGATCCATGCCTCATTCATTTTTATAAATGTGATGTAGTACTAGTCTACACTGTCATGAGCTAGGCGAGTGCGCTTATTGGTCACGATTCCCCCTGCTGCGCCGAACGTCCTTTCAGACCGGACACAGGACGGGGGGCAAGCCAACAGTTCCATTGCAAATTGTTCAAGCTCTGGCCAGAGGTCAAGCCTGCCCACCCAGTAGTCCAGGGGTTCATCGCTCCTCAGAGCGTCCACATCGGCCATTAACCTGATGTAGTCGGACACCTGACGGAGACCTTTTTTTACGCTCCAACATTTCAGCCACAGAAGCCTGCCTTTTTCCAGAAAAACGTGACGACGGCTTCATGGAAGGTGGAGTGTTGGACAACTGTGAGGAGACAGGAGAAGGAGAAGGGCGAGGAGAAGAAGAGGCTGGACGGTGAGAGCATGGATTGTGGCTTTGGGGGTTCTGACAGTTTTGCTCCCACTGGGCTTGGTGATGGGATTTCAGGTGCCTTCTTAAGGCGGTTGTCCCTAGGTGAGTGTTGGGCTTACCGCGACTTATGCGTTGACTGCAAAGGCTGCAGATGGCAACACTGGTGTCAGCAACGGACACATTAATAAAAGCCCACACTGCGGAGCCATGTGCCGGCGTCCTGGCAGCGCTAGACGTGACTGTACATGGTTGATGGCTCGCTCCTGATGCATTTGCAGTCTGCTTTGTACCTCTTGTGCAATGCGAGTTCTGCCTGCCTCTCCTCCCTCTTTGGCGGTCCGTCAGTCCGCCAGTTCTACAAATAATTGGCCAGTAACTGTTGTCACTGTGTGTAGCAGAGTTAACACAGCAAAAGAGGCCAAATGTTTGCAGGACTAAATTACAATCTTAGAAAAGTATACTGTTAAATAACACCTCGATTCAATATGTGGCATTGGGGGGGGGGGGCACAGGTTTATTACCCCAGTTCTACAAATAATTGGCCAGTAACTGTGTGTAGCACTGTTAACACAGTGAGAGGCCACATTTTTGCAGGACTAAAATACACTCTTAGAAAATTATACTGTTAAATAACACCCCACGTCAATATGTGGCATTGGGGGGGGGGGGGGGGAGCATTGGTGTAGCACACCAGTTCAAAAAAATTGGCCAGTGAGTTTGGCGCTGTGTGTACCAGACTTCACTCAGCAAACTAGGCAATATTGTTGCATGACACAAATACACTTGAAAAAGTTTACTCAGATAACACCCCACTTTAATATGTGGTATTGGGGGGGGGAGCATTGGTGTAGCACACCAGTTCAAAAAATTGGCCAGTGAGTTAGGCGCTGTGTGTACCAGACTTCACTCAGCAAACTAGGCAATATTGTTGCATGACACAAATACACTTGAAAAAGCTTACTTAGAGAACACCCCACTTCAATATGTGGCATTGGAGGGGAACATTGGTGTAGCACACCAGTTCAAAAAATTGGCCAGTGAGTTTGGCGCTGTGTGTACTAGACTTCAATCAGCAAACTAGGCAATATTGTTGCATGACACAAATACACTTGAAAAAAGTTTACTCAGATAACACCCCACTTCAATATGTGGCATGGGGGTGGGGGGGCAATTGGTCTATCACACCAGTTATAATACATTATAAGTGCTAGTGTCACTGTGTGTAGTGTTGCTGCAGAAACGCTCAGTCTCACCACCACACCTGTCACAATGCTGCACAGTGCACAATAATAGTACAAATCCACTATAATATGCTTTCTACAAAGTATATTATACTGTGGATTACCCCCCTCCCCCCCCCCCTTTTTAGTGCACTGCACAGCAATACCAAAAAATTTGCAGCCCTTTACATGACTTTTGTGGACATTAACAGAGCGATTTCTGTGTGACTGCAGCCGATATCTAACTTCCCCTAAAGCAACCACAGGATACCTCTCCCTATAGTAAAGAGACTGTAATAGACCCTAAAATGACATTGGAGCATTTTAAATGACTTTGGTGGACATTGACAGAGCGATTTGTGTGTGGCTGCAGCCGATCTCTAACTGCCCCTAAAGCAACCAGGATACCTCTCCCTAAGCTCAAAAGATACTAGTAGACCTATACTGAAAAATACCAGCCCTGAAAAGGACTTTTGTGGATCTTCACAACGCTATAGGTGTCTAGCAAACTCTCCCTGACGAGCACAGCAGACCTCTCCCTACACTGGCAGAAAGCGGAATGTGAAATGGCCGCCAGATCGGGTCTATTTATAGGGTAGGGGGATTGTCCATGTGCTGGAATGTTTCAATTGGCTGTCCCGTTCCACCTGACGGCTGTGTCACGGGTCAAAGTTCTCCCCAATGTAAACAAATTTGGCCACCGCAAACGACACCATGTGTTCGCAAATTTGGCGGGTAGCGAACAAGCAAAATTTGCCCCGATCCGACCGCCGGGCGAACTGCAAGGCCATCTCTATTTCCCACTTCTGCACAACCCCTTAATGATATAACCATGAAGGAGATGTTACTTTCTCTTAACGGCTCGCTTCATAGGGATCTTATGGAATGTGTTAGTAGCATCAAATCAGATATCAACCATTTAGGAGATCGGGTTGATCAAAATGAAACAAAAATGGCAGACTTTGCTATGGCGCACAATGAGCTGGCTGAAGCGCACAATAGTAAGGATGATGATATTGAGGCCCTCAAAGGCAAGATTGTGGATCTGGAGGACAGGGCCCGAAGAAATAATGTTAAGTTGCGTGGGGTGCCAGGAGCGTTCTCCCCTTCAGAACTGTGTGCCTATATCCAAACCCTCATACTGGCTTTACTGCCTGCGCCGGTAACAGAAGTGACTGTCGATAGGGCCCATCGTCTACCAAAGCCGCAACATCTCCCTGAAAAAGTGCCGCGAGACGTCATCGCTCATATTCACTTTTTCCACGTGAAAGATGACCTTATGCGCTTTGCAAGAAAACACTCTCTACTGCCAGAACCATATAATGGAATCTCTATTTATGCTGACCTGTCTCAGTACACTATGAATGCCCGCAAGAAGCTGGTGTCTCTGATTAACTGCTTAGGAACAACCAGATGGCCTACTCCTGGGGATACCCTACTAAACTGCTCATCTCGTGGGATGGTCGCACACATGTGATCCGCACAGTTGAGGATGGATTTCATCTCGCTCAACAATGGGGTATGCTCCCTGAATCAGCCGCATCTCCGCAATAATCTAGTTCACCTGCTCGCCTAGACCTGGAATGGAGACAAGTTAAAAACAAATGATTTTGTTCAATCGTGCCCGTATAGTTTTTGTGGTGCCTTACAGCTATGTGCTCCCATGACTCCGAACATTGCTGGTGAAAGGGAGACGACTGGGAAGCTGGCGCTGTTACCCCCTTATCCACTCCCTGCGCACTAAGTCGCATGATGGGGTCTTCCCCATGCCTCTTTCTATCTGTTATGTGTTTTTTCTATGCTTTTTGTTTTATTTCTTATTGTTTTAGCCTCCTTGCTTGCAACTACTTCTCTGGATACTGTGTGGATCTGGCTTACTGAAATCTCACTCGAAAGGGAAGACTGAATTTGGGTAACCCGTGGAGGAAAATGCTGTTTTATCCTGGAGCAGGTACTATTTGCACCTTCACCTATGCTTCCCATTATTCATATCTACTGTATGGCCTGACTTTAACCCTTAAGAATGACGATTAAATTTGTCACCATAAATGCCCACGGATTAAACAGTCCATTTAAAAGAAGGACTCTTTGGAGAGAGGCTCGCTCCCTTAAAGAGGAGGTCATCTGTGTGCAAGAGACTCACTTTGCGAACTCTAAACAGCCCAAATGCTCTGACACTCTCTACCCATATGTGTATTTCTCTTCTGGTCCGACCAAGACCAGGGTGTACTAACTGCTATTAAGAACTCAGTAGCCTTTAAACTCCATGAATGTATATCAGATGAGGCAGGCCGCTATCTAATATTGGTCTGCAAAATCAACAATGTCACATATACTATTGTGAACCTGTGTGCACCGAATAGAGGTCAGATTAAGTTTTTGTGTTCTTTGAAAAAGAAGGTAGATAGGGTAAAGAAAGGTCTTACTCTTTATTGTGGAGACTTTAACTGTACTGTTGACACTACGCTTGATTGTTCACCACCCCAGAAGCATGCACGAGCCTCGTTACAGAGGTTCTTGCATTTCCCTGATTTATATGATCTGTGGCATTGTATCAACTCTACGGAAAGGGATTTCACATACTTCTCAGCCCCTCACCATTCATACTCCAGGATAGACCTTTTTGTTTCTGACCTGACTCTTTTACGCACAGTTGAATCTGTAAAAATCCACTCCATCTCCTGGTCTGACCATGCCCCGGTCTCTGTGGTGATCTCTGAGCCAATTATGACCACTCCTACTCACTTATGGCGCAATAATATGTCTTTGCTTCGGGATCAATACCACGGAGAGCAGTTGCGTGGTCAGCTTGTAGAATTTTTCCACACTAATGATAGCCCAGAAACAGATGTCTTTACTATATGGTGCGTCCATAAAGCATATTCTAGGGGCCTTCTCTTACAGCTGGCTTACAGGGTTCAAAAAGAGAAGCCCTCAGCATTGACAGCTCTGATGGTGAATAGAGTTGAGCGGACACCTGGATGTCCGTGTTCGGTGGGTTTGGCCGAACTTTAAAAAAAAGTCCGGGTCCGTGTCCCGGACTTTTGCCGAACTTTTCCCGGACACCGAACCCCATTGAAGTCAATGGGGACCCGAACTTTAAGGCACTAAAATGGCTCTAAAACACCAATGGAAAGGGCTAGAGTGCTGCAAATGGCAGCAAAACGTAGTTAAGAGCATGGCAAGTGCTCTGCAAACAAATGTGGATAGGGAAATAACTTAAAACAACAAAAAAAAAACCAGAAAAATAAAACAATGTTCTTCATCTCTGAAGGACGAGGCCCATATGGAGTAGGAGGGAGGTTGAGGTGGTGGTGGATGTGGCGGTGTCATAGGCATGCGCACAGGGTGTGCCGGGTGTACCTGGGCACACCCTAATCACCTAGGGCACATAGCATTATCGCTCTGTTTGCCAGTGAGGAGATGGGAAAGATCTCCCTCGGACCTGCTCTGCTCTATTTCACTTTGCCAGCAGGGAGAGTAATGTATCGGGGTCATGTACATGTAGGCAAACACATGCATGTGTATTTAAACTTTGGGGTGCACACCCTAATGCAATAGGCTGCGCACACCTATGGGCGGTGTAGGTGGAAGCGGCGGTGGAGGAGGACCAGGGCCGGATTAAGAGCATCATGGGCTTGGTATGCACCCAGAGGAGGAAGGGTGCAGCCATGCATGCCTAATTCCACATGGGATGCTGTCTCTGAAGCCCATAAACACATCCATGCATCGGCAACTGTCCTTCTTTGTCCGGCCTTCATGCTGTGTGGGGAGGTTCTGAGGGAGCTGCCTGGTGAAGCGAGCATAGAAGCCAGACTTCTGTGTTTACAAGTGACAGAAGAGCGGTAACAGTGAATATGGCCAACCTGGGGCCTATATAAAGGTAGGGGCCTGGAGCTGCAGCTCCAATAGCCCCTACGTTAATCTGACCCTGAGGAGGACGAGGTAGCCAACACTGCTTCTTTTCACAAATTTTAAATGAGGGTACACCCCAAAAGAGTGAGAAAGAGCAAAAATGGAACAATGGCTGGGTAAGGTCGGTATCCATCGCTATTCTGCACAAGGTATGGAAAAGTCCCGTGGGATCCATGCCTGGTTCATTTTAATGAACGTGAGCTTGTCCACATTGTCTCTGGACAGGCGGCTGCGCTTGTCTGTGATAACGGCCCCAGCTGTGCTAAATACCCGTTCAGATAATACACTGGCTGCAGGGCACGCCAGCACCTCCAAGGCGTAAAGGGCAAGCTCAGGCCATGTGCCCAACTTGGGACCCAGAAGTTGAAGGGGGCAGACCCCTGATTCAGTACGTCTAGGCGCGTGCACACATACTGCTCTACCATGTTGGTGAAATGCTGCCTCCTGCTAAGACTTTCCATATGAGCTGCTGGTGCTGCTGTTTGTTGTGGCGTGCTGACAAAGCTTTTCCACATTTCGGCCATGCTAACCCTGCCTTCTGAGGTGCTGGCGGTGCCCTGGTTGCGTTGGCGACCTCTTCCTCCTCCTCCTCCTCTGCCTTGTGCTTCCACTGTGGCCACGCTGTCAGGTGGGAATGCCAGCAGCATGGCGTCTACCAGCGTGCGCTTGTACTCGCGCATCTTGCGATCGCGCTCCAGTGAGTGAATTAAGGACGGTACGTTGTCCTTGTAACGGGGATCCAGCAGCGTGGCCACCCAGTAATCAGCACAAGTTAGAATGTGGGCAACTCGGCGGTCGTTGTGGAGACACTGCAGCATGTAATCGCTCATGTGTGCCAGGCTGCCCAGAGGCAACGAAAGGCTGTCCTCTGTGGGAGGTGTATCGTCCGTGTCCTCTGTATCCCCCCAGCCACGCACCAGTGATGGCCATGAGCTGGCCTGGGTGCCACCCTGCTGTGAACATGCTTCCATCTCCTCCTCCAGCTCCTCCTCCTCATCCTCCAGAACTGTGCCCCTGCTGGACAATTGTGTCCCTGGCGTTTGTGTGTGCAGGAACCCACCCTCGGAGCCCCTTGCGAATGACTGCCCTGAAAGCCTTGGAAATGTTACCTCTTCATCCTCCTCCTCCTCCTCCTCATCCTGTGCCACATCCTCTTCCATCATCACTCAAATTGTTTTTTCAAGGAGGCATAGAAGTGGGATAGTTAAGCTGAGAACGGCGTCATCGGCACTGGCCATGTTGGTGGAGTACTCAAAACAGCGCAACAAGGCACACAGGTCTCGCATGGAGGCCCAGTTATTGGTGGTGAAGTGGTGCTGTTCCGCAGAGCGACTCATACGTGCGTGCTGCAGCTGAAACTCCACTATGGCCTGCTGCTGCTCGCACAGTCTTTGCAGCATGTGCAAGGTGGAGTTCCACCTTGTGGGCACGTCACATATGAGGCGGTGAGCGGGAAGGCCGAAGTTACGCTGCAGCGCTGACAGGTGAGCAGCAGCAGGGTAAGAACGCCGAAAGTGCGCACAGACGGCCCGCACTTTCTGCAGCAGCTCTGAGATATCGGGGTAGTTTTTAAGGAACCTCTGCACCACCAAATTCAGCACATGTGCCAGGCAAGGGATGTGCATCAAACCGGCTAGGCCCAGAGCTGCTATGAGATTTCGCCCGTTATCGCACACCACCAGGCCGGGCTTGAGGCTCGCTGGCAGCAACCACTCATTTGTCTGCTGTTCCATGCTCCTCCACAACTCCTGCATGGTGTGGGGTTTGTCCCCCAAACAGGCAAGTTTTAAAACTGCCTGCTGTCGTTTACCCCTGGCCGTGCTGAAGTTGGTGATGAAGGTGTTACGCTGTCCGGATGAGGAGGCGGTAGAGGATGAGGAAGCGGAGTAGGAGGAGTTAGGAACTGGAGGCAAACTGAAGCGCCCTGCAATCCTCGGTGGTGGAAGGACATGCGCCAAATTGCTATCCGCCTCAGGCCCATCCGCCACTGCATTTACCCAGTGAGCGTTTAGGGAGATATAACGCCCCTGACCGTGCTTACTGGTCCACGTATCGGTAGTTAGGTGGTCCTTGCCAGAGATGGCGTTGCGCAGTGCTGTAATGTTCTGGTACCTTTGGTTACCCTAATTCCTCTTTTCCTAAGTGTATGCGCCCCACCATTCTCTTTTGGTAAGGTACGCATACACCTTTAAGACTGACGCTGTCATCACTGAGCGCCGCTGGAGCGGCTATTTCAACCTCCGGCGGTCTCACTCACATGTTCGTTCAACGCCGCATAATCTGCCTTAAGGCTCTCATGCTTGCAAGCATACCTCGCTGTCGGAACCACGCTGCTGATCCCTGTATCCCGCTACCGGATCATCCGCTCTTGCCGAACCTCTCCTCTGCTACATTGCTACTAGTGATAAGTACCCCACAGGGGAAACCTCTATAGTCTTCATACTAAAGCTTACACTATCTAGCTCTGCATACTAAGGACTATTACTACATCTGCATTATCTAAGATTGCTAGCTCTTGAGCCTACTACCATCTGCTCTTGCACTGGGTTGGTCTCTCCTGTATGTTCACCTGCTACTCTATCATCTGCTACCATACATGATTGCTAACCTATCTGCATCCCATCTGCTACTATCTTACTTTCAAGAACATTCCTTTCAAGTGTCTGTCATCTACCATCTCTACCCAACCTGTCTCTTCAGCCTATCACCACTATATTACTATATACATAAGTCACTCTAGGAACATCTTATTGAGTGTGTATATCTACTTGCTGAATTGATCTTATCCACACATGATGAGTCTTGGGAGTTGGGATTGGTGTCTCAGCGTTTCTCTACATGACTACTGAAGTGGAATATTTCTGCAGCTGTAAATCCACATTATACATAAAACGCAGGAGCGTTACAGATTGAACGAACCTCAAATGGATTCAGCAGAAATAACCACTCAGGTGACACAATTAAAACAGCAAGTAACTGGGTTAATACACGCACTTGCTGAATTAAGAGAAGAAAATCAGGCTCTGACGCAGCAGGTAATTAGACTGACACAACTTACCACTGCTCAGTCCCCTGAACCCAAAATAAATCCTCCTTTGGTATTTACAGGCGATCGCAAAAAATTTAGCGAATTTAAAAACGCATGTGAGTTACTTTTCTTGCTAAAACCCCGTACCTACCTTACTGATCACATTAAGGTTTGTACTATTATTTCTTACCTAACAGGCGATCCTCGGGCCTGGGCAGACTCTCTTTTTGAGAAAAGCGATCAGCTTCTCAACTCCTATGCCTTGTTTCTAGCAGAACTTACTAGCCTATATGATGATCCCAATAGGCAGAGTACTGCCGATCTTCAATTAAGGTCCTTGAAACAAGGTAGGAGACCTGTGGAAGACTTTGTCGCAGAATTCAAGAGATGGACCCTTGATTCAGAATGGAATGATGCATCTCTGAAAACCCAATTTAGGCTTGGCCTATCAGAGGCCGTTAAAGACGAGCTCGCCCGAGCGGATCTTTTAAAAACCCTGGATGCATTGATACAACTCAGTATCACCATAGATAGAAGACTACGAGAAAGAAAGGCTGAAAAAATGGGAATGCCATTATCCAGTTCTTCTCGGATTTCGGCCGTTGACCCCACTCCTATGGAGGTAGGAACCATACGCCCACCTCTATCAACTATGGAAAAAGCCAGAAGACGATCTGGTAATCTCTGCTTGTACTGTGCATCCCCGGATCACAAGATAAACGTCTGTCCCCTAGTCTACAAAAAGAAGGGTGAGTGTTCACATGTCCTCCTAGGGGGATTGACAACTTCAATTACTAACCCTTACCTTTTTGTTTGCTTAACATTACAGTGGGACCAGAACAGGATTACTACTAAGGCCATGATTGACACAGGATCTTGTGGAAATTATATTGACATACGTTTTGCTGCTTTAAATAAAGTCCCTATTATTTCTAAACCTAAACCTGTCTCAGTGAGTTTTATTAACGGTGTTCCTTTATCCTCTGGTCCGATCACTGATCAGACACAGGCACTCCTAGTCACTACTAACGGGTCTCATATGGAGACCACTACCTTCGATCTAATACCTTCACCCCACTTTACCATTGTTTTGGGATTTCCCTGGTTACACACACATCAACCAACCATAGATTGGAAGGAACGGACCCTGGCCTTCCTCTCTTGCTATTGCGAGGGTACGTGTAACCTCCCTTCTTTCGGGAAGATCCTGTCTGTGGTGACAGATGAGATTGCACCTCTATGTTATCAGGATCTCTCTGAGGTTTTTCTTGAGAAAAATGCTCAAGCACTACCTCCCCATCGAGACTATGATTGTAGTATTGATCTACTCCCAAATAGCAAATTGCCGTTCGGTCATGTTTATCCTCTTTCGCAGGATGAACTTTCCCATCTCAAAGACTATTTGGATGAGAATTTGAAAAAAGGTTTTATTAGACCTTCCACTTCTTCCACAGCAGCAGGACTCTTTTTTGTCCGCAATAAGGACTCAAGTCTCAGGCCTATCATCGACTATAGGCAATTGAATGCTATTACAATAAAAGATCGCTATCCTCTACCGCTTATCCCTGAGCTCATTGAGCAGGTGCGTGGAGCTACCTATTTTTCAAAATTGGACCTGAAAGGAGCACACAATCTCATTCGAATCCGTGATGGACACGAGTGGAAGACTGCATTCAGAACCAGATACGGATTGTTCGAATATCTTGTAATGCCATTCGGGCTATGCAACGCCCCTGCAGCCTTTCAACGATTTATAAACGATATTTTCAGAGACTTACTAGATGTCTGTGTTGTGGTATATCTGGACGATATACTTATATATTCACTATCCTTGTCTGAACACATAAGACATGTAAGACTAGTATTATCGAGATTGCTTGCACACAACCTATACGTGAAACTGAAAAAATGCTTGTTTCATAAAGCAGAAGTACTGTTTCTAGGCTACATCATATCCAAATCAGGAATCAAGATGGACATGAGTAAGATATCCTGCATTCAGGATTGGCCTACACCAACCACACGCAAGGCGCTACAGCGATTCCTTGGATTTTCAAATTTCTACAGGAAGTTCATCAGAAACTTCTCTGCCATTGTGAGACCCCTCACACAGCTCACTAGCATTAAAAGACCATTCAAATGGTCAGATGAAGCAAATAAAGCTTTTCACCTGTTAAAGACAAGGTTTACTTCTGCTCCCATACTACGCCAGACCCATCCCTCCAATACATTCTGGAAGTAGATGCGTCAAACATGGCAGTAGGAGCAATACTCTCCCAACGACCAACTCACACTTCACCACTTCATCCAGTCGCCTTCTTTTCTAAATCCTTAAGCAGTCCAGAGGTAAATTACCCCGTGGGTGAAAAGGAACTGCTTGCTATAAAATTGGCTCTGGAGAATTAGCGACATCTACTCGAAGGCACCCGATTACCAATACTTATATACACGGACCATAAAAATCTTCAATATCTTCAGACTAACAAAACTCTCTCTCACCGACAGATACGATGGTCACTATTCTTTCTTTTTTTTTTTTTTTTTGTCTAAAAACGTTTATTGAAAATGTTTCGGTACAAAACATACAATGCATAATACAACATCGATACATCATATATATATATAGTTTTGTAGTATACATATAAAAATATAAATCCAAAATAATAAAAAAATAAATGTTCTCTTCTTCTTTTAAGAAATACCAACTGTAATATCCTCATTAATAGCAAGATATTTAACCATATCAATAACAATAGGATTCAGTAATGTACAAATGGTTTATTGAGGTAAAGGTTAATGCAGACATATATTATTAGGGATTGACTGGAGGTACATCGATTTGTGAGGCTTTGTACGTGAGCCAAGGGTTCCATTTTAGGTCATATATGTGTTTGGTGTTAGTAATGGAGTGTTGTAAATACTCCATATGTCTTATTTCCTCAATTCTACTAAGAACCTGTGGTAAGGGGACAAAATCTTTTTTCCATTGTAGAGCGATTGTCCAGTGAGTAGCTACACAGATCGTGTGGACCAGTTTTTGGAATTGGGGGGATGTATCGTGTATGCTCTGGAACAATATGCAGTGGAAGTGTGTCAGTTCAAGACTCTTACCGGCCATCTTGTCAACAATCTTGAACAGTTCAGACCATATTTGTTTGACCCTGTCACACTCCCAGAATATATGTAAGAGTGTTCCAAGGTTTGAACAACCACGAAAACATAGAGGGGAGGTGTCTGTAAAGAATAAATTTAATTGGACTGGCGTGTAGTACCACCTGGTGAATATCTTAACTGCTGTCTCTCTGATAGAAAGGGATCTGGTGCATTTGCGCAAGTTTGACCACATTTGATTCCATTCACCTACCGAGTACACCGTATCAAGGTCCGTCTCCCACTTCATCATATATGATAATTTAACATCTAAGCGTTGAGAGTTAAGATCACTGTATATGATAGAGATTAGACCTCTGCCCCCAGTTGTCGTAGAGCAGATATGTTCGAAGAGTGTTACCTGAGAGCCGGAGGGTTTAGGTAGAAATGATTCAAAGAATTGTCTAATTCGTAGATAGTTTGATTTCTCAGAGTCTGGCATGTTATATGAGTTAGAAAAATGGGTAAAAGGAAGAAATACTCCTCCATGATAGAAATCTGAAAGTTTAATCAGACTTCTATCTATCCATTGTGAAAAATCCGAAGGGGAGACAAAAGCTTCCACAAATCTGGAGTCTCCTAGGAATGAGGCTCCCGGGGGAGGGTTGGAGATCAGAGATCCCTCCTTTTTAAACTTATTCCAAAGTTTTAAGGAGTCTGAAACTATAGTATTTCGCGGAGCAATCCGACTCACCCAATTACCCGTGGACCACAGTATACTCGGGAGATGAAAGGGGGCTACTGACTGCTCCTCAAATCTAATCCAAGGGGCAGTAGGAGAATGGATATTCCATTGGGTTAACTGGGATAATCTGCATGAGACATAATAGTTAGGGATGATCGAACTTTTGAAAAGTTCGGTTCGACCAGAACACCCGAACTTCACGAAAGTTCGGTTCGGATTTCAGAACCCCATTGAAATCAATGGGACCCGAACTTCTGTAATCAAAAAACACCATTTTTAAGCCCTAAAACCCAATAAATGCCCCTAAAAAGTGCCTAGGGTTCTGGGTCATGCCCCAGGGACTATTAATCACACAAAAAAAAGTTCTTAAAAATTGTCGTTTTTGATAGATAGCCAATTATTGAAAAAATTAAAAAAAAAAAAAAAAAAGAGATTTCTTTGGATTTAGTGTCTGGGGGGTCTAAAAGGTGTACCTGTGAAGTTTCAGCTCTGTAGCATGTCCAGAACCAGAATTACAGCATACCAAACCTTCAAAAATGACTTTTTTGCTTAACCGCACCTTTCTTTTGCTCCTAATCAACGGCTCAGCCAATGTGTATGATGGGGACATAATGCAGTGCACTGGGAACAAGATTAGAGGTTTTTTTGGAAAAAGGTGCTGTCTCTTTAAATGTGCATATAATTAACGGGTGTATTTCCACAATGGGGCTTTTATTACCAAATGTTTCAAGAAGTCCAAAGATGTATGTAATTGCACTTTATTTCATGTAAAATGGTGTTTGGTGCACTTTAACTTGAAATCTCACAAGAAACAGACATATATGCACGGATACATTGAGGGTTAGGGGTAGGGGCCACAATGTAGTGCAGAGTGAACAAGATTAGAGATGTTTTGGATGAATACTGTTGTCTCTTGACTTTGAATAGAAGTAAAGGATGCTTAAAAATTGGGCATTTGGTGGTGCGGACGATGCCTTGACACCATATCCCTATGAAAGTGCTGGTAATGAAAGCAATAATTGCCTTTGTAAGGAAAAAAATTACAATGATATGCATCTGTGTGACAGGTGCGCAAAAATTGTTGTTTGGGTGTTGGCGGAGCCATACCACTGTAAGCCCAAAGAGCTGGTGTTGAAGAAGGCGTAAAAATTATGAAGGTGTGCACCTGTGGAACAGGTGCGCAAACATGGTAGTTTTGGTGTTGGCGGAGCCTCCCCACCATAACCCCAAAGAGCTGGCTTTGAAGGAGGCCCAAAAATTGTAAAGGTGTGCACCTGTGGAACAGGTTCGCAAACATGGTAGTTTTTGTTTAGCATAGCCTCCCCACCTTAACCCCAAAGAGCTGGTGTTGAAGGAGGCCCAAAAATTGTAAAGGTGTGCACCTGTGGAACAGGTGCGCAAACATTGTAGTTTTTGTTTTAGCATAGCCTCCCCACCTTAACCCCAAAGAGCTGGTGTTGAAGGAGGCCCAAAAATTGTAAAGGTGTGCACCTGTGGAACAGGTGCGCAAACATTGTCGTTTTTGTTTTAGCATAGCCTCCCCACCTTAACCCCAAAGAGCTGGTGTTGAAGGAGGCCCAAAAATTGTAAAGGTGTGCACCTGTGGAACAGGTTCGCAAACATGGTAGTTTTTGTTTAGCATAGCCTCCCCACCTTAACCCCAAAGAGCTGGTGTTGAAGGAGGCCCAAAAATTGTAAAGGTGTGCACCTGTGGAACAGGTTCGCAAACATTGTAGTTTTTGTTTTAGCATAGCCTCCCCACCTTAACCCCAAAGAGCTGGCGTTGAAGGAGGCCCAAAAATTGTAAAGGTGTGCACCTGTGGAACAGGTGCGCAAACATTGTAGTTTTTGTTTTAGCATAGCCTCCCCACCTTAACCCCAAAGAGCTGGTGTTGAAGGAGGCCCAAAAATTGTAAAGGTGTGCACCTGTGGAACAGGTTCGCAAACATGGTAGTTTTTGTTTAGCATAGCCTCCCCACCTTAACCCCAAAGAGCTGGTGTTGAAGGAGGCCCAAAAATTGTAAAGGTGTGCACCTGTGGAACAGGTTCGCAAACATTGTAGTTTTTGTTTTAGCATAGCCTCCCCACCTTAACCCCAAAGAGCTGGCGTTGAAGGAGGCCCAAAAATTGTAAAGGTGTGCACCTGTGGAACAGGTGCGCAAACATTGTAGTTTTTGTTTTAGCATAGCCTCCCCACCTTAACCCCAAAGAGCTGGTGTTGAAGGAGGCCCAAAAATTGTAAAGGTGTGCACCTGTGGAACAGGTTCGCAAACATGGTAGTTTTTGTTTAGCATAGCCTCCCCACCTTAACCCCAAAGAGCTGGTGTTGAAGGAGGCCCAAAAATTGTAAAGGTGTGCACCTGTGGAACAGGTGCGCAAACATTGTCGTTTTTGTTTTAGCATAGCCTCCCCACCTTAACCCCAAAGAGCTGGCGTTGAAGGAGGCCCAAAAATTGTAAAGGTGTGCACCTGTGGAACAGGTGCGCAAACATTGTAGTTTTTGTTTTAGCATAGCCTCCCCACCTTAACCCCAAAGAGCTGGTGTTGAAGGAGGCCCAAAAATTGTAAAGGTGTGCACCTGTGGAACAGGTGCGCAAACATTGTCGTTTTTGTTTTAGCATAGCCTCCCCACCTTAACCCCAAAGAGCTGGTGTTGAAGGAGGCCTAAAAATTGTAAAGGTGTGCACCTGTGGAACAGGTGCGCAAACATTGTCGTTTTTGTCATAACCAAAATGAGGTTCTGTGAACGTAAAGAGAATGAGAGGAGGGTTTGAGGGTGGCACCATGGTCCAGGCTTAAACTGAGGCTCAACTGCCACATCACAACGATAGCCTAGTCTACAAGGTCTGCATCAGGTGCATCAAAGCTTGATATCCACGACTGATTCATCTTAATGAATGTCAAACGGTCGACTGAGTCGGTGGAGAGTCTAGTTCGATGGTCTGTGACGAATCCTCCTGCTGCGCTGAATGCCCGTTCCGATAGGACACTGGAAGCAGGGCAGGCCAACAACTCCATGGCATACTGGGCCAGTTCTGGCCAGTGGTCTAATCTTAAGACCCAGTATGCCAGTGGATCGGATTCGTCACATGAAAAGCCCTCTGTGTCACTTTGTGCCCTCACGTAATCGTCCACCATGTGATGCAGACGGTGTCGATGCGATGTGGCAGCTGAGAGGCCTGGGCGGTGAGGACTAAAAAAAGACCGAAAGGCATCCGTCAACCGCACGCCTTCTCCAACGCTCCTCTCGTGACCACCAGTAGAATCCATGGTAGGTTGTCCCCGCCCCTGCACCCTACGGGAGTCGGGGAACATGTTCACCAGATTCCTCTTGAGACTGTCCTCAAGGGATTTGATCCTGTGGACTCTATGGGTGGATGGGAAAAGCTCCGAGACTTTACACTTGTACCGGGGGTCAAGTAGGGTGGCCAACCAATAGTGGTTAGTCTCTTTAATGGCCTTGATTCTGGGGTCCTTTCGCAGGCTCTGGAGCATGATGTTTCCCATGCGTCGCAAATTAGCGAAGGCCTGAGAAGCTGACTCCTCGGGGTCACTCATAACGACATTATCTTCAACGGGCTCCTCCTCCTCCCAGCCACGTACTACTCCAAAGTGTCCCGAGGGAGTCAAACTAGGCCTTGCAGATTGCCGCATGTCTTCCTCCTCCTCCTCCTCAAACCCTGCAAAAGTTCCCGCAGAATCGTCCTCCTCCTCCTCTTCCACCCCTGGATCCTGCTCGGGCCTCTGAGAGCTAGGCATAATGGGGTCAGGATTCTCAGGATAAAGGGGGCCTTGAGAGGCAAGGAAGTCCTCCTCTTCCTCCTGCTGCTCTGCCTCCAGTGCCCTGTCCATAATGCCACGCAGAGTGTGCTCCAACAAAAACAGTACCGGTAGGGTGTCACTGATGCATGCGCTGTCCCGGCTGACCATCCTTGTGGCCTCCTCAAATGGCGAGAGGACAGCGCATGCATCCTTAATCAAAAGCCACTGCCGTGGTGAAAAGAAGCCCAGGCGCGCAGAGCCAGTGCTGGTGCCGTACTCTCATAGGTATTCATTGAGGGCCCTCTGCTGCGTGTACAGGCGCTGCAGCATAGCCAAGGTGGAGTTCCAGCGGGTGGGCATGTCACAGATGAGGCGGTGTACCGGCAGGTGAAACTCGCGCTGCACTTCGGCCAAACGTGCAGTGGCACTGTACGACCGCCTGAAGTGACTGCACACCCTTCTTGCCATCCTTAGCACATCCTGCATTCCCGGGTACGAGTTCAAAAACCGCTGTACCACGAGATTCAGGACATGCGCCAGGCATGG